>NC_084478.1:112868284-113209864 GCF_027409185.1 Cynocephalus volans
AAATCTGCATTGGGGAAGACTGCTTCTTCAACAAGTGGTTCTGGCAAAATTGGATATCCATATGCAGAAGAATGAAACTAGATATGCACCTCTCACCATATACTAAAATCAACTCAAAATGGGTTAAAGACTTAAGCATAAGACCTGAAACTGTAAAATTACTAAGGGAAAATATAGGTGAAACACTTCAGGAATTAGGACTGGGGACAGACTTTATGAACATGAGCCCAATGGCACAAACAACAAAAGAAAAAATAATCAAACAGGAGTACATCAAACTAAAAAGCTTCTGCACAGCACAAAGAAAACAATCAACAGAATGAAATGACAAACTACAGAGTGGGAGAAAGTTTTTATGAACTATGCATCCAACAAGGGACTAATATCCATAATATCAAGGAACTCAAGCAATTACACAGTCAAAAAATAAATAACCCAATTAAAAAATTGGACAAAGGAGCTGAATAGACATTTTTCAAAGGAAGACATACAAATGGCCAATAGGTACATGGAAAAGTGCTCAACATCACTAGTTATCAAGGAAATGCAAGTTAAAGCCACATTGAGATACCATTTCACCCCAATTAGACTGGCTATAATCAAAAAGACAGTGAATAACAAATGCTGACAAGGGTGTGGAGAGAAGGGAACACTCCTGAACCATTGGTGGGACTGTAAATTAGTACAACCACTGTGGAAAACAGTATGGAGGTTTCTCAAACAACTACAGATAAATCTTCCATACGATCCAGCATTCCCACTTTTGGGTATATACCCAGAGGAACGGAAATCATCACTTGGAAGGGATACCTGCACTCCCATATTCATCGCAGATCTGTTTGCAATAGCCAAGACATGGAAACAATGTAAATGTCCATTGATGGATGATTGGATAAGGAAACTGTGGTACATATACACAATGGAATACTACTGTGCCATAAAAAAGAATGAAATTCTCCCATTTGAAACAACATGTATGAGCCTGGAGAAACTTATATTGAGTGAAATAAGCAAAGCACAGAGGGATAAATACCACATGTATTCACTCATAAGTGGGAGCTAAGAGAGAAAGAAGGAAGGAAAGAAAGTCCACAGTGCTCTGTTGGACTTGCAAAGGGAGAGAACATACCTTGGGATACAAAGCAGACTGGGGATGAAAGGGATGGGGGAGGAATAGGGGAAAATTGGGTGCGGGACATGAGGTACAAACACAATTTGTGGTAATGGGCATGTTGTCAATATGAACCTTTCCTTCACATCTTGGGCATGAGGGGTGACAATCAGCTTTGGATGTCATGAATATTCATAAACAATAAAAAAATTACACACACACACACACACACATATATATATATATGTAAAACCTCCTATAACTCAACAACAAAAACAACAACAAAAAACCTCAATTCAAAAATAGATGAATGACTTAAATAGACAGTTCTCCAAAATTGATATACAAATAGCATGAAAGTTTTCAAATATGTTCTGGGGAAAGAGCCAAGGGTGTGGCTGGAAACCTTCTGCTGAAGACATTAGATGTGTAACTAATATAGCCAATGAACACTTTAAGCTGAATCCAGGAATAGAGATAGAGTTATCCAGAAAGTATCTATGGAGAATTTTCTTGTCTGATGGCATGGATCTCCTTGATATGCACAGGAGACCCACAAGATTTGTAGAAAATATGTTATACCACCAAAAACCCTGCCAGCTTTGCATGAAGTCAACAAGTGAGGGACAAAACTGAAGAAAGTTTGTCAGACTTCTGGGATTTTACAGTCAATAGAAAGGATGATAGAACTACTTGGCTGCTAACGTGTCATCCTTCAAGAAAAAGGAAGAATGACCCCGAGGGCAGAGCCACAGATACACAAGCAGAGGCCGGAGAGGACAGTGCTGTCTCCACGGGTCCAGAGAACAAAGTGTCAAGCCACGGAGGATAATTCTCAGGCCTTGAAACCTAATGGAATTTATCCTGCTGGGTTGCAAACTTGTTTGGGACCAGCGACTCCTTTAATCCTTTCATATTCTCTCTTTCCGAATGAGAACGTGTATCCTATGCCTACCCCACCAATAAATTTTGGAAGTACATAACTCGTTTCCTGGTTTTACAGGTTCACAGATGGAGAAGAATTTTGCACCCACATAGATCATAGTCAGAGTCTCACCCATACCTGATTTAGATGATTTAGATAATGAGATTTGGGGCTTTTTGAGCTGATGACATTTAAATGGGAAATTTGACTTACAGTTGAGGCTGGGATGTGTCAACTTTTGAAGATGGTGGAATGGGGTGAATGCAGTTTTCACATAAGATGGATGGGAATTTTCAGGGCCAGAGGGCACAATGTAGGGGGTTGAAGAGTGGCCTCTAAAAAATATGTCCATCTGGAACCTCGGAATGTGAAATTATTTGGAATAAAGGTGGTTTCAGGCATTAATGTAGGAATCTCAAGATGAAATAATACTGGATTAGGGTGGACTCCAATCCAAAAATGGGTGACCTTGAAAGGGAGAGAAAAGGAGAAAACACAAAGACACAAGGAAGAAGGCCATGTGAAGAGAGAGGCAGAAATACAAGTTATGCTGCCACAAGCTAAAAAAAACCCAGCAGCAATCAGAAGCTGGAAGAGGCAAAGAAGGATTCTCTTCTTAGAGACTGTTGAAGGAGCATAGCCTTGCTCACATCTTAATTTTAGATTCCTGACCACCAGAACTGTGAGAAAATAAATTACTTCAGTTTTAAACCACCCGGTTTGTGGTACTTTATTATGGCGGCTTTAGTAAACTAATATTCTCACCAATATAGAGACACATGCCTGCACACACGAACTATGTATTTTTTCTGAAAATAACAATCTTTAGATTTCTTTTCTAATGTTTTGTAGTTATGTTTGAATAGCCTTTCATAGATTTCTTGGGTATTACTATTGCTTTCAATAACAATTCGAGATTAATATCAGTTTCCCCTCTCTCTACTGATTTCTTTGTATATCAAGAACATTAATCCTATGTCAGTCATACACATGGGCAGTTTTTCTTCTCAAGTTTTCGTGTGTTCTTTAATGCTGTTTTCCCTCAAATGCTTTTTTTTTAAAATTTAAATAGATTTGTATAGCTAAGAAAGAAATATTGTTCTCTACATAAAAATATTTGACTAATACACTAGGGACATAAAACACCAGCCCCCAGGTTTACTGGGGTTAGAGAGAGGCCCCACCTCAGAAGCCACACAGCCCTTTGGAGAATAGCTCTGGCCTAAAGGTGCATTCAGAATTTGAGTCTCTACTCCACTATTTCCCAGAAGTTGCTTACCCTCTCCAAGTGTCCCTTTTCTCCTCTGTAGATCAGAGACAGTAATGCCCACTTTGAATGGATTTTGCAGGGATTTGACAGAACAGGCAACATTACTCTTAATTATGAAAAGAAACAATAACTCTGGCAGGGGGTCGGGGGAGCATACAAATAAGCTTGAACAACTGGCCCTTTGGGTAGATAAGAGTCAGCCCTATGAGGTAGGCTTTGGCTATCCAGCCCCAACCAACCTCCCAGTTCAGTAACAGTAAAAATATTCATGAAGGAACAAAAACACAACAAAGATGATGAAGATGAAGATAATGACCCCCAAGGGTTTTTTCTCAGGGCTTTGTTCTCAGGATCCTGGATCAGTCTGTGTGAGGGCCTCCTCTGGGATCTTGCCCATGGCCTGGAGGAAGTGAAGGAGGGAGTTGGGAGATCAACAGAACCAGGCACTCTGAGTTTCATCCCCAGGCCACCTGTTCTCCATTCACTTGGCCTGAATTCCCAGACCTCACCTTAGGCACAGCAAGACCCTGAGCAGATCTGCTATAGTCCCAGTGGTTGTCATGAAGGCACCTGGGATAGAGGAAGGACAGGTGACATCCATTAAGACCCAGGAGAGACACTCTGACAGCACAATGCTATTTCCTAATCTATGCAACAGAAACATGCCTCCATGTTTACTGGAACATATGCAGCAGAATATACATTGTAGCACAGTGTGTGATGGGAAAACACAGCTGAAAAGCCAAATGTCTCACAGTAAAAGAGGGAGGTCTGTGAAATTTAGAGAAGTACCATGCACTTATTCAAAACAGCTAGATAACTTAATATGAACTGAGAGAAGAATGCTCAGTGTAATAATAAGTGAAACAAAGAAGCAAAACCAATTACCTGAAAGTTCCCATTATTCATTCCCTGCTCCTCCCAGCTTATACTATCATTGTGCACACCTAGCACTCACTTCTGGGACCACTCAAGGCCCATCCCAGACTGGGTGGAGAAAGCCTGCACCATTTCCTGCTGCTCCTTGGAGAGGGTGTGCATGGAGCTGGAGGAGGATGTGAGCATTGGGATGGAGAAGATACTCTGCGTCTCTTTGGTGCTAGCATTCCTCACAATTAGCTCATCGTTCACAATGGACAGACTGGAGGAAAGATGGACCCTCAGACAATTGGACAAATGGACAGTCCAACACTTCCAACAATGATCCTGTTTCCTCTGCCACTCGGCAACCAGATTTCTTCCAAATCCCTACTTTGCCTACTTCTCAGATTCTACGTCTGGTACCGTTTACCTCTGCCACAGAGCCCACTTTTGGAGACACCGTCTACACACTACGCTAGATTTGTAGGGTTGTCTATAACACAAGGGTGATTCACTCACATTTGCCCTTTACGACAGCCCAAGGGGAGTAGACAGTGTAATCACTATTTTCAGAGGGAGACAATTGAGTTACAGAGAGGTCATAAGACTTCACTAAAGTCACAGAGCTAGTGAGTACTATGTTGGGAAAGAATCCATATTCTGACTCCAGAGTCTACACTCTTAACTATTAGACTAGACTGCTGGTTTTTGGCATTACTGATAACACCTCTAGGACTCTGCTGCCACATTCCCACACCTGTGATGGTTGTTCCCATGTTGCACCCACAACACAGCACTTACCTGGAATTGCTGGTAGGGATAGTGATGAAGGTCCGAGTGAAGGCATGAACAGAACCCTGTGACTTTCCTTCTACTTCAAGGACAATAAACAACAATATCTCCTTAGAGCTACACGTGCTTTACACACTCACGCAGCATTCCCTAGTCAGCATCTTACTTGACACTCACTCTGAAGGGGGCCAGACTGAGACAATTGTTCACTTGTAGTCAACAGGGCATGGCAGGAATGGGGAGGCAACAATGGGAACAATCTGCTCCCTGTGATAGGGCCCCTAACATATGCAGGGGACCCTGTGACAACCACTTCACAAGTTCATTCCTGTTTCACAGTAGCACAAGAGATAGGCATTATTAGCACATTGTGTAGACGAGGAATCTGAGCTGTTAGGTAACCAAACCAAGTTTGCAGAGTAAGGACCTGAGATTAGAGGCATTGAACTCCACAGCCCGTGTCCCTAATGCCTCAGCTGTGTGGAGCAGACAGATGTGGACCCAGGTCAGACCAGGACAGTTCAGGGGCAGACTGGGGGCAGGAGAACACACAGGGCAGAACAGGAAGGCAAGGAACAGAATCAGGGAAGCTGGGAGAACTCAGAGAGGGAGTCTAGCAAAGGGGAGGGAGCAGCGGGGGCTGTGGAGAGAGTACTCTACAGTCACTCACCTTCCTTGAATACCCCGTTGACAGAAGAGCAGAGAATCGTTTCCTGAAGGGGAAGAACTTGGGAGCTCAGGATCCTCCTTAACCTCCTACCACCTCCTTCTCTCTGGTGCTGCCCAAGGGAGGAAGCAGGTGCTCACCATCTGGATGCACATGTCCACCACGAAGGAGCTGAGTTCATGCTGAGTTTTGGGCAACACACTGAGGGAGTCCACGATGTCACGTTTTGTGTGCTTCAGCAGCTACCTCCCCAGGTCTGTAGAAGGGGGCAGAAGAGGAGATCTGGGCCTGCCACACCCTGACCTTTGGCCCCTATGATTGTCTCCTTCACTCCCCGCCCTTACCCTGCCAGTCACACACTTACAGGGGTCCTTCAGCTTCTTCATATTCCTGTCATCCTTGAAGTACTTGCACAAGCTGATCCTAGAAGAAAAAGAGGAGCAGAAGGTGGTAAGCCAGTGCGGGTATTTTCAGGAGCTGGCCTGTGTCTGCTGGGGAGCCACATGGGCCCAGAACAGAATCTGAGCTGTGGTACTCAACGGGGCTGGGTGTTTGAGGTTGAAGGGAATGGTCAGAGAGAAGCAGGCCTCATTGTGGTAAGCTGCAAGGAGATCCTTTCGATCACCAGAGTCATAGATCAAGTAATACCTGTGGAGGAGGAAGGGGGACAGGCTATCTCTGTACTCTGGGCTGAAATGAGACTTGAAATTCCCCCTGAGAAGGCCTGTGTTTGGATGGCCTCACCTGTCCAAGTTTTTCCCTTACTTGTGGTCCCAGGAATAATTACTGCTACAGGAACTGCAGTACCAGACTCTTCAGTGTCTCAGATCCAAAGAAGCTTCTCTAAAATAAAGAGTCCTCAGGACCACAGCTATCACCCTCTACTCATGGTACCACCTGAAACCTTGCTTAATCCTCCCTCCTCACCTTGCAGGTTGGTAACCTTTTGTGGGCCTCAATGCCATAGAAGGTTGGTCTCGGTGACTCCTCGTCATCCTGGGGAAGATGAGAGGAAGTCAGCAGTGCAGATCAAGGAGGCAGTGATGGATGATCAGGGAAAGGGATAGGTGCAGGAGAGGGTGAAGGTCAAAGGTCATGTATGAAAAGGCCCTGTATGGGCAGGACTACAGTTGAGGTTGTCATCAGGGGTCCCTGAAGCCTGTGGATAACTTGTGTGAAGAGGCTCCATAGCCTTTGTAAGGTTCCCACATGGATCTGCATTACCTTTCCTCACCCCCTTGAGTTTTAAAGGTCAGATGGAAAACATTGCAAGACCTAAAGGGATTAAGGGCAGTTGGGGGCAGTGTCAGTGACAATTAGAGGTGTCAATGATCAAGGAATGCACTTACCAGGCATAATAACTTGGGGAACAATTCCAGGATGGAGCTGCCAAAAATCAAAACAAAATAGACAAAAGTAAGTGAAACTGTGGAGCTCCTCTGCCTCATGGAAGCACACTGACAATAAAGACACAGCCTACTATGTCCCACCCACACACCAGTTCCCTCGCTGCTCCAGCCCTGGTCAGCTCCCCTATGGACTGACCCAGAGGAAGATCTCCTTCTATTCATCTCTCTCTTTCTCACTCATCTTCTCTATCTTCCTCTCACTCTCTCTCTGTCTCTGACTCTCTCATCCAATCTCTGTCTCTTTCATCTTCTTTCTGTCTCTGTCTCTGTCTCTCTTTCTCTCTCTTTCTGTCTTTGTCTCTCTTGCTCTCTCTCCTCCCTCCCCTTCTTCCTGGGTAGCTCCCACCTAGACCGCCCTGGCTTCCTCCTTCAGTGCCATAACCAGTGTCATTTGGAACCCGGGCTTCCTCCAAGTCCCCAAGGAAGGCTCCAGAGGAAGCAGGGTCCAGGATTCTGCCGGGCCTGGCATGGCCAAGACCAGGTCATTCCCCAAGGAGCACCCAGATGCTGAGGCAGGGAGAGGAAGGCAGGGCCATGGATGCAGAAAGCAAGAGAGGGTGGTGGAGGGAGAGAGGGGGAGACATAGGAGAAGACAGGCAAAGGAGAAAGAGGAAGCAAAGCAATGGGAAGGGAAAGGTGGTGGGGACAGGGAGGAAGAAGGAAGACAACCTGCCCGAGGTTGGCCCTGGGGCCTGAGGTAGGACTGGAAAACATGCAGCTGTTGGGCTGGGCCCACCGGATGCAGGTTGAGCCTTTGTCACCTGTGTGAGGAGTAGCCACACGGACAGGAGACCTTCCCCAGCATGGGGTTGAGGTCTGGGGCCCCCACTTATGCTCACCATGTTCTCTCCTGATGGTTGCTGTGCACCTGTGCCTGTCTGAGTCAGTGCCTTGTCGGAGGAATCCTACCCATCTCGGGCTATCAGGGCTTCTCTGAAGGGTCGGGCAAGATGATGTGACACGTGGACTGAAGGAAGGAGGGAGGGCTGTGCCCCCTGAAAGGCCTGTCCTGCTGTCTCCTCAACCTCTTCTGTCCTCTGCCTTCCACTCCTGCCTTGGGAAGCCCTCTGCTCACTGGCGGTGACCCACTTCTGGTCCCCTGACTCCGGAAACCCAAGCTTCTCCCAGAGGAGGGCCTAGCTTCTTTCTCTGAGCCAGAGGAATGGATGTCATGACAGCAGTCACCCAGGTCCTCAGCCCTGAACCTGGGGCAGGAAGCCCCCGTATCAGCCTGGGGCAGGTGGGGGACCTTTTTGGAGCAAGGGAAGGAGGACCCATCTCAGCACAGGGCAGGGAAGCTCCATCTCAGCATGGAGGCATGAGGCCCTGGGCTGGAAGACCCTTCTCAGTCCAGGCACCAGCATGTGGCTCAAGGCTTTACATGCCTGGTTCTGGTGAGGATGGGGAGCCCTGCTTCCTGTAGCACACTCATGGAGGGCAGGCTGGATGAGGCTGGGTGCCGAGAGGCGGGAAACACCCCAGACCAGGAGAAAAGGTGAGCAGGTCAGAGGAAGGAAAGGAGACCTCTAAGCACAGAGGAGAGACAGAGGGAGAGGGGATGGTGTAGGGCCTATGGTCTCCCAGAGAACCAGGGCTGCCTTCTGCAGACAGCACCACAGCTGGAGCTCAGGCTCCTAAGGGGTGACAGAGGGTTCAACTGACTTTATGTTGTTGGACTTATATACCAGGAAGGTAGTGCACGGGAGGTTTCTGTCTGCACATATCTCTTCTGGCTGCAGTTCTTTCCCCTTGTTCGTCTCTCTTGCAAACTCCACCTGTAATTATGTGGAAGAACCATATGGACAGGGAAAGAGAGATAGGATGGCCTTTCACTGCCAGTCCCCTTCCTTGCTGACAAAAACCCTTTCCTGCCTCGTCACCACCCTAATGAGCCCTCCCATCTTCCCTTCAAAGAACAATCTGAGTATTACAACTCACCTCATTTTCAGAGCTGAAGATTTTGGTGTTGGGGGCCTTTGGCATAGTGTCAGACAGGCTAACCAGTTGGTATGGTTTGTTGCTGCTTGGGTTCAAGGGCAAAAGCTATGATGGGAAAAGAGGTAGAATGAAGGCCCCAAAAGGGGATATCTGAGACCAATCTGCCTTCTAGATGATCTTTCCCACCTTCACCCTCAACCCTAGCAATGGGCATAAGGCCTTACCTTAGTTATGTTCTCTTCATGGATCTGCTGGGAGGCAGCCATGCATTTTCTAGGATTCATTGCCATTTCAATGCCACGGGTCATCAAGTCTCCAGAAAGCAGAAAAGAAGGAATCAAAAAAGGCTGAGAGGGGGCCACCTGGACAAGCGCCAGCACCTACACCTGCCCAGGTTACAATCCCTAAGTCTCCTGCCCAGGCAGATCCCTCTGCTCTAGAATTACTGCTGTGAGCCATACCTGAGCCAAAGGGGAGTCCCTGGATTCCAAGAGCTTGCTGGGAGATGTCACATTTTTTGTTCGTGGTCAGCTGCAGAGACAGAGATGGAATTCACTGGTTCTGAGGCTGAGGTGGTGAAGGGGGCAACATGTGGGTAAAGAAATGTGGGTCTGTCTGTAGGTGCACAACTTGTCTTGAGTCTGCATTACCTTTATCTGCTCCACCTTTTCAGGCTTCAGCTCCTGCATAGAGCATGGTACATCAGAGAGGCTGACAAATACTGATATCTGCAGAGAATAAAAGAGAGGCTGGATAAACACCAGAAACTCTGAGCTCCAAGATCAAGCAAGACTTCATCCCTGTCCTGCACTCTTGCTCCTATCTAGCCTTGTTCATTCCCTTGACACACACCTTTTTGTTATCCTCATCCCAAATCTTGCCACTGATATTCTTCAATGCAAAGGTCATGCTGGCATTCTCAACGAAGAACTGGGCCTGCCTTTTCTCATAGTGAAACTACAGGGAGAGGAGCGAGAGAAACAGAATATGAGTCCAGAGTCCCTGCTCATTCAGTCTGCCACCTGTCCTTTTTTCTCTCGTCTGCCTCACTGCCCTCTCTTACCTCAACTGCTGTGAAGGGGACACTGCATTGGCTCTGAATCAAATTCAGCAGCCACTTCTCATCATATTCTGTGCCAAATGGAATCTAGAAGCAAAGGAAAGGATGGGAGAGGAGACTGACATAATGGAGTTAAAGGTTAAAATTAGACCCAAAAATGTTCCTTTTATACCTTTTTTCAGGCCTTAAAATAATTTCTAAAGCTAGGACAACATCCATTATTTCTAATTTTTATACCAGACACGGATTTCCTAAATACTCTTTTTATTCAAACAATGTTCATCAAATAACCAACTTAAGATACTTAACATCAACTTTCTTTTAAAAAGTCTGAAGAGATCGTATCCAAGGCAGACCTGGCCTGCTCCTCTGACAAAGGCTCCAGAGAATGAACGCCCCCACCCACCCATGCTCAGTTTGAGCCAAACCAAGGCATTCGGTGTGGAGTTGCTCCATCTCTTTAGCGTTAGTTTTCTCCTTTGCTTATACACAACTTCTTCTGTTCTCCCTGCAGTCAGCCTATTCCCCTTACATTACTTCTCTGAATTTTCCCTTAGATGATCTAGGATGTTAACTTCTAGCAATAAAAAGGACAGATTACCAAATCCTCTGAGCCCAGAAAAGTACCTAGTGTCTCTACACAAGTTCAACACAACTCCCCCTGTTCTTCCTCTTTTGAATTTTAGATCCATTTTTCTAGGACACTCACAGTGATCTTGAACCAGCTCCCTGAAGTCCCATCCTGCCTGTTCCCCTCCTTTCTTCTCTCTGGAAGTTTTTGCTCTCTCTCCCATGTTGTCAAGGGCTTGGAATTGTTTATGAAAATTACGCTTCTGATGATAAGGTGGAATAGCATAGAGAGTGCTGTAGGTAAGTGGAGAAAAGAAAGTAGTCTGCATATGCTCAGAGAGTCTTCTATACACATTTGCCCCACTGATACCAGGACTACAACAAAGTTTGCACAACCATTAATCTGATCCTGTCATTCTTCACTCTGCCAGGTTAGAGAGAAGAATGACATATTTAACTGCAGGGTTATGTATGTCACTGGCAGTACATTGTCACCATGCTACTGGTCACTTACTATCTTACTCAAGAGTCTACATGGGCATCACTCATTGACGGATCTCCAACTTGCCGCTGGTGGGATGAAAGATGCATGCCAAAACTGGCTTGTTCAGACCAATTGTTGTATCTCCTTCATAAAATACCCCAGCATCTTGCTTTTCTTTGAACGTTGTTAACTTGGTGATCGTGCACTGAAATCGAGAACAGCACATCAATATTTGGAATACCTGAAAATTTTCAGAGAAAATATAATGGCTAATGAAGAAATATCATAAATTTTTGTAACCTAGAAAAATATATAACACAATACCAAAAAGGTTGAAAAACCTTACTGTGGTTCCACTTCCTGGAAGATGAGAGGTGGGGAGCACTCACAGTCAAGGAGAAAACAAGCACAACAAGAAGGATTTGTGTCAAGGTCCTAATCTGTGATGTTAGTCCCTGCTCTGCCCTTTTCAGACTAAGTGATCTGGGACAAGTTGCTTATCATCTGAAACCCTCATCTCCAGTCCTCTGTTTGAGGGATAATAAAATCTACCCTAAAAGTTTGTTGCTATAGCTCAAAGGCCAAAGGCAAGTTCCCTGCTTGAATAAAGAATTAGAGAAATGAAAGATAGGTCTGAAGAAAATATCTGGAATGAATCTTGAAGATACATAATTATGGAGAATAGCAAAAGAGAGGTGGAGAGAATCAAAGAAAATGTATTAAGCATACCTAATACATGTTTAATTGAGTCCCAGAAATAAGGAGAGTGAACATAGGAGAAGCAGTATTTAAAGAGATCTTGGCTTAGAAGTTTCCAAAAGTAACAAGACATCAAGTCAGTATAAAAATATTAATGGGAGAAAAAGTACATTCTATGGAACAATATTCCTAAACAAAATACAAACATTTCATAAGGATGTTAATGTAACAAAAACTGGGCAAAAATGTGATCCAAAACCTCAAACCAAAGGAAATTTTTTTTTTAAACCGGTAAGGGGATCATAACCTCTGGCTCAGTGTTGTCTGCACCACGCTCAGCCAGTGAGTGCACCAGCCATCCCCATATGGGATCCGAACCCACGGCCTAGGTACTATCAGCACCGCACTCTCCTGAGTGAGCCACGGGGCCTGCCCAAACCAAAGGAAATTTTAAAGTTTCTTTCTCAGGTAGAGAAAAGTGATCCCAGATATAGGAAAGTAAAACAAATGACCTTTGTGAATACAAAGGCAAATTTAAGTGAGTATTGACTAAATAACACAATGATAATTTCTTCTGGGGGTTTTAATGTGTACAGAATTAAAATGCATGACAATAATTTGGGAGGGAGTAAATGGAGTCAAAGTGTTCCAAGGTCCCTGCATTGTCTGAAGAGCTGTAAAAGAGCTAATTTACATTAGGATGTGATAAGGCAAAGAGACACATTGTAATCTTAAGGGTTAATGCTATAAGAATGCCAAAGTAAAATCAGGCAAAAATTTCAAGATAAAGGAGAAAAAAGAAACTTAAAACAGGCAAAAATATATATAAATATACAGTAATATGATCTATTTAGACCAAATTATATCTATATTTTCCTTAAAAGTAATCAGACTAAATATTTCAAATTGAAAGGAACATAGTATCAGACTAGGTTAAAAAAAAGATTCCATCACATTCTCCTTAAAAGAGACGCATGTAAAATTTAATGTTATAAAAAATTTGAAAATAAAAAATGGCAAAATATATACCACTTACACACTAACCAACTGAAAGCTTGTATAACCATATTAGTGAGAGAAAATGTCTAACTTAAAGAAAAAATTAGATAAAAAAGGGAGATTTCATAATGATAAGTTTCAATTCAAAGAGGTATTAGGAAAATTATTCTAAATTTGTATGCATGTCTTAGCATAGAGCCAAAATGAATAAAACAAAAATTGCCCTAAGTAAACGGAGAAATGGACAAATCCGCAGTCACTGTGGGAAATTTTAACACACCTCCCTGAGTAACAGATAAAACTAGCAGGCAAACACTCAGCTGCATAGGGAAGATTTAAACAACATGAGTAACAAATTTACTTTATTGATCTATAACACTGCACATAAAAATTGCACATCGAACACTCCAGAATAGGTCATATGCTGAGCCATAAAGCAAGCCTTGAGAAACTTCAGTGGGGTTAATCTACCCCGAATGAATTCAAGAGTACTGAATTCATTCAGTACCCCCTCCCCCACCCTTCCCCCACCACTAGTATGAATCCAAAGAATGTTAATTTCAACCAGCCCCTGCCTCAATTGACTCTCCCGTACCTCAAACCCTGGACCTGAGAAGACCACATGACTCAGACAGGTCTTTCCCTTTAATCAGGGGAAAAATATCACCTCAGCCATCTCACAGGAAGGGACATTTTCCATTGGAACCATGCTGGGTATTTCAGGGCCCATCTGGCTCTCATCCTCTGGAGAGTAGAAAACAGTCAGCCTGGGCTCTCACTACCCCCCATTTAAAGGGCAGTCAGCTGGGTGTCCTATAGTTTATACTGGGGTGGGAGAGGGGGTCCAGAATCCCCTCTGCCCCATGAGGACCTGAGACCTCAGTGTCATAATTACTAATTCACCCATGGTGTGTCCTGAAGGCAGTGACTATCACCAGTGTCTTCACAAGATCCTTGTGAGAAGAACCTGTATGCTCTGGAGTTGGAAGTTCGGAAAATATTGAGGAAGGCTGCTGAGGAAGGCAAGAGCAGGCACCTAACCACTTTGTCAGGGCCACACAAACTTGATGGAGTCCTTACAGGAAGTTATATCCCCAAGGGCAAAGAGAAGAGAGCCCTGGGGGCCAGAGGAGACCAACTTCCTGTTCTTACTGCCCCCTAAGTTTGCTACCAGCCTAACACCCAGGAAGCTGTTTCCAACTGAGCCACCCCTGCAGAGGTGGTTAGCTACAATCAGGAGGCCTTGAATCTACGTACTTGCTGCTACAAACACAAGGAACTCTGTGAGCCAACCTCTGTGTCAGCTACATTACACTGTGTTCCTTCATTCTGCAAACTCAGAGAACTCTGAGTGCGTTCTGTAGGCCAAGCTCTGCTCTGTATTTTTTTAATGTAGTTCTCACAAGAAGACTCTTATCTCAGAATCACCAACTTTCTGAGGTTGTATAAGCTTCATGATGTGCAGGAGATTGTCTGGAGTCATCCAGATGCTACCTGAAAAAACAGAGAGTGGAACTGAGAACCATGGAATAGGGGGAGCAGTGACCCCTTCATGCGCAGCTTTGTTAAAGTGGGGTTTTCATTAGTTAGGGCAAAGTAACAGAATGTTCTGCGAATAGTCACATGGCCAGAATTAACTTTAGCCAATCCCAGAAAATTAATATAAAAAAATAGACATGGAAGATATAAAGGAAACAGCAAACAAAGTTTAGTGGGTCATTGCAATGAGAGTAGAAAAAAAAAATCAAGTCATTTTCTTAAAAAAAAAAAAAAAAAAGAAGTAGTCAATGTAGATAGATGTTTCCAGTTAGTGGTTAAATCCAGAAATGTAGCTCTGAAAGTCAGGCCAGAGGGCTTTGCAAAAGGGAGGGAAGAAAGGAGAGATTTGTGCTCCAGTGCATCAGCCAGAAGTTTATGGAATTGTCCACCTTTTGTCCACAGTCCCTTCCTCGGTCTCTATGCCCTGAAAGGAGAAGTCCAGCTTCTAAGTGAGCTGAAGAGAAATCTGCATATGAAAATATGTGAATATTTGGGGTGAAGGAAGTGTGAGGCAGAAAAGCACACACCTATGCAGATAAACTGTCAAGTCAGGAGTTAAAATTTTTGGTTTTTGATAAAACTGTATCAAATGAACATTTTTATAAAATGGTAAATGATATATGGTTTGAATGTTTGTGTCCCTCCAAAATTTATGCTGAAACTTAAACTCAATGCAGCAATATTAAGAAGTGGGGCCTTTATGAGGTGATTAGGCCATGAAGGTTTTGCCCTCATGGATGGAATTGGTACCCTTATAAAAGGGCTTGAGAAAGCAAGTTCATCTCTTTTTGCCCCTTCTACGATGTGAAAACACAGCAAGAAGCACTATCTATGAAGCAGAGATCAAGTCTCCATAAGACGCCAATATGCTGGCACTTTGATCTTGTACTTCCCAGCCTCCTGATGGTGAAAAATAAATTTCTGTTATTTGTAAATTACTCATTCTAAGGCATTTTGTTATAGCGGCCCAAGCAAACTAAGACAGTAAGTGTATGTGAACATTTTTGTCAATTGGTTATTAGATACTTTTAATTATTTCTCTCAACAAATTTGTCTTATTATAAAATATTAAACACTAAAAATGTATATACGTAGAAAATAAAATCATTACACATCTTCCATTTATAAGATCCTATTGAGACAGGAGGTATTTGGTTTCCATGGGCATTGGTTTCAGGACACACCTCTGGGTTTCAAGCCACTCCCCAAGGTCTTAAGCCCCTCTTCTAGGTCCTCCTCTAGAAGAGAGTTACTGTTGCTTGTTGAACCTATTTTTGGTACCAGCGTGGGGAGATTGAGATCACAAGGGGCAGACTTATGCAAATCTAGTTGCTGAGCATGCTCTACAATTTATACAGGCTTATATGACCCCAGTGACCAAGCATGCTCGGTGGAAGACAGTTTTAATGACCTTCCACTGGAAGTGCTAAAGAGCACAGAATATTCTTGAGTATGTCTGGCGCATGTGACAGGATTTGACCAATAAACATGCCCTAAAAAGAGACCAACTGAACATGTTCAAGACTATGTCACAAAACTGAAAACCACTCCCTTAGTTGAATATTTATTAGATAGCATGAATATGTATTAGATAGCAAAACTATAAAGTCAAATCCGAATCGATGGTGGGGCTGTTGCCCACTCTCTCTGAGGCCAGTTCACTCTAGAGCCAGCCTGCCCTTTGTCTGTAAATGTGTATTTCTTACTTTTGTATTAAACTTGCTGTGGGCCCTGCTCAGTCTTGGGAGGTAGGCTGAACTTTCTCTGCGAAATCTGTATCTCTTATTCTTTACATTAAACCTGTTCTCACTTTCTACTGTAACTCTGCTTTTGATTTCTTTCTTGTGGCAGAGTTGAGAATCTGGTAAGAGGATGGGGTGGGTTGATGTCAGCCATTGGGCCTCCCCAGATTCTCTACTCCGGTATCACTGTCACCATGACCCACAAATATCCAAGATATTCAGTGTAAATAGGTGGGTACACATTTTCCAGATGTGTATCTTTTTAGGTAATATGTATGCCTACCTTAAAGTATTTATGTGTATATAATATATATCCTAACATTCTTTTTCACACAGTGTTGCCAACATGAAAAACTGCAAGGTAGTGAATTTTCACACTGGATTTCCCAAGGGATGAACTGGAGCATAAGATATTTCTTTCCTATTATATCTGGCTAGAATCTTGGATTAGCTCTCCACTCTCCTCTTCCCCTGGCTAATGCCTCCTTACCTTAATGTTTTAATTATCATTAGCCAACCAGTAACTCTATCAGCTTCACCACTTCCAGATAAACTTTTTCATTTGAAAGGGGTCCAATGAGTGTAATCTCAAAATTTCTCATGGTCATGGCTTCACACATAACTGAAGACTCTAGAGCTTTCAAATATTTTATCTAATGATTTGCCCCAGTACCTACTTTTAAGGAGGGATGCCTGGGACACAGTTCTGATCAGCAATAGAATCACAGAATTGTTACATAGAAAACAAATGGGCATGCACTTCAGAGAAGACTGAAGAAGATTGAGCTTGATGTCTCTGCCTCTAAAAGATTCCATGAGAGTATTGAAAAGATAATCTCTTCTTTTTAGCTGACACAATTTGGCACAACAGAGTCTATATGAATCATCTACAGGTAGAATTGCAGGTTTGATAGTTTTGAACAACATACTTCATGGAATACTCTTTTAACTATACTTCCAAAACATTTAAATATATTTTTAAAAGAGGAACAAGTTAAAGAAGAGAGCAAAAATCTCCATCAACCACTAATTAGATATCATCATAATTTACATTCTCATTAACTGTGCATAGTATGACAAAGTCTTATCATTTAGTCTACATAATAACATAATCTGTTTGGCATAACTGCAAAAACAACATGGTATTTTCCTCTTTACAGAAGAGGAAACAGAGCCTCACATTTCAGTCATGACTGAGGCCAGAGCTCCTGTGTGGCCTTTTCTGACTTTTGACTTCAACAAATCCTGACAAGGACCTTATGTGGGAGGGAATCCTCACTCCCTATATGGAGAACTGGGGATCTGGGGAGCTTACCTGTCTCACACTGCCTGCCACACATCATGTTCCTAGTCATTGCAGAGCCCAGACTGGAGCTCGAGTCTTTCTGACACCAAAGCCTTTACTCTTCCTCCTGCTTCACCAAGCCTTGCTTTAATTATTGGATATACTTTTATGAGCTTTGTTTCTGACCATAATAAGAATTCCCACTTACTTTAGACAGCATGGAAAACACATACAGGGATGAAGGGGAAAATTCAAATTACTGGCAACCCCACAACCCATTGACAAACACAAATTAACTTTTTGAGTTTCCTTTCTGACCACTGAAAACTATTTTAAAACTAGTTTCAACTTTTGAGGCAACTCTTTATCTACATTTCTATAGTTTTCAATCATATTACATGAATATTGCTTTTAACAGAGAAGGAAAGCTATGTATCATTTGTCATTGAAAATGAATTGACTATTTCAAAAACGTCATTGGCAAAATCTGGCAGAGATATTTGTTTCTCGAAAATAATTTGTTTTTATGAAATTAAAAAGTTTCATTTTAAAGCACTACATTTGAAAACTTCATAACAATATATTGCTTATGAGTAATGCAAACTATAAATTTGAGGCCAAAATTAGGATGCCTTCATTCATGCTTGTGGAAATTTTGAAAAAAATCCTTGAATCTCACTAATTTGGTGATGCACCAAGACCCAGTTTAACTACCATCCATTACTTTCTCAAAGCAAATACCACTAGGGGCAAAGCAATCCTTGTCCTCCCATGGAGGCAATCCATATGTAGGAGTTAGGAAAATAAGGGTTTTGGCAGAAGGCATGACTACAAGGTAATACTTTAAAATGCAGAGGTGAATGTCCACAGTGGAAGGGAAACTGACTTTTTTATTATTTCTTTTAATTAAAAAACATCTTCAAAAGAAGAGGAGAGTCTGCCTTTTGCTCTCTCTGCTTCCACCCCTTGGTCACTGTTACCACTACCAGATGGACTTTGGACTTCCCAGTCTCAGAAACTGTAAGCAATAAATTTCATTTTCTTTATAAAAAAAAGTCTTTTTATTGAAACATAATTGATTGTACATATCTGTGGGGTACAGTGTTGAATATTAATACCTGTGTGCAATACGTGATGCTCAAATCAGGATAATTAGTATATTAACATTACACAATATATTCATTTTGTGTGGCCCTTTACCAATTTCTTGCTAACGCCCTCTCCCCTTTCCCTCCTCTGGTGGCCTCAGCTCCATTCTCTCCTTTTGAGAGTTCAAAGAATTATTGTGATTGCTGTATCTTTCTTTCATTTTTTATTTATTTGTTTAGGAAAACTGACTTCCTACTGGTGAAAGTATGCTGTACTCATACTTTAGAATATTGAGCACTAAGCTAAGCATGAGAAGAAAAGGGTTGCAAATTTCATTCATGGCAAGTTTTCTCCTGTAGAAATCCCAGGTGTGTCTGATAGTGCACTGTATGAGCATAAACAGCCATACCTTACTCACCCAAGTAAGTAATACCTGGCTTTACATATCCTCATCCTTAAGTGCCTGTCACAGTCTACAATCTGCCTGTTGGCCCACTTCCTTTCATAAAAACTGTCTCCATGGGTGAGTTGAATCCCTCCCCCTGTGCTGGCCCCATCTGTAAAGGAGGATAGCTCCAAATCTCACTGTTCAGGAAAGTGCACAGGGGGGTGAGGCAGAGCTGGGTCTGAGTCCTGGTTTCATTACTTTCAAGCCCAGTGGTTGCCATGTTTTCTCACCATGCATGCAGATAAGCAACAATATGTAGGGCTTTTTAGTCTGTACAACTGGTCTGGTCCTCCTCGTTGTCTCCATCTACACCTGGCTTTGTCTAGTCCAGCACTCTCTGTCTGTCCTGTTGAGAATACTCATGAGCGCTCAAGTTTGCCTTCCCCAGCACCCAACCATTCTCCATCATGAAGTGGCCTGGCACTGACAGCTGGGTTGAGTTGTTCTGCTGTGGAACACAGACCATCTCACAGAATATTGACATCAGACAAAGTCATTCTGTGAGTATGATGAAGTGTGACAAAAAGCAAGACGACCACGCAAACCACAAAAATGACCAAACATCCCCTTCTCCTGGCTTATATGAGTGACTGCTGCTTCGTTAGCAAGTACAGTTTTAACCTTACTGCATTCTCTTCTTCCAGATAAAGTCCATTAAGACACCCAATTATAGAATTGCTCTCACTTCATGACAGCACCCAATCTGGAGCAATGCCCCACTTCCTTGAATTCTTTCTAAAATCACCTGACACAAGTTTAAATCCTGTAAGTCATCCCTGATACTCTTTTTGAGACACCCCATTGTTCTCCATGATGTGCATTCTTCCTCACTGCAATGAATAAAAGCCCAACTTTGGCTACACGAGGGTCCTGAATTGGTTGGCCACAACAGGGTAACAATGCAGGGTTCCTAAGCCCTGTCACTCCTTGTCTCCACAACATCTGCATTCCATGCTGATCTGTGAAGAACAGAGTTCACGGCAGATGTCCGTAACAGATGTGCGTATACTAACTGTGGTAAGGTATGGAGCGTGGAGTGGAAGAGCTGATTTGGAAGGAAGAAAACAAATGGCAGCCACGGCCAGGAAGATCCAGCCTCAGCTGCTCTCTTCATTTTCCGGAGCCCTGGCACACTCTGCTTAGGAACAGTGTGGAAGGGAGGCTGGGACTGTGGAATTCACATGGGCTTAGCTCTGAGAAAAGGCACTATTGCCAGTCTGCCACTTCCCATCCTGCCCATCATCTAGGAAAGCATCAAGTTCACAGACACCTCTAATGAGGTGCCCATCTTACAGGTTGCTGGTGGGGGTGGGTGGTGGAACCCACACCATGCCCCATCACAGCCCAGGAACCTCTGTGGGAAAGGAACCCCAGAAACAGCGACAGGACCTATGGGGGGAGTGACCTTGATGATGCCATTTTCCACCCCTCACCTCATCTCCAAGTGACTTGTGTGCCTTCCTTCAGAATACCTCTGGCTCTTGGGGTGGTTAGGGAAAAGCTAGTAAAGGGCCACAAAAAAATGGTTACATTGTATAATGATAAAATTTTAAAAATTGAATTAAAAATAATTTTAAAAATATACTGCTGGCTCCTGTGTATTAATGCTTACTCCCAACACTTAGTCCGAGAATTTGTTTCTGAACTGGTACCTTAACCCCTAGGATCCCTGCCTGTAGCTCCCACCCCCAGCCCTAGCACATAACTGCTGTTTCTTTTTGTAAATAAGGATTCCATTCATCCTATTTTACTGCTCATAAGGCTTAAATAGCATCATTACCTTAATAACCATATGTAGTGGATTGAATTATGTCCCTCCAGAACTCCCTGAAGCTTGAATTTTGTCCCTCAAGTTTTATGTATTAGAAACTTGGCCCCCACTGTAATTGTTAAGAAGGTAGGAAATCCTATTATGGTAATTGAAAGGTAGAGCCTTGAAGAGGTGAGTGGATTGTAGGACCATGCAGTAGTGAATGGATTAACAATGGTGGTCAGGGGTGTGGTTCTGAGGGTGTTAAAAGAAGAGGAGAGTCTGCCTTTTGCTCTCTCTGCTTCCACCATCTTGCAATGAGAGACCCCTGGGTCACTATTGACACCACCAGATGGACTTTGGACTTCCCAGACTCAGAAACTGTAAGCAATAAATTTCATTTTCTTTATAAATCACCCAGTTCAGTGTACTTTGTTATAAGCAACAAAAACGGACTAATACACCATAGAATTGCCCTCTGTGTACTGCCCCTTGTGATCCCACCCTTTAGGCTAGAGAAAGCCAGTGGTTGGATGTTGTTGTGGATTGAATGTACCCCCCAAACTCATGGAAGCTTAAATTGTGTCCCCCAAAGTTCCAAGTATTGGGAACTTGACCCCCACTGTAACTTGGGATCCACTGGAGGGTGGGAAATCCTATTATGGTAATTGAAAGGTGGAGCCTCGAAGAGGTGACTAGATTCTCAGAACCATGCCATAGTGAATGGATTGCTAATGGTGGTCACAGTCGTGGTTCTGAGGGCTTTAAAAGGAGACCACATGTCTCTCTCTCTCTCTCTCTCTCTCTCTCTCTCTCTTTCTCTCTCCCCCCCTGCCATTTTCTGCCATGTGAGACCCCTACATTGCTGTAATGCCACCACCAAGAAGACCCTCACCAGATATGTTCTGACTTTGGACTTCCCAGACTCTGAAACTGTAAGCAATAAATTTCCCTTTCTTGCAAATCACCCAGTTCCAAGTATTTTGTTATAAACAACAGAAACAGACTAATACAGATGTGAACTCTCCACCACCTCAGTGGCCATATCCAAGGGCAGAAACCTCAAACCTAGAGCAGGTAATGTTAGAGACTGTCCCCCACTCCCATTAGAATTAAAGTGGTGGGAAGTGGCAGCTGGCTGTTCTTAGCGTCCTAACCTGCATCTAAGAAACGTGGTGATATAATGGTTCCACTTACTGGAAGCTCCTGTAATATCACAAAGTAGCAAATAAATAATAATTCTACAATCAGTTCTTGATCTGGATGGCCTCAGACCCTGGAGTGTGCAGTAAGTTATCTCAGAGCCCTATCTGCTCACTGGGAGGCACCCTCTTCATTCCAGTCAGGCTGGACTCCCTGTCTCCTCCCCCTACACAGCACCCATAATTCCTGCCCATGATGCCAGGTCCAGCTCCTCTTACAGGAGTCTCTGATGACTCCTTGAGGCCTCCCTCCTCTTTTTATATATTAAGGTGGTTCTACAGATGTCGCCATAAATTTCACAAGGTCCTGGACCTTGTGCAATGATTACTGTGACCCCTTCCTCCCCTGGGTCACTGGAGGTTGAAGAGTGATGGATATTCAGTGAACACCTGTGTGTTACTGCAGGTCAAGGCAGAAGGAATTCACCCTGGATGGCTCAGGCACTGGGGTTCAGGAATAGCTTCTAACTCTCCCTCCAGTGTCTCTCCCTGCAGACCCACAGTCACCTCTTCCTGGAGCTCCAGGAAGGTCCAGATCCCCAGGTTATGTGTATGACTGATGTGAACATAGAGGGCCCCAACAGGACAGGAAAAGCACAATTACTCACTGGAAAGGAAGGAGGACTTTTTTCTACCCAAACTCCATTATAGTGCACAGTATAGAGATGGCACTCAATTTCCTACATAATATAGATGAGTGTGTGTGATTCCGACTTCTTATATTCTCAAATACTCACTAAACTATAATAATGCTATTGAGGTTAAGAAACAGCATCCCTGTAAAAGACAGGAGCAGTTGGGATGAGAAGGAAGCAAGCACTGGTGGTGTTGTGAATGATGCACCGAATACCATGTGGTGGTTTATCTCTTTCTTTCTTTTTTTTTTTTTGGTGGCTGGCCAGTAAACGAATCCAAACCCTCGACCTTGGTGTTAGAACACCACACCCTAACCAACTGAGCTAACCAGCCAGCCCAATGTTGTGATTTTTACAAAGGTTTTCACATGAACTTCTCAGAAAGATCCCTTGAAGTACAGGTCAGGATTTCCTTTTACACGGAAGGAAAGTGAGGCTCAGGAAGGTTAAACAGATTTTTTCAGTTTCACACAGCTGCTAAGAGACAGGGCCAGGACTGTTCTTACAGTTTGCCTGATTCCAGGGCCCACGTTTGGAAGAAGAAACAACCTCACCTTTAGACGCATGATTTGGGCAAGGAGAACTGACATGTGCCACTGGTGAGTGCACTGTTGCTCTAGAGAGCAATATGGCAACAATCTAGTAAATATCTAGTTAGGCCAAAAGTGATCCTACATTATGATATAGCATTACACTCTTGGTAGACAACCTGGAAAATATCTGCCATAATAGCACAAGTAAAAAAAATATTCACTGCCACATAGTTTGTGATAACAAATCTGTAGGGGGAAAATTTCCATCAATAGGACATTGTAAAATTACATTGCGGTATATTTATACAATGAAATTACACAAAGTGGTGAAGAATGGGTGGAGTAAATCTACAGTAATCAGCATCTGAAAAACATAAAGTGGAGTGACAATAACAAGGGAGACAAGGGCTCTTATATTATGAATTGTAACACATACATAGAATTAAGCCCATGCAAAAGAGTACTTCATTCTGATTAAGGATGTAGTCATTGATACTGAAAATATAAATTATAAAAACGAATTTCAACACAGTGGTTACCTCTGGGAAAAGGGAAAATGCAATCAGAGAAGGATAGACAGGGGATTCCACTATAATTGCAGCATTTTATATTTTAACCTGTGTTCACAACTGGCAATTATATTATTTACTAGTCTTTGAACGTCTGCAATCTTCAAAATTAACAATCAGCACATGTGATCCTTATTATTTTAAAAGTAATCTATACTAATTTTAGAAACATTGGAAAATTTACACATGTGAGAGATGGATGAAAACATAATCAGAATTTCACCATGCACCAAGATAGAATCCCATCCCTCGGGAGGAGAGGCCAGGGTGTAGGAATTACATGGATAGGCTGGTCTCTGAGTAGGTGAGCAGGGCTCAGAGAGAAGTATGTTTGTTACCATCTTAATGATGACCTTTGGTAAAATAGTAACATTACAGAATTAATGTATATAAGACCTACATTACATTTTATCTCCTCCAGCCAAGCAGATACATCAGTTACATGTTGTTTTCTGCAGTACTTAGATTAGGAAGCAGGAATAAATGGAGCAAACAGCCATGTAAACTCTGAGTAATTAAACTTGGAATTACTCTATAGTTTTCCCATTGCGTCCTCAAGCCTCCAGGTCTCTAACTACTCTAACCTCCTGGGTCCTGGCACTTGATGCTCTGAAGGATATTGCTCAATTTCTATTACAATGAACTGTACTTTTTAAGTTAAAATATTAGTGGAATTTAAAAATATTTTCTAACTGTCAAAAAAGGTAAAAGTTGTATGAAAATCTGGGCTAAATTATTTGCAAATTATATTTCATGCTTGAAATATGAAGCATATTTATTAACCAACAAAGCGATGGACAAATAACAGAAAAAGAGGATTCACTTAAAAATATAAATGCACAAAAAGCATTTTTAAAATACCAAACTCACAAGAACTAATGGAATGTAGATAATAATTAAGATGAATAATATTAAACCAGAAAGCAAGCTAAAGATAAAGTACGCAGGTGTGATTATAATTTTGAATACGTGAACGTGAATATATATTTGTGTATATGTAAACATAAGTTAATTCTCCACCAACAGACAAACGCATCTGGAGAATATGTACCAATCTACTGAGAGGGGTTCCCTTTGGTTCAGGGGATGAGTATCAGGAGATACAAGATAATTTTACCTTTTTTTTTTTTTTTTTTTTTTTTTTAAAGATGACCGTTAAGGGGATCTTAACCCTTGACTTGGTGTTGTCAGCACCACGCTCTCCCAAGTGAGCTAACCGGCCATCCCTATATGGGATCCGAACCCGGGGCCTTGGTGTTATCAGTACCACACTCTCCCGAGCGAGCCACAGGCCAGCCCTAATTTTACTTTAAAATAAACATTTTCTTATTATTTGAAATGTTATAAATCAGGAAAATTACCAAGATAATAATTTGAAGAGATCACGTTTGTAAATTGATTGACAAAAAGGGGTATGCATGTCAAAGAGAAACAGAGTCAGACACTAGTTAAAGGTGGCAAAGACAGATTTTATTGAGTACTATTGCGATAGGGAAAAGAGACTTTAGTATAAAACTAAGCTCAATTCTAAATTCAGCAAAGACAAGTGTGGATTCCTAGCCAAAAAGCGGAGTGAAGGAGTCAGTAGATAGAAAATTACTAAGAGCAGATATCAAGGTTAGAGGGATTCTTGCTAAACTGACAACAGAATTGTTGCTAAAAGCAGGCCAAGGTGATCAGATATCAAGGGTGGGGGCTGAGGAATCAGGTCAGATATCACGAATGATTGCATATCAAGGGGGGAAATTGACTTAGCAAGGTTCTGTGCTAAGACTGGCTTCAGCAGGCCAAGGATATAGCCCAAAGATGAGACCTGTTTGAAAAGCGGGTTCAGAAGAACATGTCTAAAGTTTGGTCAAGGAGAGCATCTTTGTCATACACATACACTTACTGTCTTTGAAATATGTATAAAATATATAGTTTGGAGGGGAAAAAGCAGGTTAAAATAAATGCAGGTTAAAATATTTATGTAGTAGATGTGTGTGTGTGTACTTGTGTGTATGCATCTGTGACTGTGTGAGTCTGTTTTTAGGTCTCAAACTCTGTCAGCCCGTACACACACTCACAGGTGCAGCTTTCTCTCCATCTCAGAGAGGGGCTGGGCTTCCTGTCTTGGGGCTGAGAGATCCCCAAAAGTGATGGATCCAGAGGGATTGCTGACAATGTGTGAAAAATGCTAGAAGTTCTGGCTGATGCCATCAAGCGATGTCCCTATCTTCTTCCACCACTCTTGCTGAGTCCTCATCTGAGACTTCTAGAGCTGCAAGTCTGGATGTGACCAGCAAAGAGGTAACTGTGCCCATTTTGCTTTTGGTTTTCTTTCTTGAAAATTAAAGCCCCTAATTTTTGAAATGAGAAAATGTAAGACCCGTGCACTAGGCACAAATCCCACACACGCCGGAGTAGCTCGCTTCACAAAGACCACGAGACAGGAGTCCGCGGCAATCAAGCAAGAGGTGTTTATTTCAGCATGCTGGGTCGCTTTTTCATAAGCGGCCCTGAACTTACAATACCAAGGCTTTTTATACAGTTTATTTTTGACAGATTTTCATAACAGGCTGAGTTGTTAATTAGCCGTGGCGCCTTAAGATTTATGGTTAGGCTCAACAGGCCCGCACTGCTAGCACCCCGATAAAAGATGTTACATGTTTATCTTCCCTGGTCCAGCCAGGTGTTCAGAGGATAAGGGGGGGCTAGTTCAGTCCTTGGGACCGGCTGTCTCCTGGAATGTGTGCCTGGTTCTGCCTTGACTTCTGCCTGACCTCTTTAAAGCTGCTTCACTTAAAATACCTTTAGATATGCTTTCCCCGTTTTTAGTAAGTGCTTACAGGAATAATTTGTGCAAGTTAAGCTAAAGTCATATTTCTCTGTTACTTTTCTGTTACAATTTCATAACAGGCTAAGGCTATATAGGTTAGAGTTACAATTTTTTTATAACAAAAACAGGTGCTATTCTTTAGAGAATTTCATGAAATGGTTCGGAGAGAATACAGCCAGTTCTGTTTGGAAAATTCCTATTTACCTTAAAAGACTAAACATAAGCTTCATTTGATGTTCACTCCATATCTATATTTTGTTCACTGACCGTCTCCTCTCCTCGCTCTCTTCCCTCATCAGTCTTGGCTGATGTGTCCACAGTGCAGACACAGCTCCTCCCAGAGACCAGACCATTTAAGACTCCAAGACCCCACCCCTGTAAGTCTTCCCAAGACTTTCTCTCCACCCCCTCTCTGTCATTCCCTCTCCATGACGTTATGGACACAGCTGCCCAGGCCAGTTTCCCTGAATCATGCTCTGAGTTCAGAGGCAGGCTGTTGCATAGTTAACAGAGACTCAGAGCCAAATATAGCTCCTGGAAGGAAGAGTGGTCCAGGTAATAAACTGGATAAAAACCATACCTCCAAAATTCCCTCAAAAGCAGCCCACTTCCTTTCCCTGCCAAGGCCTCCCTTCCCCAAGGCCCTGGCCTACATTTCTAGCCCTGTGTGCCAAGCACATTTCTCTAAGCAAACTGTACCACTGCCGCTGGCTGATCCCTCCATTTTCCAATCACCCCAGTGCCTCATTAACATAAACGTATTATATTTGTGTGGGTTTTGTTTTCAGTACACACAGGGTGGCATTTCATCTTCAGGAGGACAACTCTGTAAGGAAGTGGGGACAATGCCCTTTGTTAAGATGAGGAAACTGTGTCTCCAAGATGGTGAGAACCAGGTCTGCCTCTCCTTTGAAAAGCCAGCTTGCAGTAATTTGTGAGGAGAGTAAAGAGCTGGGATTCAGAAGACCTGATCCAGTTTATGAAAGTAGATAAAAGGGCTCGAATGTCCCAGGCTAGAGCTGATTGTCCAGGTCCTCATACCGGAGTGTGGTCTTCCTTTATGAGATGCCAGCTGCTGACCTAGCTTCTCTCCTGCCCTCCTCTCAGGTGGAGGAGGCTGCTCTGTACCCTCACAGCGGGATCTTGAAAGTAGCCCTGACAACCTGTGTCCTTCAAAAGAGTCAACCCTATCCCACAAATGCCCTCTACCCCAGCCATGTGAGGCAACAATAATGCTGTTATTGCTCACAAGATCAGGAGCCAGTTTTCAAGACATGCAAACAGAGCAGTGTCATCCCCTGACAGGGATTCCAGATGCCTCTGAGAAGAGGAAGGATGCCACCCTTATCATTATGCATCATATCCATAAATGACTAGCCTGATTTAAGGCCACGGTTTTCACTCCTTTCTTACATCAAGGTCTCCTCCTCTCAGGGCTTTTTTTTTTTTTTTTAATTAGGACATAGTTGATTGTACATATCTGTGGGGTACAGCACTGAATATCAATACCAGTGTGCAATATGTGATGCTCAAATCAGGATAATTAGTTTATTTATCATTGTACAATGTAACCAATTTTCATGACCCTTTACTAATTCCTCCCTTTCCCCCCTCCCTCTACCCCTTTCCCACCTCCAGCAACCTTATTTCTGTTCTCATCTCTTTAAAAGTTCAATGTATTATTGTGATTGTTGTATCTTTCTTCATTTCTTTCTTTCTTTCTTTCTTTCTTTCTTTCTTTCTTTCTTTCTTTCTTTCTTTCTTTCTTTCTTTCTTTCTTTCTTTCTTTCTTTCTTTCGAGTAAATACATGTGGTATTTCTCTTTCTGTGCCTGGCTTATTTCATTTAACATAATTTTCTCTAAGTTCATCCATATTGCTAAGAATGGCAGAATTTCATTCTTTTTTATGGCTGAGTAGTATTCCGTTGTGTATATATACCACATTTTTCTTATCCAGACATTTTTCAATGGACATTTATGTTGGTTTTATATTTGGGCTATTGTAAAAGAGCTGTGATAAACATAGGAGTGCAGGTATCCCTTCGACATGATGACTTCCATTCCTTTTGATATACACAGTAGTGGGATTGTGGGATCACATGGTAGTTGTTTGAGGAACCTCCATACTGTTCTCCATAATGGCTACACTAATTCATAGTCTCACCAACAGTATAGAAGAATACCCCTTTCCCCACATCCTACCATCATTTGTTAGTCTTGGTCTTTTTGATAATAGCCAGTCTAACTGGAGTGAGATGATATCTCAATTTGGTTTTCATTGGCATGTCCCTTATGCTGAGTGATGTGGAGCATTTTTTCATGTGTTTGTTGGTCATTCATATATATTCCTTGGAGAAATTCCTTTTCAGGTCCTTTGTCCATTTTTTAATAGAGTTACTTGTTTTTTTTTTGGTTTTTTTGGTTTTTTTTTTACTGTTAAATTGTTTGAGTTCCTTGTATATTCTCAGTATTAATCCTTTGTAGGATGCATATTTGGCAAATATTTTCTCCTACTCTGTTGGTTGTCTTTTTGCTCTGTTAATTGTTTCTTTTGCTGTGCAGAAGCTTTTTAGTTTGATATAATCCCATTTGTTTATTTTTCCTTTTGTTGCCTGTGCTTGTGGGATAGTATTCATAAAGCCTATGCCCAGTCCTACTTCCTGAAGTGTTTTTCCTGTATGTTTCCTTTTAGGAGTTATATAGTTTCAGGATGTACATTTAATTGTTTAATCCATTTTGAGATGATTTTGGCATATGGTGATAGTACAGGTCTAGTTTCATTATTCTGCATATGCATGTCCAATTTTCCCAGCACCATTTATCAAAGAGACAGTCTTTTCTTCAGTATACATTCTTGGTGACTTTGTAGAAGATGAACTGGCTGTGGGTTCATGGGCTGATTTCTGGGTTCTCTATCCTGTTCCATTGGCCCATGTGCCTGTTTTTATGCCAGTACCATGCTGTTCTGGTTACTACAGCATTGTATTGTAATTTGAAGTCAGATAGCATTATGCTTCTGGATTTATTTATATTTTATTTATTTATTTATTTATTTATTTATTTTTGTTTAGGATTGCTTTGGCTATGCAGGGTCTTTTGTTGTTCCCTGTGAACTTTAGGATTGTTTTTTCCATTTCTGTGAAGAATATCACTGGAATTTTAATGGGGATTATCTTTGAAGAATATAGATGCAAAGTTCCTCAATAAAATATTAGCAAATAAAATACAGCAACACATCCAGAAAATCATACACCACAATCAAGTGGGATTCCTCCCAGGGATGCAAGGATGTTTTAACCTACACAAGTCAATAAATGTGATATATCACATCAACAAAATCAAAGACAAAAACCATATGATTATCCCAATAGATGCTGTAAAAGCATTTGACAAAATTCAACATCCTTTAACGATAAAGACTCTCAGCAAATTAGTCATAGAAAGAAAGTATCTCAACACAATTAAAGCCATATATGACAGACCCACTGCCAGTATCTTCCTGAATGGGGAAAAGTTGAAAGCTGTTCCCTTAAAAATGGGAACAAGACAAGGATTCCCACTCTCACCACTCTTATTTACCATAGTATTGGAAGTACTAGACAGAGCAATCAGGGAAGAGAAAGAAATAAAGGACATACAGATTGGAAAAGACAAAGTCAAAATTTCCCTGCTTGCAGATGACATAATCCTATAGTGAGAGACACCTAAAGTCCCTACAAAAGACTCTTATAGTTGATAAAAGATTTCAGCAAGTTGTAGGTTACAAAATCAACATGCAAAAATTAGTAGCATTTTTATACTCCAACAATGAACTAGCAGAAAAAGAAATCAATAAAGCTAACCCATTTACATTAGTCACCAAAAAAATAAAATACTTAAGAATAAAGTTTACCAAGGATGTGAAAGATCTCTATGCAAAGAATTACAAATCACTGTTGAAATTAAAGAGGACACAAGAAAATGGAAAGATATTCCATGCTCTTGGATTGGAAGAATTAACGATGTGAAAATGTCCATACTACTACCCAAAGTGATACACAGATTCAATGCAATGCCTCCCAGGACTTTCTAACAGCTGACAGCTCCCTAGTATCCCTTCCCATACTTACTTCCTGAAAAGCACACACCTTCAGAGCCAAAAACAGAGCACACAGAAAATAATTCAGGGAGTGAGAGAAGTAGAGGCAGCCTCAGGAGCCCACAAAGGAGCTGCCATCCCCAGTTGATTTTATCTTGTTAATGACAGAGCATCATCAATCATTTTCCATCTCACCACCTCATTCATGAAGTTTGGGGTCAGGGATAAAAAATGAACACCCCATTTCCACTTAATGAACTATTTTGTGTCTTCTCATTCTACCAGCAGGATAACATGACAGAAGTATGGTTTCCCTTTAAACTCTTGTAATACAAGATACTGCAGAAGAACAAGAGGTACGAATCTCTAAGTTTAAGGATCATCTGACAGAACTTTTCCAATGTGGTAGGTCTGGGGAAATGAGCAATCAGATTGGCAATAAAGGCAAAAGTTGGTTAACACCTGGTGCAGGTTTAATGAGGGGGAAATGTGCTTTTACATATTCTGTAGGTGCCAAATGGGTGTATCCATTTTCTGAGGCCCATATTATTATGGCTTCATAACTTTAATGGCCTTGATACAGAAGTCCTATTTCCACCAACAAGGGAGTTTTAGGTAAATGTTTAGAAAAGGATCTCCAAGGTGATTCTGATGTGCATTCTGGAAAAGGGGCCCTATCTGAGGGGTCAGGGCAAGAGTCAAATTTGTTGCCTGATCTAGAGAGGAACAAATTAGTTGGAGGACAGACAGCTAATATTCATGGACCCGATTGTTTAGAGGGTCCAGCTCCATGTTTTTCACTTTAGTGTCTGAATTTAATCTTCACAACAATCCTGCTAGTGAGGTATCACTGTTCTCTTTTCACAGGTATATTTGACTACAATGCACTTGCTTCCAAGCACAGAGCTTGGTGGCAAAGAGATTGCTCCCCATACAAACTGACAGAGCCAGGATAGAACCAGGCAGCCTGGGTATCGTGTGCAGGAATGGTCAGGGTTCATAATATCAAAACAGCCTCAAAGTCACCTTATTAGAGACACCTCTGAAACACTATTTTCAGAAGAAGAAAAGGTGCAAAAGAGCACTTACTCTAAGATTTCACATATATTTATAGCTAAAAACATGCAATTACATATTTTACTTCTCTCACAACAACTCTTTGAGGAAAGCATCATTATTCCCAATTTACAGATGACAAACTCAGACTCACAGATTGAAGTCAATTTTGCAGAGTCATCTAATAAAGAGCAGGAATGAGATTCTACATCTTACCCTCCCCAAAGGACACCTGAATTCTCCTTTATTAATGACCTCCAGGATTTAAAGAATTGTAGTTTTATATGTCTGTAGTCTTGTGCCCACATGAGAACTCATTCCACAACCTCTCCCTCTTTGAAGAAGTTGATGGTGCAGATGAAATCCTGGTGCAAGGTACTGTAGGTGGTAATGGGTCTTGTATCAGAGTTAAGGGAGTTGGATTCCTGCTTCTTCTTTGTCTTCACTCTCTATTCATTTGGGGTTTAGTAGAAAACTGCTTTCCCAATATCAATCTAAAAAATCAAATATAGGGATAGAATATGATAGAGTGTTAAATGAAATGGTTTAATAATCTTTTTCTCGCTCCCCTAATCCCTCAACAAAGTCATCCTGCAATATAGAAATAGTCTAAAACTTCATACATAATGTAAGTGTGAGTACGTTCTACTTCTTACTGCTGCATTTCCAGGTGGTCTCTATGGCACTTATTCTATTTGGTTTAAGTAACAGTCATCAGTTCCCTGGAGAAGGAGAAAGTGGGCCAGGATGAACATTCATTGAAGTCCTACTACATGCCATATACTCTGCACTATTTCCCATTTGCCCCTCACTACACTTCTGTAAGGAAGGCATCATGAAATCTCTTTGAGAGATGATGAAAAGCAAGATAACAGGCTAGGAAAGTATTCTAGTATCACACATTAAGTAAGGGGCAGAAATGGGGCTTCAACTCTTGCCCTCACCACAATATACAATGCAATCTCAACTGGAGCAATATCACCTCAAAGGGGCTGAAAATTGGTTCTTGAGGGTGGGGAATTATAGATATTACAGTGATTTGTGTCACTACAAGGACCATAGTACATAAACAACACTTCATCTGTAGATTTAAAATTTTGTGATCTGGGCAAAAGGAGTTGATAAGGAAAAAAAGAGTCTAAAAATCTTCCAGGCTGGCCAGTTAGCTCAGTTTGTTAGAGCATGGTGTTATAACACCAAGGTCAAGGGTTCGGATCCCCATACTGGCCAGCCACCAAAATATTAAAAAATACAAATAAATAAAAAGCCTCCTTAGTCGAGTGATAATGAAAGAAGGTGGAGTAATGTTTTATAAAACTCTTCTGTAGATGATGTGTCACCAAGGCTTAGGGTCTGGTAATTTTACATCCTCCTGGATGCTCACTCAACAACCCCTCTTGGTGATAATGATGAGGATAATGATGATAATGATGGTGGAAATGAAATCATACCCCTGGGTATGGGAACTATGTGAACTGACTAGGTTTTAAGGTGGCAGTCAGGGCTCAGTCACAACATCAGGTGTCTTCTCTGGTATAGATGACCTGCAGGGTGGGAAACTGATGTTGACAAAACTACTGTAAGCAAAAGTTATGCTAATTTGTATCTCCTTTTATTTCAACCTTTAATGGAGTAACCTATTATTAAATTCATAGTTTATTTTACAGTATAGGAATAAGGAAATATTAATTAAATCACAGAAACTACTTTGAATGCTTGCTCAGTAATGAAACCTGGAATGACTCTAAAGCTTTTCCCATTGTATCACGAAGGCAACAGGGCTCCAGTTGCCCTAATCTTTTTTGGCACTGGTATTTGATGCTTCCCAAGCAATTACTTATTTTTTACAAGGAGTTGTAGTAGTTTTAAATTATAATATCGTTGAAAATTTTAAAACACTTTGTGACAAATTTCTTATTCTCACTGCCTCCTGCTCTCACTTGGAGCTGTAGAAAAGAAGTGCCTGTCAAGATAGAGTTAAATGGGTTTCCAAAAAGCTGGAAAATGTTGGAAACCCACAGCCCTGTACTATGACTTCAGGAGACCACCTTTTCTAGAGTTCTGAAATAGTCCCAAACTTCATCCCTAACATAAACCATTGCCAGAGAGCACTGAGCTATTACAAGGTTCTCTAGCACTTGAATCAAAGAAATTGAAGTATTGTCTTTGCTAATGAAAAAGAAGGATGAGGGATACATAGGATGTGAGACTGCCTGTGAATGGGTAATTTCTGAAGGACTGTGGGAATCGTTCAGTGGAATTGGGAGAGAGGATATTTTCCTATTTATCAATGACCAAAAACCTTGGTAGAATCCTAGAGTTGTGAAAACAGAAAATATGAGTATGTTAATCTGTTCGCCTCACCTCCTCCCTGATTCATTTTCCCTTGATATCTCTCACTCTCCCTCTAAACTCATCTTATGCCAGAGGACTGAAGTGAGCATTTTGTAAGGACAGTCATCCTGTATCTAAGTCCATGTGCACATGTTTAACCACTTCCTTAGGATGCATTACCTGAGTAGTGATTGTAGGCCCAAAGGATGTGCACTGCTTTAAAGATTTTTCCATCTTTATTGACAATCTAATACCCAGAAAGATTTGATGATTGCTATTCCATGAACTCAAATTGTGATGATTGCCTAAAGTTCTAAGTCAGGAAGAAGCATGGCCTTCCTGAGATTGGAGCACAAAGTGAGTGAACTGACTCTGGTGTAGAAGGGGTAGACAGGAACTTTACTTAGTATGGGGGTAACAGCGTGGGAGGAAGAGCACAGGACCTGGGGTCAGCAGACCTGCGTTCCAGTTCAAGTTTTACCAACTATATGTAAAAACATATTAAGGTCTTCGCTCTAAAGACAGCAGTCATTCTTATGTGGCAAAAAGGTCCCAGACTAGCATCATGTTAGGCAGTCCTGATCCAAGATCTCATCAAACCAATCTAGAGCCCCTGCAGTATAAAAGACCGTGAAGCTCCTTACTTCCCGTGTGATTTAAACCTGGCCTACTGAAGTTAGAGACCTATGCTTATCAAACAGTGGTTTTTACTTTCCTCTTTAGCGTGTACTCCTCAAAGCCTGGATAGGCTCCTTGGGGGAACCTCTGAATAACTTCAGGAAAGAAGAAAGTACCCCGTATTCTAGCAAGGGACAAAGACACTGATGGAGAAATCTGTTAAGCATTTCCAAGTGCCCTGACTTGAGTATCTTCTTTGTAATCATTTCATGTGCACCAGATTGGCCTACAGAGCTCTATTACTACTTGCAGGAACTTGTGGGCACTTATCTGTATCTTTCACAGCACAAGAGCACTAGGGGTGGTATATACTCAGTAGACACTGCTGTTTGATGAGTGAACAACAGAGTGGGAAGCTGAATTGTTGATTGGGGAGAACGGGGCCAGTTCTCAGAAATAGGAGCACAACACCAAGCCACTACACCCCCCCGCCCCCGCAATCCTTTTTCAGGTTCTATAGAGGAAAATACACAGCCTATAAAGTCACTCAGACCTAACATCATTCTATATCCTGCAACCTAATGATCCTGGATTCACACTTAGAAAAGTTATCTCCACTTCCAGATCATAGAATTCACTTATGTTTTCTTCTAATACTTACATGACTTCATTTTCACATTCAAAACTTAGCCATTTGGAATTTACCCTGACTTAAGATGAAAGAATGGGTCCATTTTTACCTTTTTAAACACAAGGTTACCTAATTATTACAATACCACTTTTTAAAAATTTTTTGTATATTTATTTTTATTGACACATTGTAATTTAACGTATTTATGGGGTACAATCTGATGTTTTGATGCATATACATGTTGTATAATGAATACCACTTCAGTTTTTTTTTTATTTTTTTTTAAATTTTATTTTGTCGATATACAGTGTGGCTGATTATTGTTGCCCCTTACCAAAACCTCCCTCCCTCCTCCCTCCCCCCCTCCCCCCACCGATGTCCCCTCTGTTTGCTTGTCGTATAAACTTCAAGTAATTGTGGTTGTTATATCTTCTTCCCCCCCCCCCCCGGTTTTGTTTGTTTGTGTGTGTGTGTGTGAATTTATATATTAATTTTTAGCTCCCACCAATAAGTGAGAACATGTGGTATTTCTCTTTCTGTTCCTGACTTGTTTCACTTAATATAATTCTCTCAAGGTCCATCCATGTCATTGCAAATGGCAGTATTTCATTCGTTTTTATAGCTGAATAGTATTCCATTGTGTAGATGTACCACATTTTCCGTATCCACTCATCCGATGACGAACATTTGGGCTGGTTCCAACTATTGGCTATTGTAAAGAGTGCTGCGATGAACATTGGGGAACAGGTATACCTTCGACTTGATGATTTCCATTCCTCTGGGTATATTCCCAACAGTGGGATAGCTGGGTCGTATGGTAGATCTATCTGCAATTGTTTGAGGAACCTCCATACCATTTTCCATAAAGGTTGCACCAATTTGCAGTCCCACCAACAAGGTATGAGAGTCCCTTTTCCTCCACAACGTCACCAGCATTTATAGTTCAGAGTCTTTTGGATTTTAGCCATCCTAACTGCAGTTAGATGGTATCTCAGTGTGGTTTGATTTGCATTTCCCGGATGCTGAGTGATGTTGAGCATTTGTTCATATGTCTGTTGGACATTTGTATATCTTCCTTAGAGAAAAGCCTACTAAGCTCTTTTGCCCATTTTTTAATTGGGTTGCTTTTTTTTTCTTGTAAAGTTGTTTGAGTTCCTTATATATTCTGGATATTAATCCTTTGTCAGATGTATATTTTGCAAATATTTTCTCCCACGCTGTTGGTTGTCTTTTAACTCTGTTCATTGTTTCTTTTGCTGTGCAGAAGCTTTTTAGTTTGATATAATCCCATTTGTTTATTTTTCCTTTGGTTGCCCGTGCTTTTGGGGTTGTATTCATGAAGTCTGTGTCCAGTCCTATTTCCTGAAGTGTTTCTCCTATGTTTTCTTTAAGAAGTTTTATTGATTCAGGGTGTATATTTAAATCCTTAATCCATTTTGAGTTGATTTTAGTATATGGTGAGAGGTATGGGTCTAGTTTCATTCACCTGCATATAGATATCCAGTTATCCCAGCACCATTTGCTGAAGAGGCAGTCCCTTCCCCAGTGAATAGGCTTGGTGCGTTTGTCAAAGATCAGATGGCAGTAAGTGTGTGGGTTGATTTCTGGATTCTCTATTCTATTCCATTGATCAGTTTGTCTGTTTTTATGCCAGTACCATACTGTTTTGGTTATTATAGCTTTGTAATATAGCTTAAAGTCAGGTAGTGTTATGCCTCCAGCTTTATTTTTTTTTTTGCTCAGCATTGCTTTGGCTATGTGTGGTCTTTTATTATTCCATATAAATGGCTGGATAGTTCTTTCCATTTCTGAGAAAAATGTCTTTGGAATTTTGATGGGGATTGCATTGAATTTGTATATCACTTTGGGTAGTATGGACATTTTCACTATGTTGATTCTTCCAATCCAAGAGCATGGGATATCTTTCCATCTTCTTGTATCCTCTCTAATTTCTCTCAGCAATGGTTTGTAGTTCTCATTATAGAGATTTTTCACCTCCTTGGTTAACTCAATTCCTAAGTATTTTATTTTTTTGGTGGCTATTGTAAATGGGCAGGCTTTCTTGATTTCTCATTCTGCATGTTCACTATTGGAGAAAAGAAATGCTACTGATTTTTGTGTGTTGATTTTGTATCCTGCTACTGTGCTGAAATCATTTATCAATTCCAAGGTGTTTTTTTGTAGAGGCTTTAGGCTCTTTGATATGTAGGATCATGTCATCAGCAAACAGGGACAGTTTGACTTCATCTTTTCCAATCTGGATGCCCTTTATTTCCTTCTCTTCTCTGATTGCTCTGGCTAGTACTTCCAACACTATGTTGAATAGGAGTGGTGAGAGTGGGCATCCTTGTCTAGTTCCTGTTCTTAAAGGAAAAGCTTTCAGCTTTTGCCCATTCAGGATGATATTGGGAGTGGGTTTGGCATATATGGCTTTAATTATGTTGAGATACTTTCCCTCTATACCTAACTTATAGAGGGTCTTTGTCATGAATGAGTGCTGAACTTTATCAAATGCTTTTTCAGCATCTATAGAGATGATCATATGGTCCTTGTGTTTGAGTTTATTAATATGGTGTATCACATTTATTGATTTCCATATGTTGAACCAACCTTGCATCCCTGGGATGAATCCCACTTGATCGTGGTGAATAATTTTATGTATGTGTTGCTGTATTCTGTTGGCTAGTATTTTAGGGAGGATTTTTGCATCTATATTCATCAAGGATATCGGCCTGTAGTTTTCTTTTTTGGTTATATCTTTACCTGGTTTTGGTATCAGGATGATGTTTGCTTCATAGAATGAGTTTGGGAGATTTGTGTCTGTTTCAATCTTTTGGAATAGTTTGTAAAGAATCGGTGTCAATTCCTCTTTGAATGTTTGGTAAAATTCTGCTGTGAATCCATCTGGTCCTGGGCTTTTCTTTGTTGGGAGCCTACTGATAACAGCTTCAATCTCCTTTATTGTTATTGGTCTGTTCAAATTTTCTACATCTTCACGGTTCAGTTTTGGGAGCTTGTGTGTGTCCAGAAATTTATCCATTTCCTCCAGATTTTCAAATTTGTTGGCGTATAGTTGTTTATAGTAGTCTCGAATGATTCCTTGTATTTCAGATGAATCAGTTGTAATATGGCCTTTTTCATTTCTAATTTTTATTATTTGAATCTTCTCTCTTCTTTTATTTCTTAGCCATGCTAGTGGTTTGTCAATTTTATTTATCTTTTCAAAAAACCAACTTTTTGATTCATTGATCTTTTGTTTTGTTGTTTTGGTTTCAATTTCATTCAGTTCAGCTCTGATCTTAATGATTTCTTTCCATCTGCTAACTTTAGGTTTGGATTGTTCTTGTTTTTCTAGTTCTTTAAGGTGAAGTGTTAGGTTGTTCACTGGCCATCTTTCCATTCTTCTGAGGTGAGCATTTAATGGAATAAATTTCCCCCTTAATACTACTTTTGCAGTATCCCACAGGTTTTGGTATGATGTATCATTATTTTCATTAGTTTCCATACATTTTTGGATTTCCTGCTTGATTTCTTCTTGGACTCATATGTCATTAAGTAGAATGCTGTTTAATTTCCATGTGTTTGTACAGTTTCCAGAGTTTTGTTTGTTATTAATTTCTAGTTTTAATCCATTGTGGTCTGAGAAAATACATGGGATAATTCCAATTTTTTTGAATTTATTGAGACTTGATTTGTAACCTAATATGTGATCTATCCTGGAGAATGATCCATGTGCTGATGAGAAGAATGAATATTCTGAGGTTGTTGGATGGAATGTTCTGTAGATATCTGCCAATTCCAATTGGTCTAGAGTATTGTTTAGATCTTGTGTTTCTCTACTGATTCTTTGCCTAGATGATTTGTCTAATATTGACAGTGGGGTGTTCAGGTCCCCTGCTATTATGGTATTAGTGTCTATTTCCTTCTTTTGGTCTAATAGAGTTTGTTTTATAAATCTGGCTGCTCCATCATTGGGTGCATACATATTTATGATTGTTATGTCTTCTTGATGCATCAGTCCTTTTATCATTAAGTAGTGTCCCTCATTGTCTCTTTTTATGGTTTTTAGTTTAAAGTCTATATTGTCAGATAAAAAAATAGCTACTCCAGCTCATTTTTCTTTTCTGTTTGCTTGGTAAATCTTTTTCCATCCTTTCACTCTTAGTCTATGTGAATCTTTATGGGTGAGGTGGGTCTCTTGTAGGCAGCATATAGTTGGGTCCTCCTTTTTGATCCACTCAGCCAGTCTGTGTCTTTCGATAGGGGAATTTAAGCCTTTTACATTAAGAGTTGTTATGAAAATGTGTTGATATATTCCTAGCATTTTATTGGTTGTTTGATTGTCTTAGGTGTCTTTTGTTCCTTGCTTTCTGATTTACTGTTTGGTTTCTGTGTTTGTTGCTTCCTTAGGTTGTAGATAGCGTTTTTTTGTTTGTTTGTTTTCTCTTCATGAATGCCATTTTTATTATACTAGTGGGTTTTGATTTTTCTTGGGTTTTTTTGGCAGTGGTAGCTATTTTTCAGGAACCAAACCTAGTACTCCCTTGAGGATTTCTTGTAAGGGTGGTCGTGCAGTAGTGAACTCCCACAGTTTTTGTTTGTCTGTGAAATATACTATTTGCCCTTCATTTCGGAAGGATAGCCTTGCAGGGTAGAGTATTCTTGGCTGGCAATCTCTGTCTTTTAGTATTTTGAATACTAAAAGACATCCCGTTCCTTTCTAGCTTTTTGGTTTTGTGATGAAAAGTCTGATGTTAGCCTGATTGGGGCTCCCTTATAGGTGATTTGACGCTTCTCTCTTGCAGCTTTTAAGATTCTCTCTTTGTCTCTGAATTTTTTCAATTTGACTATAACATGTCTTGGAGAAGGCCTTTTTGGGTTGAATACATTTGGAGATCGTTGAGCTTCCTGGATCGGAAGATCTGTGATTTTTTCCTATACCTGGGAAGTTTTCTGCCACTATTTTGTTGAATATGTTTTCAATGGAATCTCCATTTTCCTCCCCTTCTGGAATACCCATGACTCGGATATTTGAGCGCTTATGGTTGTCTGATATCTCTCTCAGATTTTCTTCAATGTCCTTGATTCTTTTTTCTTTCTTTTTGTCTGCTTGTGTTATTTCAAACAGCCCATCTTCAAGTTCAGAGGTTCTCTGTTCAACTTCGACAAGCCTGCTGTTTAAACTCTCCATTGTGTTTTTTATTTTGCTGAATAACTTCTTCAGTTCAGCAAGTTCTGCTATATTTTTTTTCAGGACATTGATTTCCTTGTACATTTCCTCTTTCAGGTCCTGTATACTTTTCCTCATTTCATCATGATGTCTAGCTGAGTTTTCTTGTATCTCATTCAGTTTCCTTAGAATTATCACTCGAAATTCCTTGTCAGTCATTTCAAGGGCTTCTTGTTCTATAGGATCTAGAGTTTGAGATTTATTAACTTTTGGTGGAGTACTTTCTTGATTTTTTGTATTTCTGGTATCTTTTTTTTGATGTTTATTCATTGTGGCAGGGGGTTTCACAGTCCACCAGTTTGTGACTATTGACTAACTAAGATGTTGCTGTGGTTGCCAATTTTGTATGGCTACCTCCGTGACTGCTCAGTTGGCCTCTATTGCCTTGTGTGTATGGTTGCCTCGGGTCTTGGGCCTCTCCGGGGAGCCACCTCTCTGGTCAGCTTGGACTCTGCTGGGCTGCTGGATCACGGGGCAGTACCGCAGGGTGTGTTGTCTCTGCTGAGCTTTCACTTCCTGTGCAGGACTTCTCCCTGTTCCGTGCTCTCTGGCCTGGGCTGTTGGATTGTGCAGTGGCGACCCCACAGCGTGTGTGGTTTCTGTCGAGTCTCCACCTCCCTAGCCAGACATCTTCCCGCTCTGTGCACACTGGGCTGGGCTGGGACGTGTCTTCTGCAACCCTCGTCTGTCAGCTGGGCCTTCAAGACCCTGCTCAGCACCGCCTCGCCCAGGAAGTCTACCAGGTTTCTGCTAGGCGCAGACGACTAGTCGCTCTGGGTGCCTTTGTAGCACTGTGTAGATTTTTCTCGTGACTTATCACCTTCCTCCTGGTATCGCAGTTATTTGTGTACTTGTCTTATCTCCCACCCCAGAGTGTGAGCTCCTCAGGGGAGGAGCCCGCAGCACACGGTTCACCTTTGTATCCCCCCAGTGCACACCGAGTCCCGAGCCCACCCGCAGTCAGCTCTCCCGCAGGTTCAAGTGGACTTGGGAACTCTCCAACCACACTATTCCTAACCAGAAATCGGTTAAGCGTTTTTCTGAACTGGTGGCCGCAGAGATGGTATCTGCCTCCCAGTAACAGGAAGTTAACAGGGGGCTGGAGCCCAGGGTGCGGTGGGGTGACAGCCCCGCCCATACTTCCTTGCCTTCCCGACGCTGGCCAGGGAGCCCCACGCCACCAGCCCCACCAGAGAACCACGGAGGGAGTGGGAGGGGAGGCCAGCCCACAGGCCCCGGGAAGCCCTGTGCCAGGGCAAGCAAGTGGGAAGGCTCAGTGAGGAGCTGAGCCGGGCAAGGAGGACAGGCTTGGCTGAGCCGGGCCGGAGCTGCCACCACCTGAGAAAATGGAGGCAGCCCCGGGGGCGGTGAGTGGCCCGGTGATGCACGCGGAAGCCGGGCGGGAGTCAGCCCCTTGAGCAGGGCCGGGTCGGGGGTCACTCACAGGGCTGTGCTGGGTCGGGCTGCTCCCTCTCTGCCTCTGCTTTGTTCCCGTTCTCGGCTGCCACTGCCTTGGGCTGCTCACTCGGTCCCGCGGTGTGGCTCGGGCGCTCCCAGGAATCTTCTTTTATGCCGGCCTGAAACCTCAAATCCTGAATAGGGCAGCTGGCTGCCTTCAGTGCGGCCCCGGCCTCCGGGATCCTGGCTGCATCCACAGCAGCCCTGGCGCCGTGTTCCCTGTTTAGAGACTCGCTTTTGCGGCTAAGAAACAGTTCTTTTCCTGCTCCACACTTCAAAGCTGTTGCCTGTGAACGAGGCAGCCTCTCCTGCCAAAAGCAAAGTGGCGGTCAGCCCCCACGCCCGGCCACCAGCAGCGGTCCTCCCTTAAGAGATGGCAAGAGGAAGGTCCACAAGTTTCCCGGCTGCCTAAGGCCCAGTGGCCGCCTTTTCCACTTCAGCTACCCCGCGCCAACCGCCACAGCCACCGCCATCTTGAAGCAGAACTCCCATTGTCATGAATACCACTTCTTAAATCATCAATCATATCTCCAGTGGTTTGAAATGCTGCCTTAATCACATAGTAAATTTCCAAATATAATTAGGCCTGTATCATCATTTTTCTTCTGTCTTGTTAGTGGATTTATGAGCCAGTATCACACACATATATTGCACATTCTTTATTATATACTTTAGAATCTGGTAGGACCATGCCCTCTCTTCACTCTTCTTTTCAAGGTTTATCTAATTAGTTTTGCTGTTTACTCAGCCAAATAAATTTGATAATCAACTTGTCTAAGTCTATAAAAAGAGCTAATGGTATTTTTATTGGGGTCACATTAAATTAATAAATTAACACAAGAAAATTGGTACCTTTATGATACTGAGTCTTCTTACCCAAGAATATCTTATGTCTTTCTATTTGTTCAAGTCTATTTTTGTGTTTAAGTGTTTTTTATTACTTCTTAAGTTTATGTCCAGTCACTTTTTTTTTCATCTTCATTATACCTTCTATTTTTTTGTTTGTATGTTGAAAGCCATTGATTTTTTATGTTAATGATATAATCTGCTACTTTACTAAATTCTCTTTTTGTTTGCTGTAATTTTTCCATTGTTTCTTTGGGAATTCCAAATAACCAGAATTTTACCCCTTCTTTTGCTTCTAATTGCTTACCCTTGCTAATAGTGTTGGATAATACCTCCCACACAACGTCAGCTATTAGAGGAGATAAGTTAGCATCTTGTCTTGTTTTTGTCATTAGCAGGAAACCTTTAGAGGTTCTCCAATAAGTACAATACTGCCTTGTTATCCAAGGGGTGTGTGTGTACGTGTGTGTGTGTGTGTGTGTGTGCATGCATGTGTGTATAGTCATGTTAAGAAAGTATTCACTCATTCCCATTTTCTTGAATTCCTTAAAACATGAATTCGTTTTGATGCTGTCAAAACCTTTTCTGCATCTACAGAAGAATCACGTAATTTTTCTCATCAGCTTTATTGATACAGTAAATTATATTATTGGATTTCATAATATTGAATCACCTTTGCATTCTTAGAATAAATTCCACAGTGTTATAATCTGTAGGTGTATGTGCATGCATGTGTATTCGTGTACTGTAGGATTGTGTTTATAATTTAAGAAACTTCCTTCAGGCTAGCTGGATAGCTCACTCGGTCAGACCATGACATTGGTAATACCAAGGACAAGGGTTCAGATCCCTGTACCAGCCAGTTGCAGAAAAGAAAAGAAACTTCCTTCATATTCTTATATGACATTGATCTGTGATTTTAATTTTTGGTGTAATCATTGTTAGGTTTTTGGGATCAGTTAAATAATTGCTTCATAATCTTATCATGAAAAGTTTGGTAGAACATTCCTTGGGAATGACCCAATCCTGTGCTTTTCTATGAGAGAGGTCTTTAAGCAATTTCTCTATTTCTTCTACAAAATTGGTCTGTTTAGACTTTCTGTCTCTACTGGAACAATTTGGTTAAATTGAAGTTTTCTAGAAATGTATCTTTATTTTATTTTTTTTACATTTTTAAATGTAGTTGAATAGAGTTGTACAAATTATTTACTGAAAAGCCTTGAATCTTCCCTTTGTTTTGAAGAGCATTTCCCACATGCCATTTTAAATATTTTATATTTATCCTTTCCCTCAGGTTTTCTTGATAAATATACACACTGATTTTTACATTTTGTTATTCCCTTCTGAAATAAACCTGCCTTTATCTTTAAGTTCTACTATAGTTCTCTTTAACTCCTTTATTTCTGATTTACTTTTAATAATTCCTTCTGTCTGCATTCTTTAGTTTCTAGTACAGTTCTTTACCTGGTTTTTTAATTAAATATTTAATTCATATATTTTAATTTTTATTGTTATAGGTACTTTTCCTATAAAATTTACTTTAACAACTGTTCTAGCTGTAAATTCCTATATATTATATTTATATTGTCATTATTCTCAATTTCTGCAGATTTAATTTTAAATATAAATTTAAGTAAATGTGTAAAATTTGTTTAACAGCATCAGAAACACCCAATTTTCATAAATGTTCATACTTATCTATAAGTAGATGTATTGCTTAATATCAGGCTTCGGAATTCAGCATATCTACCTACCCTCTGCATATGTTGTTTAGGTCCTCTGAAAACTTACTAAAATTTTTGGCAATGTTATCATTCTTGAGATGAGGGAATTTTGTTAAAATCATTAACTATTAGTGTGTTTCTTACTACTTCTCCTTGCACCTCCTTTATTTTTTGCACTATGAATATTTTTGCTATGAGATTGGGCACATAAATATTAATAACTTACATCTTCCTTGTGAATTTTATCCTTTTGCTTTATCAAGTATACTCTTTTAAACCACTTTAAGCCATTTTGTTGTCAAGTCTACCTTCTTAAATATCAAGATTTTAATCCCTGCTTTCATTTTATTTATAATTGCCTGATATATATTTGCTAAATTTAAATTTTTAACCTGTATAAATGCCTTTGTTTTAGATATATCTTTTGAAAAAAGAATAGTTTTGAACTTCAATTCAGTTGGCAATCTAAATTTTTTTTTCCTTTACTAGGTAAGATATGCCCATTTACATTTTTTTATTTGATCAATATATTTGGATAGTTGGGCTCAGTTCTGTTGTAATTGTTAAACATGCATGTAAATTATATATAGATATAATTTCACTACAATTTTCATTAGATTGTTTTAGTTACTTTCCTTTTTTTGTTTGTTTTTAGAATAGTTATTACTTTTTTCTAATGGTTACTTTTATATTAACTTCTTCATGTTCTATTTAATATTCTTGATATGAAATGCACACTTCTTCATGAATAAAGAAATGGGCAAATTATATCAAGAGATGATTTTTTTAAATATACATACCTACTTCTATGAACTGATTGAATTGTGTCCCCCAAAGTCTATATATAAGAAGCTTAATTTCCACTGTAATGGTTGAGAGTGGGAAATCCTATTATGGTAATTGAAAAGTGGGTCCTTGAAGAAGCGAGTAGATTGTAGGACCATGCTGTAGTGCCTGGATTAATAATAGTATTCAGGGATGTGGTTCTGAGGACTTTAAAAGGAGAGCACTTGATTCACACAGTATTTTGGATGTAAGGTGTTAATATGAAATATCATGCCTTTATGTGTTTAAAAAACACATTCAAGAACTTATAAAGAAATTCTTACAAAAATATTTTAGTATATATGAGCTAAGGTGTTAAGCATACTATTGTTTGAATAGAAACCATGGTAAAGGAGCTATATTTTCATCATTAGGGTACTGATAAAAAATGGGGGAATGCATCCATACATTTAAACAACTGATTAATTTTTAAAAAGTAAATTTTTGTTTTGAAGTATTTTGAAATGTTATTACAGAAACATATTTACATCAAAAAATGATAATAATAAGTGCAAATTCAGCATACAAAGTTCATAAATGGTCCAGATCCATTTTTGCTAAAACAGCTTTCTACATATTTATCCAGAGGTCTCAAAAAGTTTTTAATTCTTTTTGTTGGTGGTGGTGGTGGCTGGCCAGTACAGGGATCTAATCCTGGACCTTGGTGTTATTAAGTACCATGTTCTAAACAACTCAGCTAACTGGCCAGCCCTTAAAAGTTTTTTAAGTACGATCTTTTTGTTCCTCTCACACAGAGCTTTCTCCTCAGCACAATAAAAGGCTGCACATTTGCCCTGTACACTGACAATGCCCCTTTTCCACCCAGACTTCCAAAAAGATTGGGCTTGGTCCACAGACCCTCCCTTGCACCTTCCTGTTCAACAGTGTTCAAGATGCAGTTCAGGCAGGAGGTAACCGAGGGAAAATGCGGGCACCAAAGCAGAATCTGGGCAGCTATGTCCATAGTTTCCTGAAGAGGGGATGACTGAGAGGGCATGGGAGAAGGTCTGGGATGTCTGGACAGAGGTAGGATAATGTAGAGTTCCCTGCTCTCTAGGACGACCCATCCACAGTGTGGATACCTCAAACTATACTGATGAGGGAAAAGGTAAATCAATCAAAGCAATGTAGACTTGGGGTCAAAAGCAAATGGAACTGCTTTAATATACATACAAATTTTCCAGGCAGAACTGGTATCTTTGTAAACACACCATTCCAAAAGATGTTACTCTTTGCAAAATATACTCCTTTTCTTTAAAAAAGAAAATTGGAAATGAAGTCACCTTGTGGGAAGAACCAACATTGCAGCCCTGAGAGTCTCAGACCAAGGGGTTTGGGAAGGAAATGGAGGTTGGGAGCTTGTCTTAATGGGAATCAGCCAGAGTTTTCTGGAATTATTCACCTAATGGTAGAAATCTAGCTGTATCCATCATTTTCTTGGGATATCTAAAACTGAGATTAGTTCTAGCTCCTATCTGAATTGAAGATAAAGGTGGATCTGTGAGAGTGCATTTGGGGTGATAGAGCTAGAATAGACACAAACAAACGTGTGCACACATACACACACAACACATGCAAATACGCTGTCAAAGCAATTGTTTTCATCTATTTTGTTTCCCCATAAAATTGAATACAATAAATGCTTTTTCAAAGTAATGAATATAGTCATATGTGCCCATTACTTTTGTCACATTTCACAAGTATTTTCTCTTTTAAATTTTTAATCAAAACGCCTTTTTGACTGAATACAAAATTTCAAACAATATATGAAAATTTATTTATAAATTTAAATTAATCTTCATGTCTCACTGGCCTGACTCCTACCTTCTGGCTCAAAGGAGTCTGTTGTCAATAGAATAATAAACACTCTGCAGATGTGTCCCTTTAAGTGAGGTGTACATGAATATATTCACCTAAACAAAAAAAGTCTTCTCCAAAAGTAAAATCACATTACCTATCATGGTTTGCAACTTTTCTTTTCTGCTTAATATGAGTTCTAAAGATTTATTTATATTTGCGTCTTATTAGTTCTTGTGGTTTTAGTATATTTAAAATGTTTATTGTTCCTCTTTATTTTTATGTGAATTATCTGTTGAAATTATTTGCCAATCTCTGTAAGTACATGTGCTTCACAAACCATGGATACTAAGCTAATATATGAGGTGCAGTTTGCAAATGGTTTTCTCTGATTGTCACCCAGTCCTTAGCGGTTCTTTTTTTTCAGTTAAAATGTGTATTTAAATTTTACTAATATTGTGATTTTAAAACTATGCAGGTCACAGTTTTTAAAATAATATTAAACAATAGGAGTCAAGACAAAATGGGAAAAAATTTTAGAGTAATTCCAGAGGAGTAAGTTGCTGATCAAGAGAAAACAAAATTTTCTCCCTGATTTACATGCACTCCCCTAAATTTAGCACCCTAATACATGAATAATGGTCATAATGATGGATAACTTGAATAGCAGTTAGGTTTAAAGGAGATGAAGTATGAAGTACATTTGCTCAAAGTATTTTGCTACATAATATGTTCCTTCCCTCCAGCTCACCTGTCCCAAGGCCAACACCTGAGCTTCTGCCTGAGGCCACTCACTGCTTCAGGAATCAGCCAACTCATGTCTCTTGGCACAAAGGGTGGGATTTTATCTCTTCTGTCATCTTCCCCACTAAGAGGGGTTATTGAGTGAGGACCGGTGGGGCCACAATTTCAGGAGGTGTAATGTAACCATTTCTCAAACCCTGGAAGCCCATCTTCTAAAAGGGAGGCTGCTCAATGCCCTCTAGGAAGGAAGAGGGAAAGCTGTAACCTCACTCCAATCCTGTCACTTATCTGGAGACATGACTTAGGCTCAGTAAACCTGAGCTTGGTCATCTGTAAAATGGGCCTGATCATACAATCCTTACAGAGCTGTCTTGAGGAGTAAGTGAGAAAACCTGTCCAGAGTATATGGCATAGGATGGAACTTCAATGGCCTTTTAAATCTTGAGAAACCAGCAGTAGGGACTGGCTGAGTCTCAGGGCTAAGCCAAGCATTGAGAAAATTTATTTCTCACTGTTTCTCTTAATGAGAAGTAAATATCTCTCTGATGTGCCTTGAGTTCAAATTTCTAGAGACAGAAGGTTCTCTACATTCTTGGGTGTTAGCAGACGCTCATATGAGATGTTCAACATCACACCTCTAAGCAAACTCAAATCTAGTTCCCCACTCTAAGAAAACAGGTGTGTCTATGAGCTCACCTGGTGAACTCAGTGATAGATCACACCAGGAAAGGAAGACATGGTATTTGTCTAGTGGCTGCTTCTAGAGTGCTCTGTATATTAATGTATTTACAGAAAAATTCTGGACCTGTCTCATAGTTGTCATTGCAGGGGTCCTCAGATCATGCATTATCCTGCCTGTAGTGGATTGAATTATGTTCCCCCAAAACTCACCAAAGCTTGAATTGTGTCCCCCAAATTTTGTGTATTAGAAACTTAGCCTCCACTGTGACTGTTAAGAGGGTGTGAAATCCTATTATGGTAATTGAAAGGTGGAGCCTTGGGTCGGCCCCATGGCTCACTCGGGAGAGTGCGGCACTGGTAGCCCCGAGGCCACGGGTTCGGATCCTATATAGGGATGGCCGGTGCGGAAGACACTGAGCCAAGGGTTGTGATCCCCTTACCGGTCAGAAAAAGGAAAGGTGGAGCCTTGAAGAGGCAATTGGATTGTAGGACTGTGGAATAGTGAGTTGATTAAAAATGGTGGTCAGGGGTGTGATTCTGAGGGCTTTAAAAGAAGAGGAGAGTCCGTCTTTCTTGCTCTCTCTGCTCCACCATTTTCACAATGGGGTACCCTGCTGTTCCTGTCGCCACCACCAAGGCCTTCACCAGCTCTGCTCCCTGGATTTTGAACTTCCCAGCCTCCAAAACTGTAAGCAAATAAATTTCATTTTCTTTATAAATTACCCAGTTCCATGTATTTTGTTATAAGCAACAGAAACAGACTAATACTTTGCCCCATCATACCAGGATTTCAGCCACCTCCTGCATCCTTGAGGGACAAAAATCCAAGAATTGCTAGTGTCAGTTGAAGTAAATTAACTACTTGGTTGAGAAATAAAGTAAGAGGGTTTATTTGATAACGCCTTAGGACTGCATCCCAGAAGACACTCATTCAGGAGGCCTTAAATTATGTGCTCCAATGAACACCAACAAGAAAGCCAGAGGTGTTGGGCCCATTTTTAGGAGCAAACATTATCTGTGAGCCATATGGTGCCTATGGGTGGAGGATGAAGATGACACCAGCGGGAAGTAGGGGAGGCATAACCCATGATAGCTCCAAAAGGTTTTTATTGGTCCTCCAGTATTTCCGCACTCGTGAACCCTGCGTGATTGCTATGCCCAACATGTTAGTACAAAATGCATGCCCACGTGATCCTTTAATTGATTGGTTAGTTCATGGAAAGCCCCTACATGCTTGCTTATATAAATTGCAGTGTACCGGCAATAAAGTGGAACTGCCCTGACAGAACCCCTGCCGCATCTGAGTGTCTCTTTCACGGGGCTTGGTTGGCGGGCAGCAGGCTCACTTTTCCCTGAGATCCCTCGGTCCCAACACGGGGCGTAATCCTGTCAGCTCCTTCTCCTTCTGGGTCTGCGGGATGACCCCAGGCACGCCCCCCGCAAGAAGTATTTAAAGGAAATGACCACAAAAAGGAGGGAGAGGTTATAAAAGTTGTGATTGGTGTTAATGTGTATCCAACAGCTTTGTCCATAAGGGATTGGTCATAACGCTTCTTTGACATTAGCATTGGTCAGTAGCCTTCTTGTTTGGCAGAAAGTAGTGGAAAGTAGCAGTCAGCAGACTAATGGCAGCTATTTACCCGGGAAGTTGTGACTTGTTCTACATGGTTAAATGCAAAGTTTCAGAGTGTTCCCATTTAAGACTTGCCTGAAACTCAAGCTGAGATGGCCTTCTGGCTTCATTTTAGGTGCATTGACTGGACCAATATCACTTTCCCTTGTCGTTAGCCTTTATCTGACACCCAATTGTCCATGCTTTCATTCGCTTAGAACTAAATACGTACTAAACTCAAGACCAATATTATTCCATTGGAGGTGTCTCATTGGTTATGAAGTGGAAATGAGTAAGAAGGGAAATGAATATATGGGCAACTTCAAGGAATAAATCTGAGATGAGATGGCTTCTTCATATTGACTTTTAGCCTTGCTCAAATTTCAAGGTATTGAAGATTTTTGATAATCCCTCCTTGGGGGCTGGCCAGTTAGCTCATTTGGTTAGAGTGTGGTGTTGGTAACACGAAGGTCAAGTATTCAGATCCCCATACTTGCCAGCTGCCTAAAAAAAAAAGAAAGAAACAGAAAAAGCAAAATGAATCCCTCCTTGGACCCCTTATTACCCATTCAGTCACAGGATCGATATCCATTCATTTTCTCTCTCTCTCTCTCTCTCTCTCTATCTATCTATCTATCTCTTCCCCTTCAAAGACTCAAAGACAAAGTTCCAAAAAGAGATTTCTCCATTTCCTTTCAACATTCTTCACTTCCCACTCCTTATTCCACTGGGTTATGTCTTCTGTCTCCACAAGTGCTGTCATCAAGAACACATTTTAGCTATTTGTCACTAGGTTTAGCTAGTTTGTATAAATATATTAATATACTGAGTATTACTTCAAATTAACTCATATGGGCTGGCCAGTTAGCTCAATTGGTTAGAGCCCAGTTTTAGAACACCAAGGTCAAGGGTTTAGATTCTCATATTGTCCAGCAGCCAAAGTAACTAACTAACTAATAACTAAATAAATAAATAACACATACAATATGTTTTGTTTTGCAGACTCCATCTTTCACTCACCAACAAATTTTTGACAGTTTCTCAGGCTCTGAAGCATGCTCTGGGACTGGATAAAAACCCAGGCTGTCATACTTCATAACTGTGCAATCTTGGGCAAAGTCCTGATTTTCTCTGCCCTGAAGTTTTCATCTATATGAGCTGGCTGGTTTTCTCAGTGGTTAGAGCACAACCTTATAACACCAAGGTCACAGGTTCAGGTCCCTGTACCAGCCAGCTGAAAAAAATAATTCATTTATAAAATGGGGATAAGCAGGAGTATCTGTCTGATAAGGGTTCTGTGAGCACTAAATGAGTCAATACATTAAAAACAATTAATATATGATACATCTTACCCATTTTTATTTTCTTTTTATATCTTATTGGCACTAGTATCCTTCTAGCCATAAGAAAAAGACAGACTGATACTTATTCATAATCATTTATTTTTAGTTCTGTTGTTATTGAGCATACTGTATTAGTTTTTTACATTGCCTATAACATACATGGGTACTTCAAAAAGTTTATGGAAAAATTTGTATTATCTTTTAATTCTATTTTACACGAATTTTTGAAGTATCCTTGTATTACCATGTACTGGGTGGCTTAAAGCAATAGAAATTTATTATCTCACAATTACTGAGACCAGAAGTCCAAAATCAAGGTTTCAGTATGGCCATTCTTCTGCCAATGGCTCAAGAGAAGAAACTTTCCCTGCCTCATCAGCTTCTGGTGGCCTTGGCTTTCCTTGGTTTCTGACGACGTAACTCCAATTTCTGCCTCCTTCTGCACGTCACGTTTTTCCCTGTGTGTCAAATCTCGTTCTCCTTTCTCTTATAAGGATATCAGTCATTGGACTTAGGGCCCACTCTAAATCCAGGATGACCTCATCTTGAGATCCTTTAATACATGTGCACAGACTCTATTTCCAAATAAATTTGCATTCTTACTGGGAGTTGGATATGTCTTCTTGAGGCACATAATAAAATCCACTACAGTGATATAAGTTAAAAAACTAAAATAATAATGATATAAATGCATTCATACATGCATAAATATGTAAATAGTTGCTTGAGAAAACTTCTAGAAGAACATAATACACTTAAAAACATTAGCAGGGCTTATTGGGCACTATGTTTAGGGTATTGTTATTTTATTTCTTTCCTATGTTTTCTATTTTTATTTTTAATAAACACATGTTGTTCTTATAAATATACAAAATAATGAATTCATCAATAATAGTAAGCAATCCCTGCCCCACCCACAGGAAAACCACTTACTGTAGAGCAGGAACATCCCTGAGGCACAGAAAGGGAGACAAGATGCTGGACAGCCCCTTCCACAGTATTACAGGACACATTTCTCAAAACTCCAAACCACAGCATTTTTTTCAATATTTTAAATCTCTGCCTAGTAAACTGGAAAAAAAATAGTACCTCAGTTTTATTTATTTTGCTTTGTCCTAATCAACTGTAAGTTTGAATATCTTATCATAAGAGAAGCAGCAGCAGATATGGTTAGAAGCAATGTATCAGGAGCCACACAGCCTGTGTTCAACTCTAAGACGCGGGCTGGCTGGTTAGCTCAGTAGGTCAGAGCACCTTGTTCATAATACCAAGGTCAATTGTTCAGATCACCATATTTGCCAGCAGCCAAAAAAATAAATTAATTAATCTAAGCCTCGCCACTCACTAGCCCTGCCCTCCCTGTGCCTCAGTTCCCTTATTTAAAGTCAAGCCACAATAGCTCTTCCTCATAGGTTATGCAGAGGATTAAATGAGTAAGTGTAGGTTTAGTACTTATAACAGTGTAGGGAAATGAAAAAGCTAGGAATAAATATTAACACTTTTCATCATTATTATCATACTTAAATTGAACCTTAGTGTTTTCAACTGACATGTTTACTATTATGTGGAGTTATATTGATTGGCCTGGATTAACTTTTATAATGAGATGTTTCTCAAAGAAAAAGCTGTTTATAAAACTGTAAGTAGGATATAATCTCATTGCTATTCATAAACATTCATGGCTATACTTGTATAGTAAAATATCTGAAAACAAATGTATACTCAAAATCACTTATCCATGACTAGTAGATTTCTAAGAGTTTCTAATGAGTTTTTCCTGTCCTGTATTTTTCATTTCTATCTACAATGAAAGTGTATTGGTTTTCAAAGTGAAAATAATAATATAAAGAAAGAAATATTCCCAGCTCTACCCATAAGAAAGTGGCTTGGTATCAGGATGGAAAACATCCTTAAGCCAAGGAAATTCAGTAATAGGGTGGCTGGGATTCCAGATTTAATGTATGAATTTATCCACATGACAGCCTCAAATGGATGGCTTCAGAAAAATTACAGATGCCCAGGGGAATGGCAATTATGTCTCTCAAATGAATCTTAAATTCAGCAGTCAGACGACGTCTCCACTTGCCAGGATTTTAGTGAATATTATGAGATGAAAGGAGTTTCATAACCTGCTTCTCCCTGCACTCTCCCAAATAAAGCCCCTTGAATTAAAAGCAGGTTTCTCTGTTTACTTACCTGGTTATCCAAGCAGTGAATGCCACAGGGCAGGGATAGGGGAAGGGACCGCATGGAATTGCCTAGCGCTCAGCACCACAGCTTCCAGAGGGAGAATGCTGACACAGCAGGATTCAGAGTAAAAGTTAAGTCACAGCCTCAATCTGCCAAGGGCCCCAACAGCAATCAACACACATGACTATAAACACCTCTGAAGTGCCTTCCTTGTGCAACTAAAAATTACAAAAGAAAAGAAAAATATACACATGCCTAGCACTTATAATACAAAATAAGTTTAAGTTTAAAATGGATGCATTCCTAAACCTGTTACCAAACTCAGGTCTGGCTACCTGCCCCCTCGAGAAGGACGGAAAAAGACTCAGAAGTGAAATGGTGGTGTTTAGAAAAGCAGATGTATTCAGCTGAGGGAAATGGTAAGCTATCCCATCTCACACTTAGATCTACTGAGGGGGATTTAAAGAGGGGGTTGAAGGAATGGAATGTGGGAAATGAAAAGCAGGAGAGAAAGGTGTCATGTGCTTCAAGAGCTTCATGAAAGGTCTCAGGTGCAAAGCCTAATTTCTGTTTTCATCTTTGCTGTTATCTCAGGGTCCTGCAAGATTTTTGTTTGCTCCAGAGCACAATCAACTTTGCAAAGTTTTTTTGTGCAGCTTCGCAGAGGTCTGTTTGTCTTGGTTGGTGTCCAGGGTCAGCTTCCAGACATTTGGCCTTGATCACTTCTCAAACCTCTACAAGTCCCAAAGAAAGAACTGTTAGCTTTGCAAAGTACTGATTAGCTTCTCAGCCTTGTTCTTCTATTTAGCAAACAAGATAAGAAAGTCTAGGGATGGAAAGAAAGAGTGGAGCAAAAAAAAACTATCCTTTTTAAAATCTCTCCACCCCTGCAGCCCCGGTAGTTTTAGGTCCCAACATGGCTTAAGTCCTGCTCACTCCAACAAACTATCCAAGGCGTTTGGGCAATAGTCGGGACATATAAAAACAAACACCCTGAAAATACTGTCTTCTTTCACCAGAACGGCCCAGATTAGGTTCTGGATGTAGAAGTAAGACCTAGAAGGTTACCAGTGTGAATAAGACAGAGAATTAGGCTCAGAAAATAGGAAGATGTTTCTCATTCAGGATTCACTGAGACATTGTTCCGAGGTAGCTGGCACTGGGGAAATGCTAAGATTTTGAACACATTAGATTTTAAGAAGTGACTGAAGCTAGTATATGCTGATTCTGTTCATGTCCCCACAGCATATAAACTGAGAAAATAAATGGGTCTGTTGGAGTGAGCAGGACTGAAGCCATTTGGGGCCTAAAACAACCTGGCCTGAAGGAAATGTTAAAAGACGGGGATTTTTTTGTCATGCATTTCTCTTTTTCCATGGTTTGATATTTTGAACCTTGGTTACGGTGCAGGATAACATTATTTACATAAATACAAAGTTGTTTTCCAGTCAGGCTGGAGCTGCAGACTTACAATGAGAAACATACTATCCATACCCTTAGAATCCAAGGAAGACATCAATAAAGATATGGTGATTCCACCCCTCCAGCAGGACCCTGACATAACACAGAGGATGGGAACAGAAAACAGATGTAGTCTCACACCTGGCTCCTTGCACGGAGCCCCCGTGGCTTATGTCACCCTCCCTCCTGCTTTTCACTTTCCATGTTCCATTCCCTCAGACCCCTCTTTAAAAACCCCTCAGTAAATCTGAGTCTTTGAGATGGTTTTAGTCCGGCCATCTCCTTCAGGTTTCCAGGAGAGATGGTTTAGTCTAACATCTCTCCTAAGATCACAGGCATTCCTGAATAAAAGTTGACTTCCATTTTCACCAGCATTTGACTTTTGAGCTGTTTGTTTTTGTTTGGGGTAGGCAGCTAGACTTGGGCCTGGTAACAGGTCCATTTTAGCTCTGAAAAGCAATGTATATGGCAAAGGAGGCATATATGGTAGGTCACAATGGTAAGATGTTAAGGTGTATTTTTTCTCCCTATGTTTCCTCCTTTCCATCAGGTAGCCAGGCAACAATACCATATTTCACTTCGAGGAGATAGGTAGATATATAAATAGATAAATAGATAAATAGATAAATTTAACCAAAATTAAGGCTGTTGAGTAAGAAATAATTTTGTAAACTTCATTGAGAGCCAAATGTGAGGATCGACCTGGGAAATACCATCCGATGGAGTCAGGGAAGTGCTCCAAAGTTTGTTACAAATAACAAAGGCTTTATAGACAGAAAGGCTGAAGAAAGCAGAAACAGTGAACAAAACGTGTATTCATCATTTCAAAGTTACTTTCCTTGTAAGTCAGGGACAGGGAAACAGAATAATAGAAAATAACTATTAGTTAACATCAGGTTACTTCAGGTTACTTACTCTTCTGTATAAAGATTAAGGCAGTGGGAACTTCATTATCATACCTATTGAAGATTTAAACTGGCTTGTTTGGGAAATTGGATGTTATCTCTTTTTCTGAAAGTCACACCACAGCCTAACTAAAGTGCAACTTAGCAGGGGTGACTCCATTTTGATTTTTAGTCTGATCTTTTGGGGTCTAGTGCAGGAACTTATTCCAAAACAATGGCTCCTGATAATTTTTACTTAATAATACATATATAGATAGATAGATATGTAATAAAATTATACAGAAAAGTTTCAAGAATGAAAAATCCAATTTATAAATAGTGGTTACTTCTGGGGAAAAGGAGGCTAATACAATCAGAGAAAAGCGAGTTTCAACTGTATATTATAGTCTGCATGGGAAAACTTTCCCTTCACTCCCTGAAGACTTGCAAAAAATCAACTGAAAAGGGCAGATAAATAGGATAAAAAAAGCATAACAAATATTATTTTTAATGTACAAAGCACAGGGGAATCACAGGAGAACTATTGCCTCATAACCGCGTGGGGGTACACAACGCTCTTCATAAGGAAGTGGGGAGATGGAGAATGTATACAATTCTTTTGAGAGACAGAAAATGATTATTAGGGAGAATGAATGGACCCAAAAGACAGAAATTAACTTATAAATGATTCTTTGTGGAATTTGAATGAGCCCAAGCAGCAGATTTTATCTTATAAAAAAGTCTGTCTAGGTGTGGTGACCTCCCTGTCTCTTTTCTCCAGAGGCTGGTTTTTCCTGGTTATTTGATGAGATTCTTAAGGAGGTCTTAAGAAAATTGCATTTCTTTTGGAAAGAAGTCTTCCTAGCCAGATAAGGAAATTCCAGAGGCCCTCACTGTGCCCAAGAAAGGAGAGAAGGGGCAAGATAAGGTTAGAGCGTCCTTGATTCTGAAGTTTTTTAATTTTTAAAGCTTCAGTATGCCAATGTGTCATATTTTAGAAAATAGTTTTCTGCACCTCAACAAAATATAATGTTTTATTTCTTAATATGGGTATATAGAACTTATATTGTTCTATATACTTTTTTTATATATATTTAAAACTAATAGACCTTATTTTTAGAGAAGTTTTAGGTTTACAGAAAAATTGATCAGCAAGTACTATGTTTCCATATAACCTATCCCTTATCACCACACACAGTCTCCCCTAATATTTACATCTTGCATTAGTGTGGTACATTTTTGACGATGATGAACTAGTGTTGATATATTATTATTAATTTAGGTGCATAGTTTACAGTAGGGTTCAGTCTTTGTGCTGTGCATTCTGTGGATATTGACAAATACATACTAATACGTGTCTATCATTACCATATCATATGGAAGAGATCTACTGCCCTGAAAATTCTCCATGAACTACCTATTCTATATGCATCTATTAATTTTTTCCTCCTCCTGAACCCCTGGTTAAGGGGATCAGAACATGCTATTCCCAAATATACCACATTGGCATAAGAATTATTGTGACCTGAAGGCAATTGAGAAACAGCAGACACAGGATGAGTTCTCTGCCCTTCCCTTATCTGACTAAAATAAAGGCATAAATTTCCATTTATAAAGGTAACATAAATTTCCATTATATAAAAGCATCTCTCTCTCTCTCATAACAGAAAAATAAGAATGACTCTAGAGAAGACTCTTGTCACTGAAGTTGACTTGAGTCTGCATAAAAAACCGTACTGAAGAGCCCTTATTTCCAATATATTTCCCAGTCATATTCCCACAATTTATCACCCCAAAGAGCCCAAACCCCCATTTTTTTTTTATCTAGTCATTTCTCCACAATTTATCATCTTTTGTTAAAATGATATATAAGCCCTCTAATCTAACCACTTCTCTGGGTTTTTATTTTTCTTCTGCGAAGACTCCATGCATGTAAAATTTTAAACATCAGTGAAATTTGTGTGTTTTTTCTCCTGTTAATCTGTCTTTTGTAAGTTTAATTCACAGACCCCATTTACAAACTTAAGTGGGTAGAGGAAATTTTTTTTTCCCCTACACTGGCAACTGCTGATTTTTCTTGAGTTTTTTTTTTTTTTTTTTCCTGCCTTTTCCAGAAAGTTATGTAGTTGTAATCACACAGCCTTTTCAGATAGCCTTCTTCACTTAGTAATACACTTTTTAGGTTCCTCCATGTCTGTTCATAGCTGATAGCTTATTTCTTTTTACTATTGACTAACATTCTGTTGTACAGATGATGTACCACAGTTTGTTTACGCATTTATCTATTAAAGGGAATACTGGCTGCTTCTAAGTTTTGGCAGTTATGAATAAAGGCACTATAAAGATTTGTGTGAATTTTTTTTTATAGATATAAGATTTTCAGTTTGTTTGGTATATGAGATAGGAGGATGGAGGAGGCAATAGCTAAAAGACATGAGTAATGCCATTTTTTTAGAGGGGCAACTTGAAACCTCTAATGTAATCATTAACTTTAAAAATATCACCCTGGGCCGACAAGGATAAGGGTACCTGATCTCCTTCCTCAAAAAATGAAAAATTACTAAAAAGGGGGCACATTAATTATCCATAGGCATGAAGAACATGAGGTTTCATTGTACAACAGATCAATGTAAATGATAAATTGTAAGATAGAAGTAGTGTTTTTCCATATAGTTGAGCAAACTGTAGAAAGAATTGTAAAAGCCCTCACCCAAAGGAAAAACGGATCTCTCAATCTCATTTTGGAGGGGAGACTGCCACTTTGTGAAGTAGCTTTCTTTCAATAAACTTTACTTTCACTTGCTCTGGAATTCTTTCTTGTGAAAAGCAAAGAACCCTCTTGCTGAGGGGCTTGAGTCTTCCCATTTCTGTTGGTCTTACCCTGTCCAGCAACATACATACCAATGAGAATTTATTTGCCATGTGTGTATCTTTTGGGATGAGGTGTCTATTAAGTTTTGTGCCTATTTTAATTGGGTTGTTTCTTTTCTTATTGTTGAAGTTTAATAGTTATTTGTTTATTTTGCATATTAGTCTTTTATCAAATATGTGTTTTGCAAAGATTTTCTCCCAGTCTGTGGTTTTTCTTCTCATTCTCTTAACAGTATCTTTTACAAAGCAGAAGTTTTTCATATTATTGAACACCAGTTTTTTTTTTTTCATTCAGACCTTATACAGTTGGTGTTGTATTTAAAAGGTCATTGCCAAATCCAGGGTCATCTAGATTTTTTACTCTCTTATCTTCTAGGAGTTTTATAGCTTTGCATTTTACATTTAAGTCTATGATCAATTTTAAGTTTAATTTTTGTGAAATGTGTAAGTTTGTGTTTAAAGATAAAAACAATCAAACAAAAAGTTCATGTCTATATCCTTTTCTTTATTATTATTTGCATGTAAATGTCCGGTATTTCAGCACCACCTGTTGAAAATACTATTTCCCATCAAATTGCCTTTTCCTCTTTCTCAAAGATCAGTTGACTATATTTATGTGAGTCAATTTCTGGGCTCTCTGCTGTGCTTTATTGGTCTATTTGTCTATGCTTTCACCAATATCACACTGTCTTGATTACTGCAGCCTGCACACTGTCTTGAAGTTCTTGTAGTGTCAGTCCTCTGACTGTTCATCTCCTTTAATATTGTGCTGGATATTTGAGGTCTCTTGCTTTTTCATATAAACATTAGAATCAGTTTTTCCATAACATTTTAAAATCTCAAATATTTAATAACAAGCACCATTTCTATTAGCTTTCATTCTTATTTATAAAATGATACATACTGATTTAGAAAATGAAAAACATAGTCAAGTCCAGAGATAAATACATAATTAACTGCTCCACCACTTATGAATTTTTAAAGTGTATCATGTTTATGAATTTTCTTGCAATATAATCTCTATGCATGCATATACAGTTATATGCATTACATATGAGTTTCATATATCTAGAGGGTCAATATTGGCTGATTATCATGAAACCACTCATTAAGTTACCGAAGTTTACACCCCACATTATCTGACTCCAAAGCCCACATCTCTAACAATTGGGATATGCAATCTTTTTCTGTGTAAGAGTTGAGGCCATTACAGGAGAAGTGACTATTCATGTCTTGTACCAAAGAACAAATCCGGTATTTGGAACCCATGTCTTCTGATTTCAGTCTGTTGTACAGAAAACCTAGTTTTATAATTTGTCATGATTTCCTGTCTCCTTTTATAGATCTCAAAAGGAGAGTGCTATTCCGATGTAAAAATGGAAAGTAAAAAAGACAATAAGACAACATATATAGATCCTTTTGTGGTTCATAATCATAATGATTGGTTTTTCACACTATTGTGTGAGATGTACCGCTCTCAAATCTTGTTAAAAATTGTTGGCACATTACCCATCTGCTGTAGATTGATTGATTTGTGTACCTCAAAGTTCATATTATTAGAAGCTTAATTCCCACTGTTATTGTTCAGGGTGGGAAATCCTATTATGGTAATTAAAAGATGGGGCTTGAAGAGGTGATTAGATTGTAGGACCTAGCAAATGGATTAATAATGGTGGGCAGGGGCATAGCTCTGAGGGCTTTAAAAGGAGAGGGCATAAGGAACTGACTCTCAATCTGCTCTGCCATTTTCTACCATGTGAGACAGCTGGATCTCTGTCACCACCACTAAGGCCTTCACCAAATGTGTTCCCTGGATCTTTGGACTTCTTAGCCTCTGAAACTATAAGCAATAAATTTTATTTTCTTCGTAATCACCCAGTTTCAAGTATTTGTGCTATAAGCAACAGAAACAAACTAATACACCATGTAACATGAAAATAAAAGAAAGGAAAAGGAAAAAAAACAAACAAAAAAGCAGGAAAAAGGAAAAAAGAAAAGAGATATGTACATACATACACACAATGTGCACACACACATATATCTATTAAATAATCAGAACGTATTTACATATATATTATTTTGTAAAATTGAGATCACATTATATATATTTATCAACATGCCTTTACACTCAAAAGAATAGCCCTGGATATTAATCTGTATTACTTTTGTTTTTTCTTTTGGCATCTAGTTGATGTAGGATTGAACTCTGGCCCTTGGTGTTATCAGCACTATGCTCTAACCAACTGAGCTAACTGGCCAGACCTGTATTTCTTTAGTTATTGTAATTTGGCCTGTTTTTGAATGTTTAGTGAGTATGTACAATGCTTTCTATGTGAATTATTTATTGATATCACTTGTCCATCTTCTATTAATAAGAATTCTTTCCATATCAAGGACATTATGTAAGATAGTTAAGAAATTGGTATAAAGGTAACTATTAGAAAGAAATAGTAACTTTTTAAAATACTAACAAAAAAGACAGTGAATAAAGCAGAAAAATAAGTGAAATTATAATTCACATGTGTATAATAACAGTTAAACAAAGCTGTGTCTAAATTACAAAATATATTGATACAATAAAAAATGTAAATGAGTGTAGCTTACCTAGTACAAGAAAAATATTTTCAAATTGCCTCATGAAACAAAGTCCAAAGTGTTTTTTTCCAACAGATATACCTAAAACAAAGGTATTTACTTACATTAAAAATTTTAAAATAAGCAAACATATACCAAGAAATAGCAAATAAAAATATAATAAAGCAGGGATTACAACATTAATATTTAAGAGGGTAGAACTGATGCAATAATGGACTTAAAAAAACAACAAAAAAGTACACCTGATAACCCTAAAGGCTAAAATTCACAAGAAAATTTGTGAGAGATTAATATTTATGTACCGAGTAACACAATAAAAATACTAACAAAGTAAAAATTATAGGAAGTGCAAGGAGAAATAGAAACACTATTAATAGATTATTCTATCACACTTGTCTGAAAACAAGAACATTTAAGTGGATAAAAAGTTCACTAACAGTAAAAAAGACCTAAAGCACATAATTCAAGGGGTTGATCTTAAAAATAGACATTCTGAACTCCGATACCTCGTATTAGGCAATAGAATTTCTTATCACATAAACAAGCAACATTCATGAAAATTGACTGCCCTGAAGTTGTTAACCAAATCTTGGGCAAAAATGGAAATACAAATTAAAATTGTGGAATTTGATGAGAAAAATTATAATGACAATAGAATATATAATCTACAGCAGAAGCAGTTGGCAGAGCAAATTATATATCATTGAATACATCTATAAATAAAAATGAAAAAAATGCATTTAATTTTAACACATAGAGTAAAAAACACATGTAAACTAAAAGAATACAGAAGGAAAAGATAGTTAATGGTAAAAGTAGAAATAAATCAGAAGACGAAACTAGAGAAAAGCCTATATGTAATATAAAGGGAAACCAAAAAAATAAACAAACCATTGGGTAATTTCATCAAGAAAATGGGGAAATTACAAAGACAAAAAGTTTAAAATGACAAGGGGGAAATAGTCTTCCAAACAAAAGAAAGTTTCAAGATACTTAAGTGAATAATTTGCACAACTTTGCTCAAATACATATGAAAATAGACAAAATGGATACATTTCTAGAAAAATGCATCTTACCAAAATTGCACCCAGCAGAGACATAAAGTGTAAACCAAGAAGTTACATAGAAAAAGGAAAAAACAGAGAAACTGGTTAAATATCTCTCCCATAAAGAAAGAACTAGAGCAAGATCTTTCCAGACACAAGACACTAATACAACCACTATGGAGAAGAATTTGAAAATATCTAAAAACAATTATTTATGCTATTATACTTATACTCAGAAATCCCATTTCTATATATATCTGGAAATGGGTACTGATGGATCTCGGACGTGACTGGTGCCATCTTGGATGTGACCAGCGCCATTTTACACACACTCAGCACAAAATGGCAGCCAGCCTTTCCCTTATGAGAAACTTTATGGTTTCTGAGAAATAGAAACTCCTCCACACCAGCACCAAACCCCTCCTCATTACATCAACCTTCCTTACAGCCTATATAAGCCCTCCGACCCTGATGCCAGTTGCTCCTCTTCATTTTGAGTGCAGCCCGGCAGATTCTTTTCTTTTAATAAAGCTTGATTGGTACCCCACGTTTTGGCTCACTTTCTTTCATTTTGCTGCCGAAACCCAGGAAGGGTCCTGGCTGGGACCTTTGGACGATCCCTTCTCTTGGGTTGATTGGCCCCTTGGCTGCCTTTCCCGGACCTGCTGAACCAGGTACCTCCAGGACTCTCTCCTTTTGGCATTTCAGACCAACACATCCAACATCGGCTTCAATTCAGGGTGAGTCAGTGGGTCTGTCCTACTTCTACGAGTTCCCCTGACTACTTTTTATGACTACTCCCTACTTGCTATGAAGCCCAAGTGCCTGGCCAAGGGAACCCCTCTCATGCCACCCAGCTATTGGAGGATGCTCCTCTAGCAAGTCAGTGGCTTCTCTCTTGAAAAGAAGGTGCATACCAATGAGGATGCTCCTCGGTGTTACCCTTCTTCTACTGGGACTGATCACCTCCTTTCTCACCCTCTAAATGGGTTCCTCACAATCCAAACCTCCATGCTCTATGCCCTTGAACTCTCTCCTGGCCAATTTAAACCTAAATGTCTCCTTTTCTACAACCCCTTGGCCTCCAGGGAGACATTAAACCTAAACGTCTTGTTTTCTTCACCCTCTATGCCTCTGGGCTGTCTCCTGGCCAACCTCTTGGCCTCCAGGGAGATTTTAAACCTAAGCACCTCATTTTCTACTGCAATTAGGTTTGGTCTAAAAACAAACTAGACAATGGATCCCAGTGGCCAGAAAATGGCACTTTCAATTTGGATACTCTCAGAGACCTAGACAACTTTTGTCAATGAAGCAGCAAAGCCAGAGATATTCCTTATGTTCAAGCCTTCTTCTAACTCCAGTCATGTCCTTCTTTCTATCAAAACTGTCCTACATCTCAAATTCTCCTAGCTCATGCTCAACCTCTCCTTCTGGACTTGGATCAATCTTCTGATCTGTCAGAGCACTCTACTCCCCGACAACCTCCTTATGCTCCAGATCCTCCAACAGCCCCTCTCCTTCCCCTTTTTCAGGTGACAACCTTGCCTCAGCTCCAGCTCCTTTATACTCCCTCTGTGAAGTGGCTGGGATGAAGGGAATTGTCTGGGTCCCTATCCTCTTTTCTCTTTCTGATCTCTCCCAAATCGAAAAATGACTGGGACCTTTCCAGTCCAACCCAGACACATATCTTAAGGAATTCAGATAGCTCACCCAGTCTTATGATCTCACCTGACATGATGTTTTCATGATTCTCACTTCTACCTTTGCCCTGAGGATAGGGAGAGGTCTGGATAAGGGCCCAACAACAGGAAGATGAGGTACATGCCCAAAATAATAGGCAGCCTGTGGGAGCCATTTCCATCTCTCACATGAACTCAAATTGGTATTACCAGGCCAGCCACAGGGGCCAATATCCCCAGGATAATATGATCACACACTTGATTTACAGCCTCCAAAAGGCTACTCACAACTTGGTCAATTATGACAAGCTTAGAAAAATCACACAGAGGTCCACTGAAAACCCCAATGAGTTCCTAACCCTCCTCTCTGAGGCTTTACATAAATACAAACACATAGACCCAAACTCCCCTGCAGGCATAGCCCTCTTACACTCTCATTTCATTACCCAATCAGCCCCTTATATTCGAAAAAAAAACCTAAAAAAACTTGAGGATGGTCCAAATTCGATGAAACAAGACCTCCTCAACACAGCTTTCAAGGTTTTTAACAATAGGGAGGAGTAGGAGAAGAAGGATCAATACAAAAGAGATCAGGCCAAATACCAGCTCCTGGCTAATACTATCTGGGGATCACACACTCCGAACCCAAGCTGCCTCTAGGGGCAAGCCACCCAGGAACTGCTTCAAATGTGGTCAACTGGGTCACTGGGTATGGGCCTGTTCTAAACCCAAGCCCCACTCCCAGGCCCTGTCCTCACTGCAAACAGCCAAATCATTAGTGGGTTGATTGTTCCACTCACCAGAGAGGGAGTGTCCCAGGCCACAGCCCACAGCCATTGGCTTCATGGCCATCCCTACTGGAACTTCTTGGATTTGCCCAGGAGGAGGACTGCTGATTCCCAGGGCCCGAGGCCCCCACAGAGATCACATGTGAGCCCAGGGTAACTCTCCTCATAGCAGGTAAGTGGATCTTTTCTTTCTACCCTTCCTGAATATGCAGGACCAAGAACCCTATCCTCTATCACAATAGTAGGGGTCATGGGATCAGAATACTGCCCATGGATCACTCAACCCCATTCCTGCACCCTACGTCACATCCAATTCACACACAAATTTTTAATAATGCCTCAATGCCCAGCCCCCTTACTGGGACAGGATATCTTTTCCAAATTCAAAACTACCCTTACCCTAAACACTTTAACTCCAGCTACAATACTCCTGTTACAGGCTGCCCCAGACCTGGCCCCTGAGGCTTCCACCTTCCCCTCCCCCTCAGACAAGGTTAATCCCGTAGTATGGGACACTTCTTCTCCTTCCATTGCTAATACACCATTCCCCTATCCTTGTTAAGTTGTGGAACCCCTCTTTTTTCCCTAATGTCCCATAATACCCCATCAGTAACAAACACCTAATAGGCTTAAAAGCCATCATACACAAACTCCTTTCTTCCATCTCTTACGGCCTACCCACTCACCTTTTAACATGCCCATCCTTCTGGTTATAAAGCCTAATGGCTCATACCATTTAGTTCAAGACCTCAGGGCCATTAATGCAGCCATTTTACCCATAACCCCAATCGTTTCTAAATCCTATACTCTTCTATCCACAATCCCAACAGCAACCCATTTCTTCTCTGTACTTGACCTCAAAGATGCCTTTTTTCTATCCCCTTACGCCTTTCCTGTTGAAACCTGTTTGCCTTCACTTGGACTGATTCTGATATGCATTGTTCCCAACAACTCACCTGGACAGTACTACCTCAGGGGGTGTGGGATAGCCCCCACTTCTTCAGCCCAGCCTTAGCTCAAGACTTATCTGAATTTCCTCCAACCTCTAGCATTTTAATACAATATGTGGATGACCTCCTCCTTTGTAGCCCCTCCTGTGAGGATTCACAGGCCCACACTGTTGCTCTCCTTAATTTCCTGGCGTCCAGGGGATATCGAGTGCCCCCCAGCAAGGCCCACATTTCTTCTCCTTCAGTCACCTATTTTGGAGTCCACCTCACCCCCAACACCGGAGAAATAATGGTGGATTGCAAGAGTTTAATTTCTGAATTCCCTACTCCTACCACAAAGGGTGAAATCCTTTCTTTCTTGGGGCTTGCAGGGTATCTTTGCCTATGGGTTCCTAACTTTGGCGTGCTAGCAAAACCACTTTATGAGGCAGCCAAAGGGGATCCTGCCATTCCCTTAGATCCCAGAAAGTCCATTCATTCTCCCTTCCACTGATTAAAAGCCACTTTCCTCACAGTTGCAGCTCTATCCCTCCCAAACCTATCTCATCCTTTTATCCCATACATCACCGAAACCCAAGGATTGATGGTTGGGGTTTTGGGAAAAGAGATGGGAGATATCTTCTCCCCTGTTGCATACTTATCCAAACAATTGGACACCACAGCTTATTTTCTACTAAAAAGCACCAAGCTTTTTTGGAGAAATGGATGATTACAGGTGTAGGGTAGGGTTTGTTACACATGAGTTTGTACCAAACTATCACACCAAAAAGCATGCCAAAAAGACTCAGTATATAGAAAGTACAGGTTCACTGTCTGGGCTAACTTACCTGGAAAAATCCTAAGATACTTCTCTGCATCTCTGTGTACTGATAATGCTCCTGTTCTGTCACTTTTAAAGCAAACAAAACTCCGACAACAGGGACGTGCTTTGTTCCAACAACCTGGGCAGAGTTCTGCCAATTGCCACAGTCCCAGCCTAATTACTAATTAGTAAGCTTTCTCAAGCGGAAACCTGATGAGTGAAGGTATTTTACTGTTAGAGAAAGGCAAGGAGACTGAGGGAAGGGCTGTGCTGAAGCATTTCCCCTGTTCTGGGCCAGCCTGCGCGTCATGGTTGCCATAGAAACCTGAGGCCATAACAGCGACCATGGCAAACGTGAAGACATTTAATAGAGATCAAGTTAACCTGGTGAGAAGAGCAAGGATTCCTCCCGCCTTCAGGTGTCTGGACTCAGCTGAGGATGCGGGTGCCCCGCGGTGGGGGCTGAGCCTCCCGGGGGGGGGGGGGGCGCGGGGGACCCAGGGATCCCAGATCCAAGTCACCTCATTCCAGCCTTGAAACTCGGTGCCCTGCTGTCTCGTGAGGCAGACAGATGTGGGACCCTCCTGGCCCCAGTGAGTGCGGTGTCCTGCTCCAGGGTGTCCTTGAGCTACTTTCCAAGTAAAGCCAGGGCGCGGGAGGATAGGACAGGTAAGGACAATCTGAGCCCCGCTTTCCGTCTGTAGAATGGGGATGAAGATGCTCACCCACAGGATTCAGTGATAACACACGTGCAAGCCCATGGCCCTGTGGCTACTGTGGGATCGTGGATGTCTGTATGAATTCAGGCCACTTTTTAATTCAGTTTTGAATTTGCTGTTAGGAGTTAGACGAAGAAAAAGGCCCTGATGATAACCCCATATTACTTTATGGTTGTTATGATCACTACCCAGTTGTATGTGTCAGTCGTCACTGACCCTGTGCCTAGCATTCTGCTGGGCATATGCTTAATCCATTAAAGCATAGTGATTGCTGGATTCTATCTCTCGCGGTATAGCTCTGTGCGGGTGATTGAGCTTATATCACGTTTGCGAAGGAGGCAGGTTCTGAGGATCTGGGATGTGGTTGCTGCTGAAGCTTCCACTCCAGATTTGAAGGGCAGCAGTCCTCAGGAGAACCCCAAAACGTTGCATCCCTGTGGCATATCACGTCTGGCTCAGGTGAATTCATAGATTTGGACAAAAATATGCTGTAGAATAGTGCCTGTGAGGTTCACAAAATAATCTAAAAGTAGAAAAGCTTATCTTGATCTCCTCACTGGAAAAGAACATCAGAAGAATTTAATTCCATCAGCAGGTACATGTTTTGTAGTAGCTCTTGAGACCCATGTTAGAGATATCCTCTTTTGATGAAAGCAATGAACTGTCCAGCTTGAGGAAGGAACTTGATCTTTAGTACGCATTTGAAATAAATATACCTAAATCGTTCTCACTGTATAAATATTACTTAGCAATTCCCACGTTTCTCTCGGATGCAGAAATACGTAGTTGGTTGGAAGGTCATCTAGCAATTTGAGATGATAATATGGATTCTTCGTTTGTAACCACTTTTTTATCCGTTCCGTAATATTTTTTTAATGCCAGAAATTTTGCAAGTGTTAGTTAAAAATGCCAGTTACAAGAATTTAGTATTTTCATAGTTTTCCCTGTAATCATAATGCTCAGCCATGTTCCCCAAACCAAGCAGACATTTTTAAGTAGCATTATGATTATTTTCCAGGGATAGAATATTTTCAGTTTTATTATCACAGGCTCCATTGCCCTCTCCCCCCATCATCCTTTCCCCAGGCAACTACTGATTTTCTTTTACTATAGATTATATTCCATTTCCTGAAATTTTATTTAAATGGAAACATGGAGGTGGTAATTTTTTTATACTGGCTTGTCTTCTTTCATTCAGCCTATCAATTTTCGATTTATCCATATGGTTACATGTATTAAAAGTTCACTCTTTTTTTATGGCTGAATAAGTATACTAGTACACGAATATATGACAATTTGTTTTATTCATTCGGCTGTTGAGAGAAATTTGGCTTGCTTCCAATTTGTGGCTCTTGTAAATAAATCTGCTACGAACATTTGTGTATAAGTCCATGGACATACATGCTTTCTTTCTCTGTGTTAAGTACTCAGAAGTACAATAGCTTGAGCATATGGTAGATATAAAATTAACATTATAAGGAACTGCTAAACTGTTTTCCGAATGGGTTATACCAGATTTCATTCCCACCAGTTGTGTATGAGAGTTTCATCTTTCACAACCTTGCTGACATTTGGTATGGTCAGGCTTTTTAATTTTGGCCATTCTCAAGGGGATGTATGGCATCTCATTGTTGTTATCATTTACATTACCCTAAAGACTAATGATGTTAAGCATCTTTTCATGTATTTATTTCCCATTTGTATATTTTCCTTTGTGGAGTGTCCTTTCAAACTTTTTGCCCATCTTTCAATTGGAGCATTTCTTCTTATTGACTTTTTTGGGAGTAAAACATAAAATATAATTTACCACTTTAACCATTTTTAAATGTACAGTGCAATAGGATTAACCATATGCATGTTTTTGTGCAACAGATCTCTGGAAATTTATTATTTTACAAAACCCAAACTCTCCTACCCATAGAACAACAGTTCCCCCTTTTCCCCTCCCCTAAACTACCTAGCAACTACCATTCTACTTTCTGTTTCTCAGAGTCTGAATACTTTACATGCATCACATATGTGAAATAATGTAGTATTTGTCTTTTTGTGATAGGCTTATTTCACTTAGCGTAATATCCTCAAGGTTCACGCATGTTATACTATATGACAGGTTTTCTTCTTTTTTTTTTTTTTAATTTTATTTTGTCGATAAACATTGTGGCTGATTATTGCTCCCCATCACCAAAACCTCCCTCCCTCCTCGCTCCCCCCTCCCCCCAACAATGTCCTTTCTGTTTGCTTGTCGTATCAACTTCAAGTAATTGTGGTTGTTATATCTTCTCCCCCCCCCCCAGTTTGTTTTGTGTGTGTGTGTGTGTGTGTGTGTGTGTGTGTGTGTGTGTGTGTGTGTGAATTTCTATATTAATTTTTAGCTCCCACCAATAAGTGAGAACATGTGGTATTTCTCTTTCTGTGCCTGACTTGCTTCACTTAATATAATTCTCTCGAGGTCCATCCATGTTGTTGCAAATGGCAGCATTTCATTCGTTTTTATAGCTGAGTAGTATTCCATTGTGTAGATGTACCACATTTTCCGTATCCACTCATCTGATGATGAACATTTGGGCTAGTTCCAACTCTTGGCTACTGTAAAGAGTGCTGCGATGAACATTGTTGATTTCCATTACTCTGGGTATATTCCCAACAGTGGGATAGCTGGGTCGTATGATAGATCTATCTGCAATTGTTTGAGGAACCTCCATACCATTTTCCATAGAGGCTGCACCATTTTGTAGTCCCACCAACAATGTATGGGAGTTCCTTTTTCTCTGCATCCTCGCCAACATTTATCATTCAGAGTCTTTTGGATTTTAGCCATCCTAACTGGGGTTAGATGGTATCTCAGTGTGGTTTTAATTTGCATTTCCCAGATGCTGAGTGATGTTGAGCATTTTTTCATATGTCTGTTGGCCATTTGTATATCTTCCTTAGAGAAATGCCTACTTATCTCTTTTGCCCATTTTTTAATTGGGTTGCTTGTTTTCTTCTTGTAAAGTTGTTTGAGTTCCTTATATATCCTGGATATTAATCCTTTGTCAGATGTATATATTGCAAATATTTTCTCCCACTCTGTTGGTTGTCTTTTAACTCTGTTAATTGTTTCTTTTGCTGTGCAGAAGCTTTTTAGTTTGATATAATCCCATTTGTTTATTTTTCCTTTGGTTGCCCGTGCTTTTGGGGTCGTATTCATGAAGTCTGTGCCCAGTCCTATTTCCTGAAGTGTTTCTCCTATGTTTTCTTTAAGAAGTTTTATTGTTTCAGGGTGTATATTTAAATCCTTAATCCATTTTGAGTTGATTTTAGTATACGGTGAGAGGTATGGATCTAGTTTCATTCTCCTGCATATGGATATCCAGTTATCCCAGCACCATTTGCTGAAGAGGCAGTCCCTTCCCCAGTGAATAGGCTTGGTGCCTTTGTCAAAGATCAGATGGCAGTAAGTGTGTGGGTTGATTTCTGGGTTCTCAACTCTATTCCATTGGTCAGTGTGTCTGTTTCTATGCCAGTACCATACTGTTTTCGTTATTATAGCTTTGTAGTATAGCTTAAAGTCAGGTAGTGTTATGCCTCCAGCTTTATTTTTTTTTTGCTCAGCATTGCTTTGGGTATACGTGGTCTTTTATTCTTCCATATAAATGTCTGGATAGTTCTTTCCATTTCTGAGAAAAATGTCTTTGGAATTTTGATGGGGATTGCATTGAATTTGTATATCACTTTGGGTAGTATGGACATTTTCACTATGTTGATTCTTCCAATCCAAGAGCATGGGATATCTTTCCATCTTCTTGTATCCTCTCTAATTTCTCTCAGCAGTGGTTTGTAGTTCTCATTATAGAGATTTTTCACATCCTTGGTTAACTCAATTCCTAAGTATTTTATTTTTTTGGTGGCTATTGTAAATGGGCAGGCTTTCTTGATTTCTCATTCTGCATGTTCACTATTGAAGAAAAGAAATGCTACTGATTTTTGTGTGTTGATTTTGTATCCTGCTACTGTGCTGAAATCATTTATCACCTCCAAGAATTTCTTTGTAGAGGCTTTAGGCTCTTTGATATGTAGGATCATGTCATCTTCAAACAGGGACAGTTTGACTTCATCTTTTCCAATCTGGATGCCCTTTATTTCCTTCTCTTCTCTGATTGTTCTGGCTAGTACTTCCAACACTATGTTGAATAGGAGTGGTGAGAGTGAGCATCCTTGTCTAGTTCCTGTTCTTAAAGGAAAAGCTTTCAGCTTTTCCCCATTCAGGATGATATTGGCAGTGGGTTTGGCATATATGGCATTAATTATGTTGAGATACTTTCCCTCTATGCCTAACTTATAGAGGGTCTTTGTCATGAGTGAGTGCTGAATTTTATCAAATGCTTTTTCAGCATCTATAGAGATGATCATATGGTCCTTGTGTTTGAGTTTATTAATATGGTGTATCACATTTATTGCTTTGCGTATGTAGAACCAACCTTGCATCCCTGGGATGAATCCCACTTGATCGTGATGAATAATTTTTCGTATGTGTTGCTGTATTCTGTTTGCTAGAATTTTAGTGAGGATTTTTGCATCTATATTCATCAAGGATTTCGGCCTGTAGTTTTCTTTTTTGGTTATATCTTTACCTGGTTTTGGTATCAGGATGATGTTTGCTTCATAGAATGAGTTTGGGAGATTTGCGTCCGTTTCAATCTTTTGGAATAGTTTGTAAAGAATCGGTGTCAATTCCTCTTTGAATGTTTGGTAAAATTCTGCTGTGAATCCACCTAGTCCTGGGCTTTTTTTTGTTGGGAGCCTTCTCGTAACAGCTTCAATCTCCTTTATTGTTATTGGACTGATCAAATTTTCTACGTCTTCATGGTTCAGTTTTGGGAACTTGTGTGTGTCCAGAAATTTATCCATTTCCTCCAGATTTTCAAATTTGTTGGCGTATAGTTGTTTATAGTAGTCTCGAATGATTCCTTGTATTTCAGATGAATCAGTTGTAATATCGCCTTTTTCATTTCTAATTTTTGTTATTTGAGTCTTCTCTCTTCTTTTTTTTTGTTAGCCATGCTAATGGTTTGTCAATTTTATTTATCTTTTCAAAAAACCAACATTTTGATTCATTGATCTTTTGAATTGTTTTTTGGTTTTCAATTTCATTCAGTTCTGCTCTGATCTGAATGATTTCTTTCCATCTGCTAACTTTAGGTTTGGATTGTTCTTGTTTTTCTAGTTCTTTAAGCTGAAGTGTTAGGTTGTTCATTTGCCATCTTTCCATTCTTCTTAGGTGAGCATTTATTGCAATAAATTTGCCCCTTAATACTGCTTTTGCAGTATCCCACAGGTTTTTGTATGATGTATCATTATTTTCATTAGTTTCAATAAATTTTTTGATTTCCTGCTTGATTTCTTCTTGGACCCATATGTCATTAAGTAGAATGCTGTTTAATTTCCATGGGTTTGTATAGTTTCCAGAGTTTCATTTGTTATTAATTTCTAGTTTTAATCCATTGTGGCCTGAAAAGATACATGGGATAATTCCAATTTTTTTGAATTTATTGAGACTTGATTTGTGACCTAATATGTGATCTATCCTGGAGAATGATCCATGTGCTGATGAGAAGAATGAATATTCTGAGGTTGTTGGATGGAATGTTCTGTAGATATCTGCCAATTCCAATTGGTCTAGAATCTTGTTTAGATCTTGCGTTTCTCTACTGATCCTTTGCCTAGATGATCTGTCTAATATTGACAGTGGGGTGTTCAGGTCCCCTGCTATTATGGTATTACTGTCTATTTCCTTCTTTTGGTCTAATAGAGTTTGTTTTATAAATCTGGCTGCTCCAACATTGGGTGCGTACATATTTATGATTGTTATGTCTTCTTGCTGGATCAGTCCTTTTATCATTAAGTAGTGTCCCTCATTGTCTCTTTTTATGATTTTTAGTTTAAAGTCTATTTTGTCAGATATAAGAATAGCTAGTCCAGCTCATTTTTCTTTTCTGTTTGCATGGTAAATTTTTTCCATCCTTTCACTCTTAGTCTATGTGAATCTTTATGGGTGAGGTGGGTCTCTTGTAGGCAGCATATAGTTGGGTCCTCCTTTTTGATCCAGTCAGCCAGTCTGTGTCTTTTGATGCGGAATTTAAGCCTTTTACATTAAGAGTTGTTATTGAAAGGTGTTGATTTATTCCTAGCATTTCATTGGTTGTTTGGTTGTCTTAGGTGTCTTTTCTTCCTATTTTTCGATTTACAGTTTAGTTTCTGTGTTTGTTGGTTCTTTAGGTTGTAGATAGCGTTTTTGTTTGCTTGTTTTCTCTTCATGAATGCCATTTTTATTATACTAGTGGGTGTTGATTTTTCTTGCGTTTTTATGGCAGTGGTAGTTATTTTTCAGGAACCAAACCCAGTACTCCCTTGAGGATTTCTTGTAAGGGTGGTTGTGTGGTAGTGAACTCCCACAGTTTTTGTTTGTCTGAGAAATATACTATTTGCCCTTCATTTCAGAAAGATAGCCTTGCAGGGTAGATTATTCTTGGCTGGCAATCTTTGTCTTTTAGTATTTTGAATATATCATCCCATTCCTTTCTAGCTTTTAGGGTTTGTGATGAAAAGTCTGATGTTAGCCTGATTGGGGCTCCTTTATAGGTGATTTGACGCTTCTGTCTTGCAGCTTTTAAGATTCTCTCTTTGTCTCTGAGTTTTGCCAATTTGACTATAACATGTCTTGGAGAAGGCCTTTTTGGGTTGAATACGTTTGGAGATCATTGAGCTTCCTGGATCTGAACATCTGTGATTTTTCCTATATCTGGAAGTTTTCTGCCACTATTTTGTTGAATATGTTTTCAATGGAATCTCCATTTTCCTCCCCTTCTGGAATACCCATGACTCGGATATTTGAGTGCTTAAGGTTGTCAGATATCTCTCTCAGATTTTCTTCAATGTCTTTGATTCTTTTTTCTTTCTTTTTGTCTGCTTTTGTTATTTCAAACAGCCCATCTTCAAGTTCAGAGGTTCTCTGTTCAACTTCGACGAGCCTGCTGGTTAAACTCTCCATTGTGTTTTTTATTTTGCTGAATTACTTCTTCAGTTCAGCAAGTTCTGCTACATTTTTTTTCAGGACTTTGATTTCCTTGTACATTTCCTCTTTCAGGTCTAGTGCACTTTTCCTCATTTCCTCATGATGTCTAGCTAAGTTTTCTTGTATCTCATTCAGTTTCCTTAGAATTATCACTCAAAATTCCTTGTCAGTCATCTCAAGGGCTTCTTTTTCTATAGGATCTAGAGTTCGAGATTTATTAACTTTTGGTGGTGTACTTTCTTGATTTTTTGTATTTCTGGTATCTTTCTTTTGATGTTTATTCATTGTGGCAGGGGGTTTCACAGTCCAACAGTTTGTGACTATTGACTAACTAAGATGTTGCTGTGGTTGCCAATTTGGTATGGCTCCCTCCGTGACTGCTCAGTTGGCCTCTAGTGCCTTGTGTGTATGGTTGCCTCGGGTCTTGGGCCTCTCCAGGGAGCCACCTTTCTGGTCAGCTTGTACTCTGCTGGGCTGGTGGATCACGTACCACAGGGTGTGTGATCTCTTTTGAGCTTTCACTTCCTGTGCAGGACTTCTCCCTGTTCCGTGTGCTCTGGCCCAGGCTGTTGGATCGTGCAGTGGCGACCCCACAGGGTGTGTGGTTTCTGTCGAGTCTCCGCCTCCGTGGACGCACGTCTTCCCACTCTGTGCACACTGTGCTGGGCTGGGACGTGTCTTCTGCAATCCTCGTCTATCAGCTGGGCGTTCAAGACCCTGCTTGGTACTGCCTCGCCCAGGAAGTCTACCAGGTTTCTGGTAGGCACAGACGACCGGTCGCTCTGGGTGCCTTTGTAGCACTGTGTAGATCTTTCTCGGGACTTGTTCACCTTTGTATCCCCCCAGCATGGACCGAATCTAGCACCTGCCTGCAGCCAGCTCTCCGGCAGGTTCAGGCGGACCTGGGAACTCTCCTACCACAGTATTCCCAACCAGAAATTTGTTAGGCTTTTTTCCGAACTGGTGGCCGCAGAGATGGTATCTGCCTCCCAGTAAGGGGAAGTTTACCGGGGCCGGAGTCCAGGGTGTGGTGGAGTGACAGTCGGCCCCGCCCATAATCCTTGCCCTCCCGACACTGGCCGGTGACGCCCCACACTACCAGCCCCGCCAGAGAACCGCGGAGGGAGTGGGAGGGGAGGCCGGCGCACAGGCTCCGGAAAGCCCCGCACTGGGGCAAGCAAGTGAGAAGGCTCAGTGAGGGGCCGAGCCAGGCGGAGCTGCCAGCACCTGGGAAAATGGAGGCAGCCCGGGGCAGTGAGTGACCTGGTGATGCAGGTGGAAGCCGGGTCAGCGTCAGCCCCCCGAGCAGTGCTGGGCCAGGGGTCACTCACAGGGCTGTGCCAGGTCGGGCGCTTACTCTCTGTCTCTGGTTTGTCTCCTTCCCCGTTCTCAGCCGCTGCCGCCTCGGGCTGTTCAGTCGGTCCCGCGGCACAGCCCGGGTGCTCCCAGGAATCTTCTTTTATGCCGGCCTGAAACCTCGAATCCTGAATAGGGCCGCTGGCTGCCTTCAGCGCGGCCCTGGCCTCCTGGATCCTGTCTGCATCCACAGCAGCCCTGGCACCGTGTTCCCTGTTTAGAGACTCGCTTTTGCAGCTAAGAAACAGTTCTTTTCCTGCTCCACACTTCAAAGCTGTTGCCTGTAAATGAGGCAGCCTCTCCTGCCGGGGGCAAATTGGCGGTCAGCCCCCATGACCGGCCAGCTGCAGCGGTCCTCCCTTAAGAGATGGTGAGAGGAAGGTCCACAAGTTTCCCGGCTGCCTGAGGCCCAATGGCCGCCTTTTCCACCTCAGCTACTCTGCGGATTTTCTTCTTTAAGGCTAATATTACATTGCATGTCTATACCATCTTTTATTTAATTATTCATCTGTTGATGAACATATAAGTTGCTTCCACCTCTTGGACATTGTGAATAATTCTGTAATGAATATGAATATGCAAATATTTCTTCAAGATCTGGTTTTCAAATTTTTTGGATATATATCCAGAAGTGGGATTTCTGGATCATATGATAATTCTATTTTAATTTCTTGAGGAACCTCCATACTGTTTCACATAGCACTTGCACCAGTTTATATTCTCAGCAACAGTGTATACACATTCAAGTTTCTTCACATTCTTGCTAACCCTTGTTATTTTCTCTTTTGTCTTGTTTGGTTTTTATAGTGGTCATCCTAATAGGTGTGAGGTGATATTGCATTGTGGTTTAGATTTGTATTTTTCTTTTTTGATTTTTGGCAGCTGTCTGGTACAGGTACCTGAACCCTTTACCTTGGTATTATAACACTGCAGTCTAACCAACTGAACTATAGGCTTGTATTTTTCTGATGATTAGTAACATTGAGAATATTTTTATATATTTGTTGGCTATTTGTATATCTCCTTTGGCGTAATATCTATCAAGTTCTTTGCCTATTTTTTCATCAGGTTATTTGTTTTTATGTTATTGAGTTGTAGGAGCTCTTTATATATTTTGGGTATTAATCCCTTATCAGATATGTAGTTTGTAAATATTTTGTTCCATTCTGTAGGTTGCATTTTCATACTGTTGATTGTTTTCTGTGCAGAAGTTTTAAAATTGGAGATACTTCAATTTGACTATTTTTGCTTTGGTTGCCTGTGCTTTTGGTGTTACATTCAGAAATTATTGCCAAATCTAGTGTCATGTCGCTTTCCTCCTATGTTTTATGCTAGGAGTTTTATAGCTTCAGGTCTTACCTTTAGGTCTCTTCTTCATCTGATACTGCAGTAATGCATATATTGGTCTGCTTGATGGTGTCCCATAAGGCCATTAGGCTCTCTTCACTTTTCTACATTCTTTTTTTTTCTTTTTGCTCTGCTAATTTCAAATGACATTTTTGAGTTTTTTTATTCTATCTTCTGCCCAATGGAATCTGCTATTGAACCCTCTAGTGAATTTTTATTTCAGTTATTGTATTCTTCTGCTCCAGAATCTCTGTTTGGTTCTTTTTTGTAGTTTCTGTTTGATAATATTTTCATTTTGGCCACACACCATTTTTATAATTTATGTAGTGGTCTATCTATGTTTTCTTGTAGCATATGGAGCTTTGTGAACAGATATGATGTAATGGGGGGCAGAGAGGGGGCGGGGAAAGAGGAATGGGTAAAGGGACATGAAAATCAACTACAATGTATATTGAGAAGTTAAAATTTAAAAAAAGATAATTATTTTGAATTCTTTGTTGGTTAATTTATAGATCTCCATTTCTTTAGCATCAATTTCTAGAGTATTTTTTGTACCTTTGATTGTTCTGTTTACTGTTTTTTAATTGTTTTCTGTTTACTGCTTTTTTGTATGCCTCATTATCTTTTGCTGTGATTTGTGCATTTGAAAAATCAGCCATTTCTCACAGTCTTTATGGGCTGGCTTCATACACAGAGAGACCTTCACCATGCAGCCCAACTAGAGGTTCTGAGGGCCTCTCAAACCTTTTCTGGGGATGAGTGTTCCCTGGGCTTGCATGTGTAAATTTGCAATTAGGCAGGTTTCAAGGTTGGGGGGGGTTGTCTGTTTTTTTCCCAGAAGCTTGTAATCTCTTCCTCCCTCTGGTGTCTGTCTGCAGGAGTGCAGGTTCTCTGCCACTGCAGCAATCCACTGAGATGTTTTTTTTTTTTTCTATGGTTCCCAGGCATCCAAAATGTGATGATTATGTCAGCACTGTGAGTAAGACAGGACAGAATCTAGTCCCTTGGGCAGTTCCCTAAAAAGCTAGAACACTGGATACATGCCCTATTCTCCACTTTTTCTCCCAAGGGAGAAGCCTTGAGCTGGGTGTTTTCTCCCCAATTGTGCTGAGCTATACTAATCTCCATCTGTGACGCTACCAGCTCCCTGTTCTGCAACAAGCCACTGAGCTTTCTTTGTTCTCACTAACTCCCAGGCATCCGAAGTATGTTGGTTCCCCATCATCACTCCAAGTCTTGTGAGACAGAAACCACGGGACAACCCTCAAAAGTACATGTTCCACTCTTCTCTTTTTCTCCCATGGGAGAAGCCACAAGTTGGGCTTTTTCTTCCAATCACACTGAGCGGTGCTGGCTCTAGGGAAGAACTATAGTGATTGATATGAAAAGGCTTTATTAACCATTTCAATGCAGTTGTTCTTGACTTTGAGTTTGCCTGGGCTACTGCTACTTTTAACTTGTATTTGAAGTTCTCATAAAGGCTTTTTTGACTGTATGTTATTACTACGTCAGTGTCTCTGTGGGGAAACAATGTCTAGGGCTTCCTATTCTACCATCTTGCCGACACTCATTTTTTCTTATTAACTTTTGAGAGATTTTCTATATTCTGGACACAAGTCCTTTATTAGATATATGATTTGAAAATGTTTTCTCCTAGCCAATGGCTTTTCTTTTCATTGTCTCAAAAGTGTCTTAATAAGTGTGAAAATTTTTAATTATGAGGAAGTCCAATTTACGAATTCGGTGTTTTGTTTTGTTTGGTGGCTGGCCAGTATGGGGATCTGATATCTATTTGTTTTTTTTATAAACTGATTTTGGTGTCATATAAAAGAAATGTTCATCTAAGTCAAGTATTTTCTCCTGTATTTTATTCTATGTAGATAAAACTTCACTTTAATTCATGTGGATATCCACTTGTCCCAGCACCATTTTTTGAAAAGACTATCTGTTCTCTACTAAATTGCCTTTGAATTTTTATGAAAAATCAGTTGTCCATATATGTATGGATCTATTTCTGGAGTCTTTATTCTGTTTCATTGATCTACTTGTCTCTCTTGATGTCAATATCACACTGTATTTATTACTTTAGGTTTAAAATGAGTCTTGAAATCAACTAGCGTTTGTCTTCTAATTTTGTTCTCATTTGTCAAAGTTGTTTTCTTAATTTGGATCCTTTGCATTTCTACATGAATTTTAGCATCAGCTTGTCAATTTTTAAAAACTGGTACAAATACCATATGACCCTGCTCATTTGTGGACTCTGAAAAAAACAAATTCATATCATAGAGGCAGAGAACAGTGGTTACCACAGTCTGGGGAGAGGAGGGGAGAGAAAAGAGGGAGAGTTTGGCCAGTGGTTACAAAATTCAATTAGATAGGAGGAATAAGTTCTGGTGTTCTATTGCACAGTAGGGTGATGATGGTTAACAGTTAAGTTTTGTATATTACATAATAGCCAGAGGAGAGGCTTTTGAATGTTTTCTCCACAAAGAAATGATAATTGCATGAGGTGATTGATACATTAACTACCCTAAGCTGATTATTATACAACATATATATGTAGCAAAACATAAGATTGTACTCATAAGTATATATAATTACAACATGTCAATTAAAATTATTGTAAGAAAAAAATAAAATAAAAAATGTCTGGCAGAATTTTAATTGGAATTGCACTTAATCTATGGATCAATTTGGGGAGTATCCTAACAATACTCAGTTTTCAGACCCAAAAAGACAGTCTATCTCTCCATTTATATAGGTCTTCTTTAATTTCTCTCAGAATTTTTTTTGTAGTTTTCATTGCACATCTTTGGACAGATTATCCTTAAGGATTTCATACTTTTTCCAGGTTTACTTGATTACATGTGGGTTACCATCATGACTTAGTGGCTGCTGTGGGGAATTGCAAACCGAGCATTGATTTATGATTCTTGCATAAATAACTTGTTACTATGTGAGTTGTCAAGTGTTTTTTGGTTTTTTTTTTTTTCGTTTTTGTTTTTTTTTTTTAATTTGTCATTTCTTCCAGATTTGTTAGGAGACAATCTACTGTAGGGTAGAACTTTCCCTTCTCTCCCATTATTTATTTATGTATTTATTCAAGTACATATTTTTGATATGACTCATAGATTCTTATTCTCTCCAAAGAGTAAAAATATGTCACTATATTTATTTGTTTTATAATTACTTATTTTGGCGCTCAAATTGTCTCAGAATTGGCCAATGAAAGCCCCTTGAAGTTGGCCTCTGTGTCCATTTAGCACCTTCCTATACTTCTTTGAGCATGTGCTTTGCTTTCTGAGCCAGACTAGTTCCCACCTATAGAAATGAGGTAATGATGCCTACTTTAGAGAAACACTTTGAGAAAATGAGAAGAACAAGTCTGAAAATAACAAACACAGTGTGTGACATGTAATAGGCTCTCAGGAAATCTTAGTTCTCTATTACAACTTTGTCAGTTTCATTCTGTAATTGAGATGTCTCTGACGATAACATAATAGCATAACTACCAAGAATGCTTAGAAATGTAACAGCATGCACGTATAAGCCCACATTCCCATTACATGTGAACTTCAGTGTTTTTACTATGTGTTGGAGGGGGTTGTAGGAAGAAGCTGGAGAAGAGGAAAAGCATCATTACACAGCTTCCTGTTAACTGAGTGGTAATAGTTAAGACACCATCACCCCATCCCTTACTTTCTATATGCTTTCCCATCTTTTTACTTCCCTCTCTATTTTATGTGTTATCTTATTCCCTTACCCTTTCTTCCAGTATAACATCAGAGAAAGGTGTGGACTCTGAGCCCCAGAAACAGGAGCTAATAGAGAAGAACCACGTGTGATATAGAATCTGCTAGACAGTTTCCTAGAGCAGGAGTCAAGATTAAGGTCCCATCATTAGGACATATTACCTATTTTACTAACCTTCTACCAGCCAGTTTTAAAATGGAAGTTTTATTATTATTCAGGTATGGTAAGGCCAACAAATCAAGAGACAATTGCTATTTAAAAAACGAGTTTTTTACTCACAGTTCCCAAGAGGAGGGTGCATGCCACACCATACAAGGGCCACAAAGGGAAGCACCAAGATCAGCCAGGAGGCAGAGGAAGGAAGGGGAAATCATGGGCAAGATTCTTTATTGTGATTTCTGTGGGAAGGAATGAACGAGGCATTGTTATCAGTCTTAGGATTGGCTAGTTTGAATATTATCTCTGGGCTCTGGGGCAGAAAGTTTGTCCCTAGTTGTCTGGTACATGGCTCTAGATTGATTAGGCAAGGGCATAGTGGTGTTGAGTATGAAAGCCCAATAAAGGAGGTGGAAGAGGTGTGATTTCTGGATTTGTTGGTTTGCGTATAAAAGGCATAATCCAGTCATTTATTGTGTTTAGGAGTTAGCCCTGGGAGTGGCAGTCCCTCCAGTATCAGCAAGGCCCCGGACATCAAAGCATAATATAAAGTTATGTTTAACACACAGCCTGACCTATACAACAGAATATAATAACCAATCCTTCTAGTCACCAGGAATATTGTGGAATATTGTGATTCCATCTGAGAAAGCAATCTGTGGTGTTAGGTGGGAGGGAAAGTTTAGCATATTTCAAGTAATCACATTAGCAAATATCCCAGAACTCTGCACAGTAGTCATTAAAGTAATGCTACACGAATGTCAGTTGTTTAGGTCAGAATTTTTCCAAGTGTGGTCCATGGAACACTTTATCAAAATCATCAGAGGGCTGGGTGATTACCACTTGTTTGGAGCAAGGTGTTGATAACACCAAGGTCAATGGTTCAGATCCACATACCTGCCAGCCACCAAAAAAAAAAAAGTCATCAGGGAGTGCTTGTTAAAACTGCAGATTTCTGGGCCTACCCTCAAGGTGCTGAATCAAAACCATGGGAGGGAGAGTTGGAAGGTGTCTACATTTTGGGTAACTTTGTTAACTGTTTCTGATACTCATCCAAATTTGAAAAGCACTGCTATAGATTTTCAACAAAGTCTCCTCAAAATTTTAAACCCTCTGATATCTAATTTTGTTGTCATTTTTTTTCTGCCACTCAGATAAATACTTACTGCTCCAGTGTGTAAAATAAGTAACAATTCCTTCATCTAAGTAATATTTATCCAGTGATTTATATGAGAGGACCTGAACTAGGAACTGAGGACACAACACATTGAACAAAACAGACAGGTTCCATGGAGCTTTCATTCTAATCTGGGAAAACTGGCAATAAGCAGATAAACAAATCAATAAGCCAGGTGATTTCTTATGATGATTTGTCCTTTGATAAAAGCATGTTCATATAGTAGAAACTGACCAGGACAGGAATTATTATAGATGGTCGTGTCAGTGAAGCTCTTTCTCAAGAAGTGACATTTGAGATAAACTCTGAATAATATGAAGAAGTCAGGCATGCGCAGGCCCCCTTAACTGGGAGAGGTGGACTTACATGAAGCGGAAAGTCCATGTCATCACAGAGGGACCCCTTACTTGACTAAATGGGAAGGACCATCCTTTTAGGGTTAAGGAAGACACAAACCCAGTTCTGAAATCTACCACTCTGAACAAAGGATTAATGGAGGAAGAAAAACCTCCCATTCCCACCCATGAGAAGAACAAAGACTGAAACCACACAAAGGTTGCCTCATCCTTCACACTATGTTAAAGACATCCTTTCAGGAAAAGGTACTAGCCTGTTAGCACTATGCAAGAGGGCAAATATTTGTTGTACAAGTTGCCTCACTTTTTCAAGATAGCAAGTTCTTCCCATTCAATCATGTCATTTCCTGTTTTGATGCTGGGTTTCCAAGACTGGGGTCGGGGGAGCTTTGACTAAACTTATTTGGAATGGAATTTGTTTGAGATTGTACAGCAAGGGGAGGTCACTAACATTCATCTTGCTTCCTGTGGACATTTCCAGGTCCGCACGTCTAGAAATCAAGAGAGAAAAGGTATGCGATGCACATGTTGAATTGGACGGTCAGTACCTGCCACACAATAGACCCCAATACACATTAATAAGTAAATGACATGTAGATTAAGAAGTAAGCAGGAAACAAAATTAAGTATATGTCCTCTAAGTCTTTTCATACACATATGCATTTTTTCAAAGAGAATTGGGATTACAGTGTACTTATTATTTCATCATCTGCTTTGAGGAAGTTGTGTTTCTGTTTAGAAAAATTATGCCTTTTCATTGGGAGAAAAGTAACCTGTAAAAAGTGGAGGAAAACATCACCTGGTGAGAAGACTCAGAATTGAATGTGTGAAAGTCTCAACCAGGGGACTCGGCAAGGGGTAGGAGATTTGGGGGGAATGAGGGAGCTGCATAGCTTCGACTGCACAGGCCAAAGCTTTCTGGAATTTTATAAACATGATGGCAGTCCTACTATATTCATGCCCACCATGGGATAGTCAAACCCTGAGACTGGAAGTCCAGCCCTTATATAAACTGAAAAGAAAGCTGCACAAGTTGGCATGTGAATAATCATTGTAAAGAATGTTGAGACATAGAAACACACAGACACCCACGCCCTTAGAAACATGGTCAAATAAGTTGTTGTGATCTGTTTCTTTACCCATAAAATTCATACTGTGAATATATTTACAAAGCAATGTTTATATAAGTGTCATATTTGTAATCAGTTCAAAATTATTTTATGTTTCTAACCTTTTATTTAATAAAAATTCCAAATTTTAAATTCTGCAGAAATGCAAAGTTAAAATGAAAATATCCTCTATCTCCCACCAGCATGCACACATTGAATTATTATCAACAAAACATTTTTAATGTGGTATTTTTATGCAGCAGTATATGCACATATTTCTAAATCAATAAATGTATTTCTACACTATTATTTTGTGACTTTGCAGATTTTCTTGTTTTATAAAACTTTATACCTCAATAACCTTGGAAGATTGCCAATTATTACTTTTCATTGTTTAACAAGTATTAAACAATATAGAAATGTAAATTTAAAAATTGAAATTATTTTGTCTGTGCCTTCATCCCCACCTTCTGCCCACAATAATACAAATGAAGTCTCTCTTAAATTATATAGCCCTATTTTTCCAAAGTTTTCCCTTATAACCATACACACCTATGCACTCATGTTAATATATTTTTTTGCAGAATTCAGTCATATCCTACATTATATTTTATAACTCCTTGGTTTCAAATAATATAACTCATTCTTATTTTGTTTAATTTCTTTGGTTTGGCATATTTCCAAGTGTTTATTGGAGATTTATATTGCTTTATATGGACATTCTCCCTTGATATCTTTGACCTATCTCTATTTATTTGTTGTTGTTTGGTAGTAAAATTTTAATTTATTTTTATTTTTTCATTGAAGCATAATTGATTATATATATTTTGGGGGTACAGTGTTGACTATCATTATTTGTGCACAATATATGATGATCAAATCAATATTATTAGCATATTCTTTATTATAAATCATAATTATTCCTTGTGCCCCCTAACCAATTTTTCCCTAACCACCCTATCCCTCCTCCTTTCCCACCTCTAGTAACCATAGATTTGCTCTCTGCTTATGAAAGTTCAGTGTATTTTTGTGGTTTTTCTTTCTATCTTTCTTTCTTTTTTTCTTTTTTTTCCCCATCTTTCTTAGCATCCGCTTATAACTGAGGACACACAGTATTTCTCTTTCTGTGTCTGGATCATTTCACTTAACACAAATTTCTCCAACCTCATCCATGTTGGTGCAAATAGCAAAATTTCATTCTTTTTTATGGCTGAGTACTATTCTATTGCATATTAATGCCATATTTTCCTTATTCAGTCATCCACCAATGGGCATTTAGGTTGGAAGCATATCTTGGCTACTGTAAACATAGCTGTGATGAACATGAGAGGGCATGTATCCCCTCAACATGATGATTTCCATTCCTTTGGGAATATACCCAGAAGTGGGATTGCTGGATTGTATGGTAGTGCTTTTCCATAGTGGCTGTACTATTTTGCAGTCCCACCAACCATGTAGTAGAGTTCCCCTTTCTCTGCATCCTCACTGCATTTGTTATTCTCAGTCTTTTTAATAATGACCAGTCTAATTGGGATGAGATGATATCTCATTGAGGTTTTGATTTGCATTCTCTGATGATTAGTGATGTTGAGAATTTTTTTACGTACCTGTTGGCCATGTATATGTCTTCCTTTGGAAAATGTCTATTCAGCTCCTTTGCTCATTTTCTAATTGCATTATTTGGTTTTTTACTGTGAAGTTGTTTGAGTTCCTTATATATTCTGGATATTAATCCCTTGTCAGATGTACAGTTTGCAAATATTTTCTCCCATTCTGTAGGTTGTCTTTCTGCTCTGTTGATTGTGTCCTTCGCTGTGCAGAAGCTTTTCAGTTTGATATAATACCATGTGTTTATTTTTTCTTTTGTTGCTTGGTCTTTTGTAGTCTTATTCATAAACATTTTGCCCAGTCCTACTTCCTGGAGTATTTTACGTATGTTTTCCTTTACTATTTTCATTGTTTCTGGTGTTATACTTAAGTCTTTAACCCATTTTGATTTGTTTTTGGTATAGGTTGAGAGGTACAGATCTAGCTTCGTTCTTCTCCATATGGAAGTCCAATTTTCCCAGCACTATTTATTTAAGACGCAGTCTTTTCCTCAATGTATGTTCTTGTTGCCTTTGTCAATGATCAGTTGGCTGTAAGCATGTGAAGTTGATTTCCACATTCTATATTTTGTTCCATTGTACCAAGTGTCTATTTTTATTCAAGTACCATGCAGTTTTGGTTACTATAGCATTGTAGTATAATTTGAAGTTGGGTAATGTTATGCCTCTGGCTCCTTTTTTTTTTTTTACTCAGGATTGCTTTGGCTATTTGTGGTCTTTTTGTGTTCCATATGAATATTAGGATTTTTTTTTCTATTTCTGTGAAGAATGTCATTGGTATTTTGATGGGTATTGCATTGAATATGTAGATTGTTTGGTGTAGTACAGACATTTTCACAGTTTTAATTCTCCCAATCCAAGAGCATGGAATGTCTTTACACCTCTTTGTGTCCTGTTAATTTCTTTTAATACTGTTTTGTAGTTCTCATGGTAGGGATCTTTCACCTCCTGGTTAAATTGATTCCTAGGTATTTTATTTCTTTAGTGACTTTTGTAAATGGGATTCCTTTCTTGATTTCTTTTTCTGCTGGTTCATTATTGGATTATAAAATGCTACTGATTTTTGCATGTTGGTTTTCTATCCTGAATATTACTGAAATTCTTTATCAACTCTAAGAATTTTTTGATAGAGTCTTTAGGTTTTTCTATATATAGGATCATGTCATCTGCAAACAGGGACAGTTTGACTTCATCTTTCCAATCTGGATGCCCTTTATTTCTTTTTCTTGCTTGATTGCTCTGGCTAATGCTTCCAATACTATGTTAAACAGGAGTATTGAGAGTAGGCATCCTTATCTGGTTCCTGTCCTTACAGGAAAAACTTTCAGCTTTTCCCCATTTAGGATGACATTGGTGATTGGTGTCATTTATGGCTATAATTGTGTTGAGATACTTTCCTTCTATGCCAAATTTGCTGAGACCCTTTATCATGTAGGGATGTTAAATTTTGTTTTTTCTGCATCTATTGAGATGATCACATGGTTTTTGTACTTGATTTTGTTGATGTGTTGTATTATATTTGTTGACTTAACATGTGTTGAACCATCCTTGCATCCCTGGGATGAATCCCACTTGATCATTGTGTATAACTTTTTGGATGTGTTTCTGTATCCTGATTGCTAATATTTTGTTGAGGATTTTTGCATCTGTGTTCATCAGAGATTCTGGTCTGTAGTTTTCTTTTTCTTTTTTTTTTTTTTTTTGTTATATCTTTGGTTTTGGTATAGGGTAATTTTGTCCTCATAGAATTATTTTTAGGGGTCATCTGGATAATCCAGAATAAGCTCTCCATTTCAAAATCTTTAACATAATTGCATCTGCCAGGATCCTTTTTCATATAAGTAATATTTTCAGGTTTCAAGGATTGAGACCTTGTATTTTTGGGGTCTAGAATTAAGCCTGCTACAGTGGTCATACCATTTCACATCCCTGTGAGCACTCTGTAAAAACACATGATTTTTTTTTCTTTTACTTTCCCACCAACAGTGGTGACAAATCTTTGAATATTTGAGAATCAAAGAGAAATGGTATCTTAGTATAGTTTTAATAGTATCTCTCTTACTAAAACCAAATTTGAGCTTCTCTGCATTGTTTCTATTAATCGTTTATGTTTTTTACACATCTTTGACTGAGTTGCTGTTTTTGATGGCTCTATATTGATAAGCATTTATATAGAATGGATAGCAACACTTTCTTAGAAATATTAGTTTGGAATGTTTTTCCTAGTGTCTTTTAATTGGCTAGCATACTAGCATGTTTTCTGCCTTACAGCATTGTTGTTATTTTAATGTAGTTAAATTTATTGATCTTTTTTTCTTTATGCTTCTGTATTTTGAGTCATTGTTAAGAAAGTTTTCTTTACTTTCTTTACTTCCACTTTATAAAGGAATTCACCCATGTTTTTATATAACACTTATATGGATTCATGTCTCACATTTGAATCTGAACCATTTGGAATTTCTCCTAATTTAACATGAAGAAATAGATCACTTTTACCTTTTTAACTATTTGGTTTTCTAGATATCTGATACCACTTCTTAAATTGTCCATCATATCTCAACTGATCTGAAATACTGCCTTAATCACTATGTCAGTGTTTTCTACACTGTTCCACTAATTTCTTGTCAATTTTTTAACCAACACCACACTTTTATACTGTACATACTGTATTATGTGCTTTAGAATGTGATAGGACCAGCTGCCACACCCTCTTATTACTCTTATCATTCCTCTTTTTTCAGGTTTTATCTGATTAGTCTTATTGTTTATCCTGCCAAATAAATTTTATAATCTTTTTTATTATTATAAGCATATTATTATAACAGATCATGATTTTTCTTTATGCCCTTTACCCAATCTATCCCTCCCCTACCTCCTCCTTCACTTCCCTCCCCTCCATCTCTAGTATTCTTAGATTAGTTTTTACCTTCTGAAAGCTCAACATATTGTTTTGGTTTCTTGATTGCTTTCTTACCTTCTTGCTTTCTTGCTTTCTTTCTTAGCATCCAGTTATAAGTGAGAATATGCAGTATTTCTCTTTCCTTTTCTGGCTTATAGTCAACTTGTCTTAATCGTAAAAAAGCTAACTGTATTGAATTTAGATTACATTAAATTAATAAATTAACTTTGAGAAATTGGCATCTTTGTAAAATTGATTCTCCTTATTCAAGAATACTGTATGTTTTTCTGTTTGTTTAAGTCTATTTTTGTGTTCTATATACATTTTATTTTAATTTTTAAATTGTTTTTATTTATATATATTCATGGGGTACAGAGTAGATTATCAATATTTGTATACAGTATGTGATGATCTTATATAAGTTTTAAATATTAGACTTAGTTCTGTTGTATTGTTTATATGTGCAACATATATATGTTTATATATAATTATTTGACATATATATAGTTTCACTAGTTTGTTGATTTTTACCACTCTCTTTTTTTATTTTGTTTTTACAACTGTTACTGGTTTTTTTCTAATGCTTACATTTTTATTAACTTCTTAACTACCTTGCTTATTGTCTTTGATATGGAAAAAAACTCTTACCAATGAATAGAAAAATAAACAAATGATATCAACCGATAATTTATATAAAAAGCCATACACATGCCCATTAAACTTACAAAAATATGTCAAATTACAAGAAATACAGAAATGCAAAATTATTTTCTGGGCTATTATGCTGAGTGAAAAAGGCAAGTGTAAGGTGATCTCAATTTTCCAAGTATGTGTATGTAAGCATGTTTTGTATTTTTCAAATATATGTGTGTATATCTATTTATATCTATATCTATATATCTGTATGTAATGTGTAGGACCCCATTCCTGCTTTGAAGTATATGTGTGTGACTCTGGAGTAGTGATTTCCCCTTCTGGAGCCTAATCTTGGACATTTGTATATTGGGTATATTGATACTTACCTCACAGAGCCATTATGAGGGAAAAATGAACAAACCTATAGTACATGCCTGATGCATAATACATGAACAAATGTATGTATTGACTTTTCCTGTGTTCTCCTTCCCTCAAACGAGATGACTTAAATATGAACATCTCATACAGATCATTTGGATTTGAAACAGCAGGAAATAAAATGTATATGTATTTATACGATGGATAAGCTTTGGTGCCATTTCTTGGTAGGATGAGATACCTGAGGATGGTGAGAAAGATTTGTTTTCTTATTTTCTTCCTTTTTTTTTTTTTACGTTTTGATATTTCAAAAAAAAGAAGACAATACAAAATGAGAGTTTAAAGAAGGATCTGTTATATAAAAGACTAAAGTCAGGTCTAAAATACCAGATCTGATCTTGTATATGGGACCATGGGTAGTCACTTCCCCTGTGCCATCCTTAGTCTTTACATAGAAAAAGACTGTACATCCCAATGGTTAAGGATGGTGTTGGGAAAATAGAATAATTTAATCAGGCCCCCTCACTTCTGGGCAGGTTGGGTGGTGCAGCATTCTTTGTGGGCAGGTTATGTGTAAGTGTAGTTAGTGCACCTGCATGGCATCACCCACCTTGGCTGGGGTTTACTGCCATGGGTGTCAGCCCAGCGCTCAGCCATGCTTTCCAACCTACAGCTTCCAAGGACCTGTTTGCTGGTTACCTAGCTCATAGACCTGCATGTAAAGGGTCTAGTGACCCAGCCTGGCAAGTGAGGGGTCTGTGACCCACAGTCTGTGAATGGGCTTGAGGGATCTGTGAGCTTCAGACCCAGCCCTAGCTTGACAATTGGCTATGATGGCAGGATTCTGACATTCGCAGAGCACCACAATTGGCATAGTCTGTGACAGGATTTGGAGCAGGTATAGGAGCCGAAAGCCCTTGGAAGAAGGAGGAAATGTGGCTACTTTTGAATATGCTCTGCCCTATAGCCACCTTCCTCTTGACCAAGATCTGGTTGCTGCACACTGTACTGCAAGGCAACATAGACCAGGCATTACAATGGAAGACCCCTTGGGAAGGGGAGGAAATGTGGCTATACTTGAGCACGTGGTGCCCGGTGGCCACTTTTCTGCTGACTGGAGCCTGGTTGCTGTTAACTATGCTGCAAACTGTTTGAGATTTGTGGCAGAAAGCAGAGTTGTTGGAAGCAAGGATGATTATCCTGGAGGATGACATGGAACGACTGGCCACTCCTGCCTCTCACACCAGGGAAGATGACCAACCCAGTGGTGAGTTGGGGAAAACTGTGCATCTCCAGGTATGACCTGTTGTGCATGGGAAATTGAGACAGTAAAGCAGCAGAAACAGGGAGAGCCCCTGGTGGCTGCAGCTATGGGGTGGGTAGTGTAATGTGCTCTAGAGATACAGTACACACATGTTGCATTTGTCTGAAGGCAAAAGGCTTGGAGGGTGCCACTTAAATCTGATGGCTGGACAGGTGCCATAAAACCCTAGATAAGAGTTCCACGTGTGGATGGGCAGATGACCAGAGGATGGGTGCCCCTGCAGAATTCACTTGGTGAAAAGGTGGAAAAGTTAGTCTCCATTACTACATGCCTGTCTTCGTGGCAGTGGTTACAGGAGAGCCGCAGATATGCACAAGGGTGAGGCAGCCACTCTTTGATAGACTGAGTGAGTAGCCAATGTAAGCCAAGCTGATAGAAGTAATTCAAAAGCCAGAATGTAAAGGGAAGAAGAGCATGAAGATTTGGAAAATTTGCATCCTGGCCATGCAGTAGAGAAGTAGAGAGTAGGAGAAAACTCAAGGGTGAAGCAGATAAACTGGTTGCTAAAGACTTTATCTTGGTGGTGAGGCAGCCAGATGCTAAAAACCAGGACAATGTGGAAAATGCCCTAAAGGCATTCGAGAAGTCTGGATGGGTGCCCCATGCATCATAGGCCCTGAGGGCATTTGAGAAGTTTGGGAGAGTGCCCCACCCATCCTAGAAGGACTGAGTTGTCCCAGAGGACAGACCTGAGGTGTCATTTCCCTCAGCAAACTGCTCCCTGCATCCTAGTTGCTCTGGCTGGAGCAATCCTGCCTCAGCACCTCCAAAGAAAAAATGCTGAAAACCTTGGTGGCATTCATGTTGTGTTGTTTGCAGCCCAGCAGTATGTGAGAGCAGTGGAGGCATGGCAGCCTCCACCTAGATTTCGGAAGATGTATGGAAAAGCCTGGGGACTCAGGTGGAGACCTGCTGTGGGGGGGTGGAGTCGCTGCACAGGTCATCTACAGAGCAATGTGGAGCTGAAAAGTGGAGTCAGAGCCCCCACAGAGAATCCCCATTGAGGAAATGTCTAGTGGAGCCAGGATTGCAGGACTGCCACCAGGAGCCCAGAACCATGGGGCTGCTGGCAGTATGCCATGCCAGCCTGAAAAAGCCAGAGGCACCAGGTAGCTCAATGGACAGCACATGGCAGAGCTGTAGGAGTGAGTTTGCCCAATGCTTTGTGGGCCCAGATGCCCCAGTGTGCTTAATGTTTGCCCTGTTTGGATTTTAGATTTGTTTGGGACTGTTTTTTCTTTCTGTTCCTCCCTTCTGGAATGGGAATGTGCACCCAATGTCTGTCCCACTGTATCTTGGAAGTAGATAAACTTGCTTTTGACTCTTTACAGGTTCACGTCTGGAAGGACTTTTGCTTTTGGTCTCAAAGGAGACTTTGGACTTTTGAGTTGGTGCTGCAACAAGCTAAATACTTTTGGGACTGGGATGGAATGTATAATATGTGAATGGAAAGGTCATTTATCCTCGCTAAGGGAACATTGTGGAAGATTCTGAACGTGTAGATTGTACGGCTAGGGGCCCTGAAGGGGTGGATTGTTGGGAAAATAGAGTAATTTAATCAGGCCCCCTCACCTTGGGGCAGGTTGGGGGTGGTGCAGCATTCTTTGTGGGCAGGTTGTGTGTGGGTGGAGTTAGTGTGCTTGCATGGTGCCACCGCCTTGGCTGGAGTTTACTGCCTCAGGCATTGGCCCAGCGTGTGGCCCTACTTTCCAACCTATGGCTTCCAAGGACCTAGCTCATAAACCTGTGTGTAAGGAGTCTCGTGACCCAGCCTGCAGTGTGAGGGGTCTGGGCACCCAGCCTGGCATGTGAGGGGTCTGGGGACCCAGCCTGATGTGTGAAGGGTCTGTGACCCAGTCTGTGAATGGGCTTGAAGGGTCTGTGAGCTTCAGACCCAGCCCTAGCTCAACAACTGGCCCAGTCGGTGTTGGATTACCAGCAGGTAAAAGAGCCCGAAAACTGGCATAGTCGAGTAGCTTTACAATTGGCGTCACAAACAAGATTAGTAGCTCGACAGATGAGTACTTGAAAGTCAGATAGAATTCAGTATACACTTGGGATCATTTAATAACTGGTTTCATGCTGCCTGGCAAATGTTGAGTGTCTAGATATATGAGACCCACATGCAATGAATACAGTTGGCCCACTGTATCTGTGGACTCCACGTCCTCAGATTCAAACAACCACAAATTGAAAATATTTTAAAATACAAAAAACAAAAAAATACAATAATACAAATAATACAAATAAAAAATAATACAGTACAACTATTTACATGGCATTTACATAGTATTAGGTATTATAAGTAATCTAGAGATAATTTAAAGTATACAGGAGGATATGCATAGGTTATATGCAAGTACTATGCCATTTTATATAAGGGGCTTGAGCATCCTTGGATTTTGATATCTGCAGGGGTTCCTGGAACCAATCCTCCATCTAGGTATGTGTAAGTACAGTTGACCCTTGAGCAACATGGATTTGAACTACACAGGTAATTTGTTTCATAAATATATGTACAGTACTTTAAATATATTTTCTTTTCTTTTTTATGATTTTCTAATAACTTTTTCTTTTCTGTAGCTTAATTTATTGTAAGAATGCAGTATATAATACATTTAACACACAAAATACGTGTTAATTGACTGTTTATGTTATATGGGTAATGTTTTCTGTAAACAGTAGACTATTTGTAGTTAAATTTGGGGGGAATCAAAAATTACACATGGATTTTTGACTGTATGGGGGCCAGTGTCCCTAATTCCCACATAGTTCAAGGATGAACTGTGCACTTTATGATGTTCACACAGTGAGGAAATTGCCTAACAGCACATTTCTCAGAATGTATTCATGTTCCTAGGTGATGCATAACCATATTTATCTCTGAACTTAATTTATGTATTATATATATTTTTAAATTTTCTGTATATGATGATGTTTTGACATCTTAAAACGTTTCTGGCTGGGGAAAGGCTGCCCCTCCTGGGGCTAGCCAATTCTTAGAGATAACAAAGGGACCAGCCAGGAGCACACCTTTGATATGCAAACTAACAAGTTAAGAGCCATAGCTCATCTATCTGGCCCATACACCCCAGGAGGCAATATTTCTCTGCCTCAGTTATCCCAGGGCCAGATACCAGACACCACCCTTATAGCATAGATCCCACCAAGATTATTTAAACTAGCCAAGACTAAACTGGTCATCTTGCCTTGTCTTTCCTGTGGAAACACCAAGAAAGTCAGTAGCATAAACTTTCCTCCCCACCTCACCCCTGCCTCCTGAGCACTCTTGAGTCTTTTGCATGTGGCCTTCCATGGTGTGATGTGCCTCCTGTCTCTAGGACAAAAAAAAAAAACTTTGTTTTTTCCTGTGCCTCTTCTGTGTCCCCTCTTGTGGCTGCACATGACTGACCAGCTCATAAAAGAATATAAAACACAGTTTTCCACATTTTCTCAATTAGTATGTTTTTTTAAAAAATTGGAATTAAAACTCATAGACACACTACTTGTTATGAAATATTTCGGACATACAAAATGTTATAGAAAATACTATAAAAGACTTCTATGTACTCATATTAAGAAATAAAACATTACATGTGTAGTTGAAACTCACTTTGAAATTTTCTCTGATTGCATTAGCCTCCTTCTTCCCCAAGGGTAACCATTATGCAGAATTTGGGTTTTTCATTCTTGACCTTAATTTATAATTTTGTTGCATATTTATGCAGTAGTTCTCCCCTTGTCGACAACTTCACTTTCTGAGATTTTAGTTACCCTCTGTCAACTGTGGTCTAAAAATATTAAATGGAAAATTCCAGACATAAGCAATTCATAAGTTTTTTAATTGTGGGCCATTCTGAGTAGAGTGATAAAATCTCATGCCATCCCACTCTGTTCCTCCTTGTCTCCTCCACCCCCAGAACGAGATCATCCCTTTGTCCAGCATATCTATGCTGTATTTGCTACCCACCCGTTAGTCACTTAGTAGCTATCTTGGTTATCAGGTCGAAGAAACATAGTATATATAGGGTTCAGTACAATCTGCAGTTTCAGGCATCCACTGCTTGGAACATATTCCCCACTGATAAAAATGGACTACTATGTATCCCTAAGTGGTACATGGCATTGTTTTGTTCCCTGTATTATCTATAGATATCTGGCTACCTGATGGAAAAAGGATGTAAGAAACATAGGAAGAACTGATCACATTCACATTCTCAACAGTGTGACCTGCCTAATTATGCCTTTTTGGCATGTGTATTCTGTTTCAGAGCTTCTAAAGTGGACACATCCATTTTCTCTCCCTATGCTGTAGGGAGCAGTAAAACAATCAGCAGATACTGTTTTCAAACATTTTTTTTCCTAATATAGTCAGTCATAGAGTTTCCCAGGTGTCCGCTAACCCCAAACAATGTCTCAGTGTATAATGAATATAAAACATCTCATTCATTCTGGCCTGATTTTCTGTCTTTCAAACTGTTACTTATTTAGGCCTGTCCTGTACATCTAGAACCTAATCTGGGCCATGTTGGTGAAAGAAGACAGTCCTTTGGGCATTAATTTTCATTTGTCCAGACTATTTCCCAAATCCCTTGGTTGGTTTAGGGATGCATCCCATTTAGAACTTGATCTGATTTTGTATTTCAAGAGCTGGGCATGTGTATATTTTCCTTTTCTTTTGTAATTTTTAATTACACAAGGAAGATCCTTCAAAGGTGTTTTATGTCACTTGTGTTGATTGTTCCTGAGCTCTTGGCTTGAATGAGACTGTGACTCAACTTTTACCCTGAATCCCTCTTTGTCAGGGCTCTCTTCCTCTGGAAGCTGTGGTGCTGAGCACTGGGTGATTCCAAGCAGTCCCTCCCCATTTCCCTGCCCTGTGGCATTCACTGCTTGGATATCTAGGTGGGTAAATAAACAGAGGAGCCTGCTTTCTACTCAAGGGGATTTATTTGGGAGAGTGCAGGGAGAAATCATGTTGTGGAACTGCTTTCATCTCGTGAACTTCACTAACATCCTGGGAAGTGGAGGCATTGTCTGATTACTGAATTTAAGATTCATTTGAAAGACATGCTTGTGCTTCCCCTGGGCATCTGCAATTTCCCTGAAGCTGCTCAAATGGGGTTGTCGTGTGGTAGATTCATAAATTATTTTGGGGAACAATCTAGTATTTAATTCCCTTGACTTAAGGATGTTCTCCATTCTGACGCTGAGCCATATTCCTATGGAAATGACGGGATATTTATTTATTCTTATTATTATTTTAACTACCAAAACCAAGACATTCTGTTGTATATAAAAATAAAAAGTGCACAGAAGGAAAAAGCTTATTAAAAATGCTTTAAAAGCATGAATAAGCATATTCATCTTTTCATAAATTTTACTATGTAAATGAAACTGTACATTTAAGAATAGAAATTAGATGATATCCTACTTACAGATGTATAAACTGCTTTTTTTGGCAAACATCATATTATGAGGGTCAAACCAAGCCAGTTGATATAAATCTACATAATAATAATAACTAATGGTCAAATGAGGTATAAAATAGTGATTAAAATGGTTAATAATTACTGCTGACTTTCTCTGTACCCAACACTGTTGTAAGTACTAATCCTCACCACAACCTATGAAGAGAAGGAAACAGAGGCACAGCAAGACCATTTCTAGCAAGTCTCTAGACAAAGATAAATGGATTCTGTGTGGTTACTGAGCCCCTACGTCTAACCAGCATGTGCTACTGCTTCTCAACTGATAAGATCTTCAACCTTACTGTTAATCAGGGCAAAGCAAAATAAATTAAACTGTGTACAGTTTTTTCCCAGTTAATAGGCAGAAATATTAAATATTGATAGTAACTGTTGTAGTTTGGAATTTGGGGGAAATGTGACGTGTTATAATATAAAAGGGTTCCCCAGCATTTTGTCTCCTTTCATTGCCTCAAGGACATTCCCAATTCTAAAGGCATGGCTGTCTGGTCAGCTCAGTTGGTTAGAAAACAGTGTTGTAACACCAAGGTCAAGGGTTCAGATTCCCTTACTGGCCAGCCACCAAAAATCAAAAGAAGAAAATGGAAAGAAAAAAAGGCTTTCTTGTGGGTGGGGCTGAGAATGCTCTTGTTTCCCTGCTATTTTCTTAAGTATACAGTCGCAAGAACAATAGGTAATTAAAGTAAAAATAGATAATTTAGAAAATAGAAAAAAAATGACCCCAAAACATACTGTGTTAGCCTGTTTCTGTTGCTTATAACAAAATACACACAATTTGGTGATTTATAAAGAAAACAAAATTTATTGCTTACAGTTTCTGAGGCTAGGAAGTCCAAAGTCCAAGGAATACATCTGGTGAGGATCTTGCCCTGGTGGTGACTACAGCAACTCAGGGTATCACATTGCAAAATGGTAAATCAGAGACTAACCTTCTTATTCATTCTCCTTTTAAAGTCCTCCAAACCAAACCCAGGACCACCATTTTTAGTTCATTCACTATGGCATGCTCCTACAATCTAATCACCTCTTCAAGGCCCCATCTTTCAATTACCATAGGAGAATTTCCCACCCTCAACAGTTACAGTGCAGATTAAGCTTTAGGGATACATTCAACCCAAGGCACATACCATGCAAATATAAGTCCTGAATGTTTTCATCTACGTTTTATTCTTCCAGAAGTTTTCTTAGGCAAGTATTTATATATTTATACGTGCATTTATATATTTATGTACAAAAACTAAGACCTTATTTTACTGGTGGTTTTGCAACCTGTGTGTCTCACTATAGTAGGTTGGATTGTGCCCCCCCAAAAGATATGTCCAAGTCCCAACCCCCTCATACATGTAAATGTGACCTTATTAGAAAATAAGATTATTTCAGATATACTTCAGTTAAGGATATTGAGATGAAATCATCTTGGATTTAGGGTGGGTCCTAAAGGCTGAGGAGTGATACCCCTTGTTCAACAGGCTGCAAGGGGATCCCACGTGTGTGAACAGCTCCATGGAATTTCCTGTTTGTTCACCTTTGGTTGCTTGACAAGTCTTCCCAGAATTAAGCAGCCTAAACCGTTTGGCTTATTTAAAAGGCATTGTCAGTATTAGAGGTGTTTTTGATGTATGTTCCCAATATGGGTTGGCTTGATTTAGTTTTGTTGTTGATTTTTCCAGCTAGTGGTGTGTGCATTGACTCATAATTTTAGAATAACTAGTTCTATAGTTTTGATCATGCTTTTGTGCACGTGGAATGAAGTTAATATGTTGGATTTCTATCCACATCCCCCAGGGAGACGGTGGGTCCGAGTGCAGTAGTGTTTACAACTATTTGATCATAACCAGTTACAGATTTCTTTGTTTTTTCCCATTCCCACAGTTTCACTTAATTTACCAAATACATGTTGTTTCCCTATTAATGATAAGAATGATATAGGGTGTTTTTGTTAGTTTGAGTAGGATCATTAAACTTTTCACTTTGTCCCCGTGCTGTTCCCAGAGTCTATTGGCAAGGAAATAAAAGGTTTCGTTATAGAGATAAATAAGTAAAATAGTACAATAATATAAACAAGTTTTGATATTAACAGGTTTGTTTTAGATTAGTTTATAACTTAGAATCATTTAACAGTAATAGAGATTTATTGTTATATTTTATTATATAGAATCATGATATAAGTAATATGGTTTTAGTTGGTTAATAATTAGCATAGTTGATATAAACATAAATATTATTAAATTATTAAACATAAGTATAAGTAAGATTAAATAAAAATTTAGAATGTAAGTTTACATATAAGTTACGAAGGCTAAAAATTATGGTTCAAACTAAAAGTCTGATGCTCTTTAAAGCCAAGCATGCTGCTATTTTATAGTTTCCTGGCCACAAGCCACAGACTTTGGGGTAAACTATTGATGCATAAGTAGATGTTTTTGTCAGAGCATGAGTGCTTTGGAACATTTTGACCTTTCCTTTTCAATAGAAATTAAATAAAAAATGTTTTGATTAAAGATAAATCATTGTGTAAAAGATTAAGTAAAAAAATATAAATAAAGCAAGATTCATGAGGTTGTTGTCCACACTTGCACTAGACATTTGTGGTCCACCTTTCTCTTTTTTCCTTGCCAATGGCACACCACCTATTCAGGTCCAACGAATCCTTCAGAGCTGGTCCCCGGCACCCTGAAGGTTCTCTGAAAAATCAACGGAGATTAATATGTAGAAAAAGTATAACATTTTATTACTTAACGTGCTGGGAGGGGGCAATGTATAGGGTGATCAAAAGAATAATTTTCCAATTTTCCAGTGGAGTCCAGAGCTCATAGCCACATCTTCACAAGGGAAGGGAAAATGGGGGTGTAGGAGTAAATGATTCTTAAGGGAGTTCAGTGGGTTTGGAGAACATACAATGGCCTGGAACAAAGTTGTCAGGCCTGCAGAGAAAACAATGACTAGTAAATGATTTTCTTCAAAATACTGAATGGGACCGAAATACAAGATAATGGTCTATGACAAAAGTTTGTCCAGGTGTGTTAACAGACTCCAGTCTTCCTCTCTGTGACATGAGTTAAGTTAATGAAAACTCAGGGAAAGGACCAGAGGTAATTGTCTTTTGCTTTGGTGGTGCCAGACTTTAGACAGATAAGGGACGAGCTCCATCCTGTGCTTTGGACAATGACAGAGAATTGAGAGACTGGAGCAGGGAAGAAGGAGTTAGAGAGATCTTGAGGCTGCTTCTTTATTTCAGCATATCAAAGCACCATGATTGGGATAGCAGCTTTCTGCACCCCAACATAGGGGAGAAGGCTATGTCAAGATGGAGGCAAAAATTTGTGTTATGCTGCTACAAACCAAGGACCATTAAAAGCCAGCAGACACTAGAAAAGGAAAGGATGGATTCTCTGTAGCCTTCAATGGGAGCATGACACTGTGGATACCGTGATTTCAAACTTCTGGACTCCAGAACTCTAAGCAGATACATTTCTTATGTTGTAAGCCTCGAAGTCTATGGTAATTTGTTATGGCAATCCTAGGCAAGTAGCACACTCACTAACAACATAATCAAAATACATTGATTGTGAATAATATTCAAGGGTATATGTTCCAAGACACCCAGTGGGCACCTGAAACTGGAGATAGTACCAAACCTTACATATACTGTTTTTTTTTTCTGTACATATATACCTATTATAAAGTTTAATTTATAAATTAGGCACTGTAAGAGAATAACAACAATAAATAATAATAAAATAGAACAATTATAACAATATACTGTAATAAAATTATGTGAATGTAGTCTTTATTTCTCTCATAATACTGGAACATTTTCGGACAATTGTTGACTGTAGGTAACTAAAACCACAGAAAGTGAAACTGCAGATAAGGGGTGGGGGTTACTGTATATCTTACTTTTTCATGCCTGTGAGGATAATGCTAATAAAGATATATAAAAAATACTGGCTAAAATGTATTATGTGATTCTTATGTATTTACTCATTTAATGCTCACAGCACCCTTACAAGATAGATACTGTTGCTAATTCCCCTTTTATAGATAAGAAACTGAGGGACAGAGAGAATACTTTGCTGAAGACTGCACAATTAAGAGTGGTATATATTGGGTTTGTTCCATTATATCATGCTTCAGGACCTGAGAAATTGTCAGAGATTCGTTATGTGAAAAAAGCAGCCTGCAAACGCATGCATGCTATATGAGTTCATTTAAAGTAATATTTATATATAAATATATTTATTTATATTAAACCCCAATTGGGGGTTAATTTCCCAAATGGAAGGAATGCTTCTCTCTTGAGGGTTCCTGGAGATTAAACCCTTTGGGGCTTATCACTGCTCAGGAGAGATGGGCTTTGAGTAATCCTTTGCGGCTCCATCACCCAGGGGAGGAGGGGTGACAAATCCATGAGAGGCAAAGCAACACCTTCCCAGCATGGAAAACTGGATTTGGGTCTGCTCAGAATTTCAAACTGTGAACTCAAAACATATCAGAAAGATGTTGCTTCCTTAATCTAGATGTCTGTGTTCTTATTAAGAGAAACAATGAGAAATACATTTTCACAATGCCCAACTTATGCCTGAGCTCAGCCAGTCTCTACTGCTGTATCCTAACAATTAAAAGGCTATTGAAGTCTCATTCCATGTTATGTACTCTGGACAGGTTCTCTCATTTACCACTCAGGACTGGTCAGTAGGGAAAATATTATGAGTCCCATTTGTCTGATGACCAAGCTCAGACTCCCAAAGCCTAAGGTTCCATCCCTTGCCTTCCCTAGAGGACACTGAGCAGCTTCCTTTTCAAGAGATGAGCTTTCAGGGATTGAGACATGGTCACATTACACTCTCCTGTTATTATGGCCCAAAGTTCTTCACTCAACAACCCCTCTCAGTGATGAAGATGACAATGCACATATATATGCAAATATGTTCACTACTTTGGAAAAGTATTCATTGTATTCAACTTCATGGAGAAACAAAGTAGACAAAAACTTGGATTTACACTGTATCTGCATGTGTGTGTGTTTTTCTATGTCTCATGTAATTGGATAACTCAACTCACAGGTGTAGCTTTATCTTCATTTCAGACAGGGGCTGAATTCTAATATCATGTTGCTTTGCCTCCCATGGATTTGTCATCCCTATTCCCCTGGGTAATGGAGCCACCAAAGATTACTCAAAGCCCATTTCTTCTGAGCAGTGAGAAGCCCCAAAAAGGGGTTAATCTCCCGGAACACTCAAGATTGAGGAATTCCTTCATTTGGGAAATTAGCCACGAATTGGGGTTCTCTTCCCACATTTATTCTCCAGGCCAGGAAGTTACAAGAAGAGAACATAGGTGGGGTTTTTGTTAAGTACAGTTTAACAAGTTTAACAATAAAAGCTGGTAACATTCAGTAAGACAAGCAAGGTGACATTCTATAATGCAATTAAGTCAATCCACTAATAAAAGCTTGATTTTAGCAAGCATTCTCTTCTTACAGCAATTTCCCAGTATCTTTACGTATCAATCAAAAACCTGTCTGTCTTTGAGACAGCAACCTTGCTGTGTTACAATTCTTTATCTTATAAAAGAGACTATATAGCCTGGGGAAAAATTTCTGTCCTTTGCAAGGTCAATATTTGAAACTGCAAGGCTTAGGAAAACCAGTCCCTGTGAAGTACATTTGTTTTGTATGTACTTCACATCTACCCACATTTTATTTATTTAAAAGAAAAAGCAAAGGCTATAGACCAAGTTTTCACAGTTAAGACAAAAGCATTTAAAGCAAAGTTGGTATCATTTAGCATGGCAAGTCCTTTTAATTTACTTCAGGTGAGGAATGATGATGCCATCCTCTCAGAGTGGCTGCATCAGCATTAGTACAGGTGCTGTGAATTGGGTGTAATTACCAATTGTTAAAACTCCAGAATGGCATTCAGCTCCATATAATAGTTGATTCTGAGTCCAGAGAGTTTGTTAATTTTCACCTTTCCAGGACATTACTGGTTTTAAAGCATCTAGTCTTTTGTAAAATTTTTGAACAATTACAAGTCTTTTGTTTAGGAACAGGATGTCTCATCCAAGTTACAAACACCCTCTTTAAGGCCAGGAAAATTTAGAGAACTGCTTTTGTAGAGAAGATGTTATTTCCGCTTTATGTTCGAGGCATTCCTCATAAAAGCATTGATGATCAATATCTTGATTGAAAAGGTCTTACTTTTCCCACACTGCTGGGAAGGCCCTTTCCCAGGTAGTGATCTGTCCCACGTCAGGGGGGAAAGATGAACAGCAGGATAAAGGAGCATGTAGGTGAAATTAAGGGAACATGAAAGAGGAGTCAGCAACTTAGAAGTGAGACATGCTATCTTATATCCAAAGTTTTAAATTATATCCTGTTATAAAGGGAGAGAGTTAATTTTCATTGAATTTATGAAAATAGCCACATTCTCATAATAATCATAAAGATACTTAAAGTTATTAAATTTTGGGGGGATCAAATAGGGAGAAAACAAATACTTTTATCTCTGTTTTAAATGATATTTTACCAAACTGCTTTTAGTTATAGATAGCTTAAGAGAGAGAGAGAGTTTTTTTTTTAATTCGGAAAACATTAAGAGAACCAGCAGTGTTTCAAAGTAAGGAAATTGTAAAAACCCATAATTCTTTTTAATTAGTTCACTAAATAACCTTTGCTGTTTTGACCTTTGTGAACAATTTCACAAACCCATCAGTTTCTTCATTAGAATTTTGGAAATTTAGTTTAAAGGTACAAACTCAAAGTTTGTCAGGAAACGGTACCTACCAGAGTTTTTCTATGAAATATTTGAAAACAAAACATTTTAAAATTATAATTAAACCAAGATCATGACCAATAACATTTTTATCAAGATACAGATATTTAAGAACCTTATAAGATTTTGGAAAACATATCCATAACACCTTCAGTACTGAGAATGCTTTCCCATATAGTCTAATTTATTTAATAAACCAATTAGTTTTGATACATTTTTTATATATCCTTTGAGAAGCTCCAGGACCCTTGGAACTCCTCAAAGTTATTTTAAAACAAAAGGTTAAGCTTTCAGAATTTAGCTTTGTCAAATAACAAAACACTTAAAACACTTAGTTGAACAAAACCACAAATTATTACAAAAAGTAAAACCAAAGTGACAAAGGATTCAAAGGCAGAGAGCACAAGAAATTATCATGAAATAAGTTTCTTAAACCAGTTATATAAGGGACAAATAAGATCTTTTACGATATTATATTAAGAGCAGTAAAGTGAAAAGACCTCTAGTAATCCTGTTTAATTAGTAAACCCAGGCAATGATGTGTGCTGGTAAGAACATGTTTACACATTCATGTTAGTAAATAGGAATCCATTTATCAGAGCACATTATACAAAGCCCAGTTCGAGTTTTAGCTGTTTTTACAAAATACATATTTATGGTTTCCCAGCCAAAAACTTGGTGTATTAGATCTATACCCTTATCAGTTAATGTTAACTAGGGCCTATGTGATATTGGGCATAGGTCTCCTTTCACTAGCCATTTTGGGTCCCAGGTTTCCATGTGGCATATGGAGACATATGGAGCTTAAGACAGAGGGTGGTATTTACAAAGATAATGTCTAAAAGATATTGTTTCTCCCAGCATGGCCAGGAGGCAGAGCTGAGATAACAAGGAGACATATTGACCTAGAGACAAATTTAGGTAAAAGGTTTAAGTCAAATTTTGAAAATATATTTATCAAAACTTTAGAAAATTTAAGTCAAATGAACTTGAAAAGTATACTTATTTATTTAATGAGCGTGCATTAATTATAAGCCAATTTGGTACCTTGCTGACAACACAATTACACACACAGACATGAACATATAGACATAACATGCTGCTTACACATGCATATATGCAGACATAAACAACAAGAACAAACAAGGATCTTATAGGTTTTTTTCAAGATGTAAAAAAAGCTCACTAGTAAAAAGGACAGTCAGGTTTAGATTGTGTTTTTTCCAAAAGACTTATTGGTGAGGCCTCACCCTTCCTTAAAGAAAGCAAGATAACAAATTTACATTGTAAAGCAAAGTATGCAAGCCTTTTCAAGAAGATGCAGAGAAGACTTTCTTCCTTTTAAGAAAATAGCATAGAATTCTACCATAGGATTTTGTGAAGAAATACATAGAAGAGACTAGAAGAGAATTTAGAAGTCTGTTTAAGATAACCAGCTGGATACCAGAAAGTTTGAGACCATCTAGTTAAACAGGTAGATTTTAGTTTAGTTTTTGTTTTTCAAATGAGTTACTGAGCTTAAGGGCTGAGTTATTGAAAGCTATTTAACTGTTGAAGTTTTTTAATTTACCCGAGGTCAATTTGGAGCTTGTTGTCATTATTTTCATTACTGGTGGTCTGATGTGTACCAACCCCAGTGAGATGGATTGAGGTATGATGGTGAGGCATTGAGATTTTGCATCAGATTCAATTCCTCATCTCGCTTGGGGGTTCCACATAAGGTGTGACAGCATTAGCAGGAATCCATAGTGGGCCTGTGAGTGAGAGAGCAGACACATACCCTCACCCCATGTTAACAATTCAACAGGTCTCAACCATTGAGGTCCCATCAGCAGATGGCAGAATAAAACCAAGTGTCTAGGTCTCTTTTTGGGAGATAAAAATTGTCATTCTGTGGCCATTAATCTTTGGGAATTACATTTTTAAAATTTAGTATAAACAGAGCTTTAAAGACCTGTTCATGAGAGGCCAGTCCCATATCTATATTACCCCTCCTTTGTTTACCTATTTGAGGTTTAAGATGGCCATTAGCTCTTTCAACAATTGCCTGGTCAGTGGGGTTGAATGGGATTCCTGTGACATGTTTAATGTTCCAGTTGTTACAGAATTCTTGAGAGCCTTTGGAGGCATATGCTTGTGCATTATCTGTCTTAATTTGATTTGGAATCCCCATGGTGGCAAAGGCAAAAAGACAATGTTTTTTTAACATGTTTAGCAGTTTCTCCAGTTTGGGCAGTGGCATGAATAAGACCAGAGTAAGTATCAACAATAACATGTAAATATTTAAGACGTCCAAAAATGGAATGAGTGATTTTCATTTGCCATATTTCATTACCTTTTATTCCTTGAGGATTAACTCCTCCAGGGGAATTAGATTTAGAGAACCTCTGACAATCGGTACAAGCACGAACAATATCTTGAGCTTGCCTGTAAGAGATCTGATGCATGTTAGCCAAAGCTCGTGCACCCTGATGAGAAAACTGATGAGAATCAATAGTTTTCCGTAAAACATTATTATACATAACAAAGTGATCAGCCATATCATTTCCAATTGACAAAGGGCCAGGAAGACCAGAATGAGAATGCATGTGAGTTACATAGAATGGATGATGTCTTTTTTGAAAAAGATTTTGTAAATGTCAAAACATTACAAGTAAAAGAAAATCATTTCCCTCACTGATGGATGCATCTTGAATTACCTGTAAGACTCCAACTACATTGGCAGAGTCAGCTACTAAATTAAGTGGCTGATTGTAAAAATGTTCTAAACCTGCAATGGCAGCTGCCGATTCAGCCCTTTGAGCAGACTTATGATGGATAGTAACAAAATGTTTCCAGATTCCCTGTTCCTGCCATGTTATAGATCCCTTTCCTGCTCTACCAAAACAATCGATAAACACAGTTAGTGCTTGAGGGAGGGGAATAGGGGGTAAACAGGATTTTAATTATATGAGAAGTATTTGGAGCCCTTCTAGAATTTTATCATGGGGTAATGAGAACTGTATCTTACCAAGAAAATCAGCCATAGCTACCTGTAAAGACTCTGTTCAAGGGCAGTGTAAAAATCAGTTTTAGGAAGACCAGGATTAATAATATGAGGATCATACACATCAAGCACTTGACAACAGTGTCTTCTCCTAGTGGGTAGCTGAATACATTGTTCTAATTTAGTATATAATTTCCTTTTCTTTGATGGGGTAAGAAAATCCATTTAATGACTCCTATTTGAGGAAGAAATTGGCAAAGCAAACCCGTGGGACTATATGCGGTTTTCAAAATAATTAAATGAATGACTTGAGATTTATCAATACGTGTTAATTGTCTGGAATGTAAAAAGGATTCAATCTATTTTCATCCTAATTTTGCTTCTTCAGATAAGTAATGTGGAGAGAACAGATCAGGGTCTGCCTTCAAGGTATTAAACAAATGTTGTAATATATAAGTAAGAATACTCATAGAAGGGCAGAGCATGTTAATGTGGCCAAGTAATTTCTGTAAGTCATTTAGAGTAAAAGGCTCCCGAATATGGAAAGATAAATTTTGTGGCCGTATATTTCTCTGAGTGATTAAAAAACTAAGGTATTTCCAAGAGTCGTTTTTTTTTTAAATTTTATCTGGAGCTATTTGTAAACCAGCATTATTAACCTGTTTGACTAAATGTAAATAAACCTGTGATAGCAGTTCTGGATTGTTGTGAGCATTGTCAACTTGTCTAGTTATAGCATCTTGAAGACGATTAATACAATCTGTATAAGGCTCAGTGGGTCCCTGTCTAACAAGTAGCAAAAGATTTAGTGGGAGTATTCCAGGGACTATGCGATGGCTCTAAATGTCCCATTCGTAACTGTTGTTTAACAAGTGAAGTAGCTTGATTTAATTTCTCCCCTTTAAGAGGCCACTGCTCCACCCAAAATGGAGGACTAGGGGTCCATTGTAATTTGACTGGTGGGACTGTGGCCGTGGCCATTATGATAAATTTTGAAGGACATGTCCCAATATAAATATCCCATTGAGCAGGGAGGTCTCGGTCCCATAGGGTTTGAGGTAGATCTGGAACATAAGGCATAATGGAGGCAGTTTGTCCCTCAGGGCCAGTACAAAACAAAGGATTTTTACTTTGACAAAAGGATTTTTATTTTGAACCCATGTAATCCAGTAAGTGTAACTGGTGAAGAAGTTACTTTCCATAATGGATTCCAATCCATTGTTATGGTAAGATCAGCCCCCGAATCTGTAATTAATTTTTGTTCAACAGACAATGTCAGCAGTGGCTGAGTGTTAACTAATCTTTGTATCCAAAACACATCACGGGAAGCAAGAGGTTGAAGTTTAGATTTTGTTTCAGGAATTTTGTTCCAAGCCTTTATGGCTGCTCTAGTTGTTTGATCAAGTAACATGTTCATGCTAATTTGAACTTCATCTCATAAATTTTCGAGTGAAATAGCATGTAAGGCTTCCCGATATTCTTGTAGCCATACAGTATATTGAGCAGGAGTAAAAACAGTTTTTCCAAGTGTTTTCCAATCCCCAGGGTTCATTTTATATCCATTAGCAATTGATTCTAAGCATTCCTTAGTAAAAGTACTATGTAAGCCATTTTCTGTTATGCTCTTTTTAAATCTTTCAAACAAGGAGAATGGGAGGTTTTCATGTCTCAACTGAGTCCCAATTCTTACAACAGGAAAGACATGATGAGCATCAACTCCTATGTTATGTCCTTCTTTAAGACAGGACTCCAGCAAGGGAACAAATGGATTGTTTGCCTCCAAAGGTGGAGGTGGGGGGAGAGGAGGGGGAGGCGAGGATTGTTTTCCATCCTCTTTAATGGCATAAACACGTTTTTTCCTTTTGTTAAGGTTCTGGATAATTTTTAAAGCAATTCGACAAAATTTCCAAACTAATATAAGCAATAATAATTTAGTTATATGACAACTAGTTACTTTATAACCTACTGCCTTAAGGAGACATATAAGGACTGAACTACGTTGAACTTCCCTCTTAGACAGTAAACTACCCATAATCGCAAGAATAGATAGAAAATAGAGAGTAAGAAAGCAAAACTTCTGGGCAAAGCCCTAGCTAGACACTGCCACAGGCGTGCAATCACTTAATCAAAAGCCACCTCTGTGATCCCCCTTACCGGGATGAGTCCCCCTTACTGGGATTTCCCTCTTGATGGGATGAAGAGATGTCCTATTTCTTTTTTGGGTGTCCTGTTACTTTTCCCCCTTTTTGCTAAGTACAGTTTAACAAATTTAACAAAAGATGCTGGTAACATTCAGTAAGACAAACAAGGTGACATTCCATAATTCAATTAAGTGGATCCACTAACAAAAGCTCGATTTTAGCAAACATTCTCTTCTTACAGCAATTTCCCAGTATGTTTACATATCAATCAGTAACCTGTCTGTCTTTGAGCCAGCAACCTTGCTGTGTTACAATTCTTTATCTTACAATAGAGACTATAGCCTGGGGAAAATTTCGTGTCCCCTGCAAGGTCAATATTTGGAACTGCAAGGCTTTGGAAAACCAAGCCCTGTGAAGTACATTTGTTTTATGCATACTTCACAATATCAGGTTTATGTCTTAGAAAATGACGGATACACAGAGATTTCTGTGAGTAGGTGAAAATTCCTGAAAACTGTATCTGACACCATTAAACCAAGACCCCCAACTCCATCTCTCCCTTCCCCTTGCTGAACCCTTGGATCGAGATTCTCAGAGCTGCAATCTTGACTCTGATCACCAGGTGGCAGCCACCTCTTTTTTTTTTTTTTTTTTTGAAGGGAATACATTTTGCAAAGTGTACAAAATGACTTGAAATAATTTGTTTGCAATAATACCAATTCTGTTTGGAAAAATTATACATATATTAAAGTATTTCCATTTGTTGTTGACCGCAAATCTACACCATATTCATTAATTTATCTCTTCCCATCAGTGTAGGTTGAGGTGTCCACACTGCAGAGGGGTCCCTCCCAGGTAGCAGGGCATTCATCCTCCATTACCCCACTGTACAGGCTTTCTCCCAAACCCTCTCAGTCATCCCCTCTCCATAACACTATGAACATAGCTGCCTAGATCCTACCCAACGGCCCTTATCCTCCCTTAGTCACCTGCTACCTGCCCTGTACTGCCCTAAGCTTGCCCACTAGAGACTTCCAAGTCCTGCTAGAGCTACCTAGTGTTTCTTTGTATGGATGCCTTTGAGAATAGGTAATTACAGCCTTATTTTACACCTATCATTTTTTTCAGACAGAATTGGAATCATTTATACTTAGATATATAAGCTGAATTATGAGAGGTATTGTAATTTTTGCTCCTTGCATACACTTCACTGTAGAGAAGTTTGATAATGAAGGTACGTTGGTGCCACCTCATGACAAAAGCCTGAACTGCAGCTTGAACGTCACTAAGCAGAAAGGTGGAAGGAGGGGCTGTGGCCCATACCCAGTACACAGAGCTTTCTGGAAGTCTGTGTGGAAAGTAAACATACCCAAGGTACAGAAATACCGAGGTAACCAGACAAAAAGTGCAGCCTCTTTCAATACTATGTGAGTGGAACAAAAAGAGCATTTTTATTTTATGCTTTGATACCTCTGGATATATAAGTAGGGACCTATATAAGCAAAAATACATCTCTGTCATTTATGATCATTGTAACCTGTTTTTGCACTTATTATGATCAGGTTTTCATATAAACACATTTCTATTATAACATTTTAAATTATTTTACGACAAAATTTCACTTTTGTTTTTTTTATATTGACCAGGAGTTTCACTGTATGGAGACCACAAAATTTATTTTGCCAATACTCTAGTGATGAAAATATACTTCCTTTACCACATTTTCTACTACAAACAATAGTATACCTAAATTTCTTGTTCATATACATACAACTGTGTTAGTAAGCATTTCTTTATAATGAGGTCCTGAGAGCGTCCTTTCAAAATCCTGGAAAGTATTAACATTTATATTAACATAATGAATTCAAAATACGATTACTAATTTATGTATCTAACTTAGTATTAAAGTACCTGTTTCTCCAGACATTGGAAACAATGTGAATTATTACTAATCTGATAGTCAAGAAATCATCTCTCATCATTGTTTTCACTATAATTTATTTTTGTTGCCATCTAGAATTTCATCTATTGGTTATGTGACATAACCAATTTTATACCGTGTTATTTAGAGTGTTCTAATATTCCCTATTGTCAACACTGTGTGAGTGGCATCCTTTCAGAGTGTTTGGACTGCTAAAAGGCACAGTTCACATGGCTATTTGTATTGGTGAAATGAATATGTCCTCTTGGAGGCCAGCAACTGTCTTGGGAAAATTCTATCATTGTAATAATGGAACCTAGTTGGTGTCTCAGAGTGTGTGTGTGTGTGTGTGTGTGTGTGTGTGTGTGTGTGTGTGTGTACGTGTGCACACGTGACAAGCATATTTCCCTCTGCTTCCTTTTGCCCCCAATAGCCTTGCTACCCCTTGGTCTTTCTTCCAAAATTATGGACCAGATGTGAAGGTACAGAATTAGCAAGATAGCAGTCCTTGTAACTGGATCCTCAGCAACAACCTTCACTGCATCCTGAAAGTAAACTTCTAAAAGAATTGTTGGTGCAAGGGGTGTGCACCTATGTAGCCCTTTGAAAACTACTGTGATAGATACCCATAAAGGTAATGCCATTTAGACCCACAAGTGGAGTCACATGAGCAAGGCTCCAGAGGAGTGAAGAAAGTAATAATGCTGACATCCTGTAACTCAGGGAAGGCCCTGGAATTTTTGTGGACCTGCATGATGACATGCTGTCAGACTACACGAATCTGCAAGCTCATGTGCTCATTGCTCATCATTAGGCTGCATATGTAACTGAAACCTTTTGGGCTAAAAACTAGTGACAATAATGATTAACAGAGTACTTGTTTACTAGAAAATTTTGATTTCCTTAATAACCAGTTAAATGTGATGACAATGAAAGAATGTCCACCTATCACATTGGCAAAGTGTAAAAAGAAACTACTGAAGATCCCCAGTATGGTGTGCATGTAGGGAAGGCTGTGCTGTCTCATATTGCTGTTGTGGATGTCAGGTAGTACAACCCGTTTCCAGGCTGATTTTTCAATTTCTATGAAAGAGTCTCTGCATCCTTGATCTGTATGTATTTTGGGTTGCCGCCGCTCCTGTTGAGTGAGGAAATCTTTCCCTATTACAAGGTAACGAAGATATTCTCCTACACTACCTCTAGAAACTTTATTTTTTATAATATTAAGTAAAGATCAAATTTAAACTCAAGATTGACCATGAAGGCGGATCCTAAGATGGCGGTGGCTGTGGTGGTTGGTGTGGAGTAGCTGAGGTGAAAAAGGCGGCCACTGGGCCTTAGGCAGCCGGGAAACTTGTGGACCTTCCTCTTGCCATCTCTTAAGGGAGGACCGCTGCTGGCGTCCGGTCGTGGGGGCTGACCACCACTTTGCTCCCGGCACGAGAGGCTGCCTCGTTTACAGGGAACAGCTTTGAAGTACGGAGCAGGAAAAGAACTGATTCTTAGCTACAAAAGCGAGTCTCTAAACAGGGAACACGGCGCCGGGCCGCTGTTGATGCTGCCAGGAACCCGGAGGCCGGGGTCGCGCTGAAGGCAGCCAGCTGTCCTATTCAGGATTCGAATGTTTCAGGCCGGCATAAAAGAAGATTCCTGGGAGCACCCGAGCCGCGCCGTGGGACCGAGTGAGCAGCCCGAGGCGGCGGCGGCCGACAGCGGGGACTGCAGTGATGCAGAAGCAAAGAGGGAGCCACCCGACCTGGCATAGCCCCATGAGTGACCCCGGGCCTGGCCCTGCTTGGGGGGCGGACACCCGCCCGGCTTCCGCCTGCCCCACTGGGCCACTCACCGGCCCGGGGGCTGCCTCCATTTTCTCAGGTGGTAGCGGCTCCGGCCCAGCTAGGCCAAGCCTGTCCTCCTCGCCTGGCTCGGCTCCTCACTGAGCTTTCCTACTTGCTTGACCCAGGGTGGGGCTTCCCGGGGCCTGCGGGCTGGCCTCCCCTCCCACTCCCTCCATGGTTCTCTGGCGGGGCTGGTGGTATGGGGCATCCCCAGCCAGCATCGGGAGGGCAAGGAAGTACGGGCTGGGCCGACTGTCACTCCACCACACCCTGGGCTCTGGCCCCCAGTAAACTTCCTGTTACCGGAAGGCAGATACCATCTCAGCAGCCACCAGTTCAGAAAAACGCCTAACCGATTTCTGGTTAGGAATAGTGTGGTCAGAAGGTTCCCGAGTTTGCTTGAACCTGCTAGAAAGCTGACTGCAGGTGGGCACCAGAGTCGGTCCACGCCGGGGGGATTCAAAGGTTAACTGTGTGCTGTGGGCTCCTCCCCCGAGGAGTTCACTCTCTGGTGTGGGAGATAAGACAAGTACACAAATATCTGCAATACCAGGAAGAAGGTGATAAGCCCCGAGAAAGATCTACACAGTGCTACAAAGGCACCCAGAATGACCGGTCATCTGCACCTAGCAGAAACCTGGTAGACTTCCTGGGCGAGGCGGAGCTGAGCAGGGTCTTGAAGGCCTAGCTGATAGACAAGGGTTGCAGAAGACACGTCCCAGCCCAGCCCAGTGCACACAGAGTGGGGAGACGTCCAGCTAGGGAGGCGGAGACTCAGCAGAAAACACACACCCTGCGGGGCCACCACTGCGATATCCAGCAGCCCAGCCTAGTGCGCACAGAGTGGGGAGATGCCGGCTAGAGAGGCGGAGACTCAACAGAAACCATACACCCTGTGGGGCCGCCACTGAGTGATCCAGCAGCCCAGGCCAAAGCACACGGAACAGGGAGAAGTCCTACACAGGATGTGGAAGCTCAACAGACACCACACACCCTGCGGTACCGCCCCATGAGCCAGCAGTCCAGCAGAGCCCAAACTGACGAGAGAGGTGGCTCCCCGGAGAGGCCCAAGACCCGAGGCAACCACACACACAAGGCACTAGAGGCCACCTGAGCAGTCACGGAGGTAGCCATACGAAATTGGCAACCACAGAAATATCTCAGTTAGTCAATAGTCTCAAACCGGTGGACTGGGAAACCCCCTGCCACAATGAATAAACATCAAAAAAAAGATACCAGAAATCCAAAAAATCAAGAAAGTACACCACCAAAAGTTATTAAATCTCAAACTCTAGATCCTATAGAACAAGAAGCCCTTGAAATGACTGACAAGGAATTTCAAGTGATAATTCTAAGGAAACTGAATGAGATACAAGAAAATTCAGCTAGACATCATGATGAAACAAGGAAATGTATACAGGACCTGAAAGAGGAGACGAACAAGGAAATCAATGTCCTGGAAAAAATGTACCACAATTTGCTGAACTGAAGAAGGTATTCAGTGAAATAAAAAACACAACGGAGAGTTTAACCAGCAGGCTTGTCGAAGTTGAAGAGAGAACCTCTGAACATGAAGATGGGCTGTTTGAAATAACACAAGCAGACAAAAAGAAAGAAAAAAGAATCAAAGACATTGAATGAAATCTGAGAGAGATATCAGACAACCTTAAGCGCTCAAATATCCGAGTCATGGGTATTCCAGAAGGGGAGGAAAACGGAGACTGCATTGAAAACATATTCAACAAAATAGGGGCAGAAAACTTCCCAGGTATAGGAAAAATCACAGATCTTCAGATCCAGGAAGCTCACGATCTCCAAACGTATTCAACCCAAAAAGGCCTTCTCCAAGACATGTTATAGTCAAATTGGCAAAACTCAGAGACAAAGAGAGAATCTTAAAAGCTGCAAGAGAGAAGTGTCAAATCACCTATACAGAAGCAACAATCAGGCTAACATCAGACTTTTCATCACAAACCCTAAAAGATAAAAAGGAATGGGATGATATATTCAAAATACTAAAAGACAAAGATTGCCAGCCAAGAATACTCTACCCTGCAAGGTTATCCTTCCGAAATGAAGGGCAAATAGTATATTTCTCAGACAAATAAAAACTGTGGGAGTTCACTACCACACGACCACCCTTACAAGAAATCCGCAAGGGAGTACTGGGTTTGGTTCCTGAAAAATAGCTACCCCTGCCATAAAAACCCAAGAAAAATCAAAATGCACTAGTATAATAAAAATGGCATTCATGAAGAGAAAACAAACAAACAAAAACCCTATCTACAACCTAAGTAACCAACAAACACAGAAACCAAACAGTAAATCAGAAAGCAAGGAACAAAAGACACCTAAGACAACTAAACAACCAATAAAATGCTAGGATTAAATCAACACCTTTCAATAACAACTCTTAATGTAAAAGGCTTAAATTCCCCAATCAAAAGACACAGACTGGCTGACTGGATCAAAAAGGAGGACCCAACTATATGCTGCCTACGAGAGACCCACCACACCCATAAAGATTCACATAGACTAAGAGTGAAAGGATGGAAAAAGATTTACCATGCAAACAGAAAAGAAAAACGAGCTGGAGTAGCTATTCTTATATCTGACAAAATAGACTTTAAACTAAAAACCATAAAAAGGGACAATAAGGGACACTACTTAATGATAAAAGGACTGATCCACCAAGAAGACATAACAATCATAAATATGTATGCACCCACTGTTGGAGCAGCCAGATTTATAAAACAAACTCTATTAGACCTAAAGAAGGAAATAGACACTAATACCATAATAGCAGGGGACCTGAACACCCCACTGTCAATATTAGACAGATCATCTAGGCAAAGAATCAGTAGAGAAACACAAGATCTAAACAATACTCTAGACCAATTGGAATTGGCAGATATCTACAGAACATTCCATCCAACAACCTCAGAATATTCATTCTTCTCATCAGCACATGGATCATTCTCCAGGATAGATCACATATTAGGTCACAAATCAAGTCTCAATAAATTCAAAAAAATTGGAATTATCCCATGTATTTTCTCAGACCACAATGGATTAAAACTAGAAATTAATAACAAATGAAGCTCTGGAAACTATACAAACACAGGGAAATTAAACAGCATTCTACTTAATGACATATGGATCCAAGAAGAAATCAAGCAGGAAATCAAAAAATGTATGGAAACTAATGAAAATAATGATACATCATACCAAAACATGTGGGATACTGCAAAAGCAGTATTAAGGGGGAAATTTATTGCATTAAATGCTCACCTCAGAAGAATGGAAAGATGGCCAGTGAACAACCTAACACTTCATCTTAAGGAACTAGAAAAACAAGAACAATCCAAACCTAAAGTTAGCAGACGGAAAGAAATCATTAAGATCAGAGCTCAACTGAATGAAATTGCAACCCAAAAAACAATACAAAAGATCAATGAATCAAAAAGTTCGTTTTTTGAAAAGATAAATAAAATTGACAAATCATTAGCATGGCTAACAAAAAAAAGAAGAGAGAAGATTCAAATAACAAAAATTAGAAATGAAAAAGGCAATATTACAACTGATTCATCTGAAATACAAGGAATCATTCGAGACTACTATAAGCAACTATACGCCAACAAATTTGAAAATCTGGAGGAAATGGATAAATTTCTGGACACACACAAGCTCCCAAAACTGAACCATGAAGACGTAGAAAATTTGAACAGACCAATAACAATAAAGGAGATTGAAGCTGTTATCAGAAGGCTCCCAACAAAGAAAAGCCCAGGACCAGATGGATTCACAGCAGAATTTTACCAAACATTCAAACAGGAATTGACACTGATACTTTACAAACTATTCCAAAAGATTGAAACAGACGCAAATCTCCCAAACTCATTCTATGAAGCAAACATCATCCTGATACCAAAACCAGGTAAAGATATAACCAAAAAAGAAAACTACAGGCCGATATCCTTGATGAATATAGATGCAAAAATCCTCACTAAAATACTAGCAAACAGAAAACAGCAACACATACGTAAAATTATTCACCACGATCAAGTGGGATTCATCCCAGGGATGCAAGGTTGGTTCAACATACGCAAATCAATAAATGTGATACACCATATTAATAAACTCAAACACAAGGACCATATGATCATCTCTATAGATGCTGAAAAAGCATTTGATAAAATTCAGCACTCATTCATGACAAAGACCCTCTATAAGTTAGATATAGAGGGAAAGTACCTCAACAAAATTAAAGCCATATACGACAAACCCACTGCCAATATCATCCTGAATGGGGAAAAGCTGAAAGCTTTTCCTTTAAGAACAGGAACTAGACAAGGATGCCCACTCTCACCACTCCTATTTAACATAGTGTTGGAAGTCCTAGCCAGAGCAATCAGAGAAGAGAAGGAAATAAAGGGCATCCAGATTGGAAAAGATGAAGTCAAACTGTCCCTGTTTGCAGATGACATGATCCTATATATCGAACAGCCTAAAACCTCTACAAAAAAAATCTTGGAATTGATAAATGATTTCAGCACAGTAGCAGGATACAAAATCAACACACAAAAATCAGTAGCATTTCTTTTCTTCAATAGTGAACATGCAGAACGAGAAATCAAGAAAGCCTGCCCATTTACAATAGCCACCAAAAAAAATAAAATACTTAGGAATTGAGTTAACCAAGGATGTGAAAAATCTCTATAATGAGAACTACAAACCACTGCTGAGAGAAATTAGAGAGTATACATGAAGATGGAAAGATATCCCATGCTCTTGGATTGGAAGAATCAACATAGTGAAAATGTCCATACTACCCAAAGTGATATACAAATTCAATGCAATCCCCATCAAAATTCCAAAGACATTTTTCTCAGAAATGGAAAAAACTATCCAGACGTTTATATGGAATAATAAAAGACCATGCATAGCCAAAGCAATGCTAAGCAAAAAAAATAAAGCTGGAGGCATAACACTACCAGACTTTAAGCTATACTACAAAGCTAAAATAACCAAAACAGTATGGTACTGGCATAAAAACAGACACACTGACCAATGGAATAGAATAGAGAATCCAGAAATCAACCCCCACACTTACTGCCATCTGATCTTTGACAAAGGCACCAAGCCTATTCACTGGGGAAGCGACTGCCTCTTCAGCAAATGATGCTGGGAAAACTGGATATCCATATGCAGGAGAATGAAACTAGACCCATACCTCTCACCATATACTAAAATCAATTCAAAATGGATTAAGGATTTAAATATACACCCTGAAACAATAAAACTTCTTAAAGAAAACATAGGAGAAACACTTCAGGAAATAGGACTTGGCACAGACATCATGAATATGACCCCAAAAGCACGGGCAACCAAAGGAAAAATAAACAAATGGGATTATATCAAACTAAAAAGCTTCTGCACAGCAGAAGAAACAATTAAAAGAGTTAAAAGACAACCAACAGAGTGGGAGAAAATATTTGCAAAATATACATCTGACAAAGGATTAATATCCAGAGTATATAAGGAACTCAAACAACTTTACAAGACGAAAACAAGCAACCCAATTAAAAAATGGGCAAAAGAGCTAAGTAGGCATTTCTCTAAGGAAGATATACAAATGGCCAACAGACATATGAAAAAATGCTCAACATCACTCAGCATCCGGGAAATGCAAATTAAAGCCACACTGATATACCATCTAACCCCAGTTAGGATGGCTAAAATCCAAAAGACTCTGAACGATAAATGCTGGCGAGGTTGCGGAGAAAAAGGAACTCTCATACATTGTTGGTGGGACTGCAAAATGGTGCAGCCTCTATGGAAAATGGTATGGAGGTTCCTCAAACAATTGCAGATAGATCTACCACACGACCCAGCTACCCCACTGTTGGGAATATCCCCAGAGGAATGGAAATCATCAAGTCGAAGGTATACCTGTTCCCCAATGTTCCTTTCAGCACTCTTTACAATAGCCAAGAGTTGGAACCAGCCCAAATTTTCATCATCGGATGAGTGGATACAGAAAATGTGGTATATCTACACGATGGAATACTACTCAGCTATAAAAACGAATGAAATTTGCAACAACATGGATGGACCTTGAGAGAATTATATTAAGTGAAACGAGTCAGGCACAGAAAGAGAAATACCACATGTTCTCACTTATTTTTGGGAGCTAAAAATTAATATATAAATTCACAAACACACACACAAAAAAAAAAAGAAAACTGAGGGGTTGGCGAAGATATAACAACCACTATTACTTGAAGTTGATACGACAAGCAAACAGAAAGGACATTGTTGGGAGGGAGGGAAGAGAGGGAGGTGGGAGGGAGGTTTTGATAAGGGGCAACAATAATCAACCACAATGTATATCGACAAAATAAAATTTAAAAATAATAATAATAATAATAAAATAAAAGGATGGGAAATCCTGTTGTGGTTAATTGAAACTTGGAGCCTTGATGAAGTGATTGGATTGTAGGATCATGATGTAGTAAATGGATTAAAAACGGTGGTCAGGGACATGGTTCTTGGGCCAACCGCGTGACGCACTCGGGAGAGTGCAGCGCTGGGAGTGCAGCAGCGCTCCCACCGTGCAGGTTCGGATCCTACATAGGGATGGGGTGGGTGCGCTCACTGGCTGAGCGCGGTGCGGACGACACCATGCCAAGTGTTGCGATCCCCTTACCAGTCACCAAAAGGACAAAAAAAATAAAATGGTGGTCAGGGTCATGGTTCTGATGTCTTTAAAAGAAGAGGAGAGTCTGTCTCTCTCTCTTTCTCTGCTTTCTCTACTTCCACAATCTTGCAATGTGAGACCCTCGGGTCACTGTTGCCACCATCAGATGAATTTTGTGCACTTTCCAGCCTCAGAAACTATTTGATTCAAAGTCCCCTTTTCCTGACAAAATTCATCTGTAGGGCCTGAGGAATTTTTGGATGGGATAAAAATACTCTGTTTCTAACAGCAGCACCTACTTGCCTCATGGTGGCAATTAAATATTCATTGAATGAAAAAAATCTCTTTATAGGATCATGAAGAATGAGACTTGAAAGAGGCAAAAGTTACCCTGATTTTCCAAAAGTAGAAAGAAGAAAATTCCAGAAACTAAAGACTACAGAATTTTGAAGCCTAGTTGAACATCCATTCCAAAAGTGAGCTGATTAAAAAATTGCTGTCACAAGAGCAATCATGGAAGAGAAGAAAAAAAAAGGGCATCCAGATTGGAAAAGATGAAGTCAAGGTGCCCCTTTTTGCAGATGATATGATCCTATATAAAGAACAGTGTAAAGACTCTATAGAAAAACTCTTAGAGTTAATAAATGATTTCAGCAAAGTTGCAGGATACAAAATCAATGCACAAAAATCAATAGCATTTCTATATTCCAACAGTGAACATGTAGAAAAAGAAACCAAGAAAGCTAGTTAATTTATAATAGCCACCAAAACAATAAATAAGTAAAAGACCAAGGAATAAATTTAACCAAGGATGTGAAAAATCTCTACAGCGAGAACTGTAAAACACTACTGAGAGAAATTAAAGAGGACAAGAGAAGACAGAAAGATATCCATGCTCTTGGATAGAAAGAATTAACATTGTGAAAATGTCCATATAACCTACAATGATCTACAGATTTAATGCAATCCCCATTAAAACTCCAATGACATTCTTCACAGAAATAGAAAAAACAATCCTAACCTGCATATGGAATGACAAAAGACCATGAATAGTGAAAGCAATTCTGAGCAAAAATAAATAAATAAATAAAATAAAGCTGGATGCACAACACTACCTGACTTTAAACTATACCATAAAGTTATAGTAACCAAACTACATGGTACTGGCATAAAAACAGACACACAGACCAATAGAACAGAGAATCCAGAAATCAACCCTTGCACTTACAGCCATCAGATCTTTGACAAAGACACCAAGACTACACACTGGGGAAGAGACTGCCTATTCAGTAAATGGTGCTGGGAATATGGACATTCATATGTAGGACAATGAAACCAGACACGTACCTCTCACTATATACCAAAATCAACTCAAAATGGATTAAAGAATTAAATGTACATCCTGAAACAATAAAACTCCTTAACGAAAACATAGGGGAAACACTCCAGGAAGTAGAATTGGGTACAGACTTTATGAATACGACCCCAATAGCACAGGCAACCACAGGAAAAATAAACAAATGGGATTACATAAAACTAAAAAGCTTCTACACAGCAAAAGAAACAATTAACAGAGAAAAAAAGACAACCAACAGAGTGGGAGAAAATATTTGCAAAATATATATCTGACAAAGGATTAATATCCAGAATATACAAGGAACTGAAACAACTTAACAGCCAAAAAAAAAGAAAAAAGTAATCCTATTAAAAAATGGGCAAAGGAGCTGAATAGGCATTTCTCAAAGGAAGATATACGAATGGTCAACAGGCACATGAAAAAAGGCTGAACATCACTCAGCATCCGGGAAATGCAAATCAAAATCACACTGAAATACCATCTCATTCCAGTTAGGATGGCTAATATCTAAAAGACTGAGAATGATAAATGCTGGTGATGATGCAGTGAAAAAGGAACGCTGCCATACTGTTAGTGGAACTGCAAAATGGAGCAGCCTTCATAGAAAATGGCATAGAAGTTCCTCAAACAATTACAGATAGATTTACCATATGACCCAGCTATTCTACTGCTGGGTATATACCCATAGGAATGGAAATCATGTTGAAGGGATACCTGTACTCCCATGTTTATTGCAGCATTATTTACAATAGTCTAGAGTTGGAACGAAGCTGAATGCCCATCATCAGATGAGTGGATAAAGAAAATGTGGTATATCTACACAATGGAATACTACTCTGCTATAAAAAAATGAAATACTATCATATGCAGCAACATTAATGGACTTACAGAAAATTATGTTAAGTGAAATAAGCCAGGCACAGAAAGAGAAATACTGCATGTTCTAAGGTGAAAAATACAGGATATCATCTTCATGACTTTGAAGTAAGCAGTTTTCTTAAAGACATAAAAAGCAGTAAGTATGAAAGAAAAAGTTTATAAATTGCACTTTATTATATTTTTTAAAAAACCAAAAAACTTCTGTTCATCAAAATACACTATTAAAATAATGAGAAAGCAAGCCACAAACTGGAAGGAGATATTGTCACACACATATCAGTTTAATGACTCATATCTAAAGTGTATAAAAAAGACTATTGAATAAGAAAAAAGAAACACTATCTAATAACAAAAGTGCACAAACACCTTAAAACAACACTTCACAAAACAGAATATTCAAATGTCCAATAATTTGTAAAAAAGATGCTCAACTTTATTAGTTAGCAGAGAAATGCAAATTCTAGCCAAAATATGTTACCACTAAACACATCCCAGAGTGCTAAAAATAAGGATAGAAAACACCAAGTGTTTTCCACTTTGATATGTTGTATGTTATATGACTAGAATTGGCAATACAGCTTTGGAAATGTTTGGTGGAATATATTAAAAGTAAACATACCTATACTTTCCGACCCAGCAATTTCACTCTAGATATACCCATAATAAAAATGTTTGCACTGGGTTACCAAGCAGCAGTTACACATATGTTCATAACAGCACTTTTAAAATTTCCAACAATTAGGAAATACCTAAATGATCTTTATAAGGAAAGTGTATAAAATGTATATTTGCACAGTAGAATATTATTCAGCAATGGAAATGTACAAATTACAACTACATGCAATATGGATGGATCTCATAAACATAATGTTGTGATAAAGAAGTCAGGGATAAGACTATTTAATGTATAATTCTATTTGTATGGGTTTAACATAGGCCAAACCAATCCATGATGTTAGAATTCGGGGTCGTGGCAGATGAGAGTAATGATTGGAATAAGGATTCTACAGTGCTGCTAATATTCTTTTCTTTGTTGTTTTGTTTTGATTCAAGTACTCATTTAATAGTTTTACTTTGTGAAACTTCATTGAGCTATAAACTTAATGTATGATTTGGGTACTTTCACATATGTACTTTATGCTTTATTAAAAATTTCACTAAGTGCAAAAAAAATTGTTGTCAAACTGGAGGAACATCTTTTAATGACATGTACCAGACAACACTGTAGCATTGTAGTCACTGTTTATATTAGTTCCATAGGTGAAGACCTACAAGCCAGGGTGGTCACGATTGAAGTTTCTCTGCCTTCCCTCGTGAAAATAGACTTACTTTGCTTGGAGGAGATGTCCAAGTTTGAGGAAAGGTCTTGACAGGTTCAAGCAGAATGGCCAGAGACAGATCTATGGAGTAGGGTGCCTGTGAATAATGGAAGAAGAACATTAAAATAAGCAGAGCAGAGGGTAAGAGCATAGCCAAGGTAAACAGGTGCATTGATACAGGATGCTTTTGAGAATAGGGGAGCAGACCAGTTGGGCTGGGATGGAGAATTTTGTTTGGAAGAAGGATTGAACATGATAAAATTGGTAAGATACTGTACAGGGCCAGATCAGGAGAGCCCCGAAGGCCTGGCAAAGAAGTTTAGATTTTATGATTCTGGCAGTGTCCAACAACTCATCGACTTATTCATTCACTCATTCAGCATACACTTTTAAAGACCCTACTTTATGCCAAAACCTTAACCGCTCCTGGCTGGGCATGCAGAGATGAGGAAGATGGGATCCCTGATTTCAAGATGCTTACTGTCTGATAAGCCAATCCAACTCCTCAGGAAATCTCTGTTTACAAGAATGTGCCCAGGGAGCTGGGAGGAGGGCGCATTATGAGGATCATCGTGTGGTTAGTTGCTGGGGTGAGCTGGGAGGTTGCGAGTGCAGTTAGATGTGCCCTTCAGGTGAGCGCTTCCAAATTGCCCTCCCATGGACTTTCCGTGTGAATGTGTACCACAGGATAATGGGGAGAGTTTTACAGAGGCAAAATTATTCAAAATGTTTGCTGTTAAAGTTTAATTTTTTCTACTTCACTCTTAATAAATGCCCATCTTTTTTAAAAAATGTGATGATTAAGAAGACAGTATAGGTCTTTACTCAGGACAACAGGAAGTTGCACCTTAAGTTATACCTCCCTCCCCAACTGGTGTAACTTATGCCAGTAGGTGCCTTCTGGAGTATGGCAGATCCCACCCTAGAAAGTACATAAGATTGCTGGATCATATGGAAGTTCTACCCATAGTTGTTTAAGGAACCTCCACTATATACAATAGCTAGGGAATGGAACCAACCTAAGTGTCCATTGACGGATGACTGGATAAAGAAATTGTGGTATATACACACAATGGAATACTACTCAGCCATAAAAAAAAAAAATGAAATTCTGCCATTTGCCGCAACGTGGATGAGCCTGGAGAAAATTATTCTAAGTGAAACATCTCAGGTACAGAAAGAGAAATACTCATAACTGGGAACTGAATCCATAAATAAACATCTGAACGATAAAGAGAGACAGAGGGAAAGAAAGAAAGAAACAACAATCACAGTAATATGTTGAACTTTTAGAAAACTACAGGTAGAAAACGGGAGGGGAGGGCGAGAGGGAGGGGGGACTAATGAGGAATTTGTCAACCTACAGAAAGAATGATTGTGTATTGTAATGATGAATAAGGTAAGCATACTGATCTAACAACCACACATTGTACACGATTTTTGAAAATCAATGCTGTACCCCACATATGTGTATAAAAAAAATTAATAAATAAATAAATTTTTATGTACATAAGGAAGCAGAAGCAATAAAAATTGAACTGAAGGGCCTGGATAAAGATGGAAAGGAAAGGATCCAAATTAGACCAGGAATCAAACTGACAGGAACAAGCCTGTGGCTTTCCTGGCATATGCCTCCATGACACACACACAGGCAAAGAGGGTACAGAGAGTACCCAGAACAAGAGAGTGGGCTTATTTATTTATTTATTTTTCAATATCTTTTGTAGATCCTGATTTTTTTTTCAGTCTACCAAAATTTATTTAGTTATTTATTCATTTATTTATTTGTTTGTTTCTCTGGACCTACTGGTAATTAATTAATTAATTAATTAACTTCTCAAAATACAATATACTTGATTTTCATGCCCCTTTACTCATTCCTCTCCCCCTCCCCTCCCCCCTACATCATTCAGTTGACTTTAATACTTCAAGGAATTTTTGTAGTTATTCCGTCTTCTTTCTCTCCCCTTTATTTGTTTGTGTGTTTATTTATTTATTAATTTTTAGCTCCCACAAATAAGTGAGAACATATGGTATTTCTCTTTCTGTGCCTGACTTGTTTCACTTAATGTAATTTTCTCTAAGTCCATCCATGTTGTTGTAAATGGTAGTATTTCATTCTTTTTTATAGCAGAGTAGTATTCCATTGTGTAGATGTACCACAGTTTTCTTATCCACTCATCAGATGATGGACATTTGGGTTGGATCCAGTTCTTGGCTATTGTACATAGAGCTGCAATAAACATTGGAGAACAGGTATCCCTTCAGCATGATTATTTCCTTTCTTCTGGGCATATTCCGAGCAGTGGAATCGCTGGGTCATATGGTAGATCTATTTGTAATTGTCTGAGGAACCTCCATATCATTTTCCATAGGCTGCACCATTTTACAGCCCTACCAACAGTGGATGAGAGCTCCTTTATCTCTGTATCCTCTCCAGCACTTATCATTCTCAGTCTTTTGGATATTAGCCATCCTAACTAGAGTGAGATGGTATCTCAGTGTGGTTTTGATTTGCATTTCCCAGATGTTGAGTGATTTTGAGCATTTTTTTCATGTGTCTGTTGGCCATTGATTTATCTTCCTTTGAGAAATGCCTGTTGAGCTCCTTTGCCCATTTTTTAATTGGGTTATTTGTTTTTTTGCTGTAAAGTTGTTCGAGTTCTTTGTATGTTCTGGATATTAATCCTTTGTCAGATGTATATTCGGCAAATATTTTCTCCCACTTTGTTGGTTGTCTTTTCACTCTGTTGATTGTTTCTTTTGCTGTGCAGAAGCTTTTTAGTTTGATATGATATAATCCCATTTGTATATTTTACCTTTAGTTGCCTGTGCTTTTTGGTTCCTATTCATGAATTCTGTGCCCACTCCTAATTCTTAGAGTGTTTCCCCTGTTTTCTTTAAGGAGTTTTATTGTTTCAGGAGGTATATTTAATTCTTTAATCCATTTTGAGTTGATTTTCATATATGGTGAAAGGTACGGGTCTAGGTTCATTCTCCTACACATGAGTATCCAGTTTTCCCAGGACCACTTGTTGAAAAGGCAGTCTCTTCCCGAGTATGTAGATTTGCTGCCTTTGTCAAAGATCAGATGGCTGTAGGTGTATGGATTGACTTCTGGGTTTTCTATTCTATTTCACTGATCTGTGTGTCTATATTTATGCCAGTACCATGCTGTTTAGGTTATTATAGCTTTGTAATATAGTTAAAGTCAGGTAGTGTTATGCCTCCAGCTTAATTTTTTTTTGCTCAGGATGGCTTTAGCTATGCGTGGTCTTTTGTTGTTTCATATCAATGTTTGGATAGATTTTTCCATCTCAGAGAAAAATGTCATTGGAATTTTGATGGGGATTGCATTGAATCTGTAGATCACTTGGGGAAATATGGACATTTTCACAATAATTCTTCCAATCCAAGAGCATGAGATATTTTTCCATCTTCTTGTGTCCTCCTTAATTTCTCTCAACAGTGGTTTGTAGTTCTCTCCATAGAGATTTTTTACATCCTTGGTCAGCTTTCTTCCTAAATATTTTATTTTTTCAGTGGCTGTTGTAAATGGACTAGTTTCTTGATTTCTTTTCTGCATGTTCACTGTTGGAGTATAGAAATGCTACTGATTTTTGTGTGTTGATTTTGTATCCTGCTACTTTGCTGAAATAATTTATCAATTCCAAGATTTTTTTTGTAGAGGTTTTAGGCTGTTCGATATATAGGATCATGTCATCTGCAAAAAGGGACAGCTTGACTTCATCCTGTCCAATCTGGATGACCTTTATTTCCTTCTCTTCTCTAATTGCTCTGGCTAGTACTTCCAACACTATGTTGAATAGGAGTGGTGAGAGTGGGCATCCTTGTGTAGTTCCTATTTTTAAGGGAAAAGCTAAAAGCTTTTCCTCATTCAGGATGATATTGGCAATGGGCTTATTGTATATGGCTTTAATTATGTTGAGATACTTTCCCTCTATGCCTAACTTGTAGAGAGTCTTTATCATGAATGGATGTTTAATTTTGTCAAATGCTTTTTCAGTGTTAATACAGATGATCATGTGGTTTTGTCTTTGCTTTTATTAATGTGGTATATCATATTTATTAATTTGCATATGTTAAACCAACCTTGCATACCTGGGATGAATCCCACTTGATCAAGGTGTATAATTTTCTGTCTGTGTTGCTGTATTCTGTTAGCTAGTATTTTATTGAGGATTTTTACATCTATATTCATCAAGGATATTAGCCTGTAATTTTCTATTGTTGGTCTAACTTTGTCTGGTTTTGGTATCAGGGTGATGTTTGCCTCATTGAATGAGTTTGGGAGAATGGCCACTGTTTCAATCTTTTGGAACAGTTTGTAGAGAATTGGTATCAGTTCCTCTTTGAAGATTTGGTAGAATTCTGCAGTAAACCCATCTGGTCCTGGGCTTTTCTTTGCTGGGAGTCTTCTGATAGCAGCTTCAATCTCATTTATTATAATTTGTCTGTTCAGATATTCTATATCTTCTTGGCTCAGTTTTGGTAATTTGTATGCATCCAGAAATTTATCCATTTCCTCCAGATTTTTAAATGGTGTTGGCATATGTATATTTATAGTAGTCTGTAATGGTTCCTGGTATTTCTGAAGTGACATTTGTAATATCACCTTTTTCATTTCTAATTTTTGTTATTTGGGTCTTCTCTCTTCTTTTCTTAGTTAATCTTGCTAAATGTTTGTCTATTTTATTTATCTTTTCAAATAACCAACTTTTTGTTTCATTGATCTTTTGTATTGTTTTTCATGTTTCTATTTCATTTAGTTCTGCTCTGATCATAATTCTTTCTTTCCCTCTACTAACTTTGGGTATGGATTGTTCTTCTTTTTCTAGATCTTTAAGGTGAAGTGTTAGATTATTTATTTGCCATCTTTCCATTCTTCTGAAGTAAACATTTAATGTGACAAATTTTCCTCTTAATACTGTTTTTGCAGTATACCACAGGTTTTGGTATGATGTGTCATTATTTTCATTAGTTTCAAGAAATGTTTGGATTTCCTGTTTAATTTCTTCTTGGACCTACATGTCATTAAGTAGAATGTTGTATAGTTTTCAGAGTTTCATTTATTTTTGGTTTCTAATTTTAATCCATTGTGATCAGAAAAATATACATGGAATAATTCCAATGTTTTTGAATTTGTTGAGACTTGCTTTGTGACCTAACATGTGGTCTATCCTAGAGAATGTTCCATGTGTTGATGAGAAGAATGAATATTCTGAGGTTGTTGGGCGGAATGTTCTGTGGATATCTGCCAAATCCAATTGGTCTAAAGTATTGTTAAGATCTTGTGTTTCTGTGTTAATTTTTTGCCTAGATGATCTGTCCAATGATGAGAGTGGGGTGTTCAGGTTCCCCACTATTATGGTGTTAGGGTCTGTCTCTTTCTTTTGATCTAATAGTGTTTACTTTGTAAATCTGGCTGCTCTGACATTAGGTGTGTATATATTTATGATTGTTATGTCTTCTTGATGGATATATCCTTTTATCATTATATAGTGGCCTTCTTTTTCTCTTTTTATGGTATTTGCTTTAAAGTCTCTTTTATCTGATTTAAGAATAGCTACTCCAGCTCATTTTTCATTTCTATTTGCATGATATATCTTTTTCCATCCTTTCACTCTTAGTCTATGTGTGCCTTTACAGGTCAAGTGAGTCTCTTGGAGACAGCATATTGTTGGGTCCATCTTTTTAATCCAGTCAGTCAGTCTGTGTCTTTTGAATGGGGAATTTATTCCCATTATATTTAGAGTTATTATTGAAAGGTGTTGATTTACTCCTAGCATTATACGGATTTTTGTTTAGATGTTTTAAGTATCTTTTGTTCTTTTCTTTCTAATTTTCTGTTTGTCTTCTGTATTTGTTGGTTTCTTGGGATGATAGATATAGTATTTTTTTTTGTCTTTTGTTAGCATTTTTGTTTTGCTGATAGGTATTGTTGTTTCTTGCATATTCATGGCAGTCACGGTTGCTTTTTTGGTATCAAACCCAGTACTTCTTTGAGAATTTCTTGTAGGGCTGGTTGTGTGGTAGTGAACTCACACAGTTTTTGTTTGTCTGAGAAATATTCTATTTGTCCTTCATTTCAGAAGGATAATCTTGCTGGGTAAAGTATTCTTTGATGGTAATTTTTGTCCTTTAGTGTTTTGCATATATCATCCCATTCTTTTCTGGCTTTTAGAGTTTCTGATGAGAAGTCTGATGTTATTCTGATTGGGCCTCCCTTATAGGTGACTTGCCACTTCTCTCTTGTAGCTTTTAAGATTCTCTCTTTGTCTTTGAGTTTTGTCAGTTTGATTTTCACATGTCTTGGAGAGGATCTTTCTGGGTTGAATGTGTTTGGTGATCATTGGGTTTTCTGAATCTGGGGATTTGTGATTTTCCCTATACCTGGGAAGTTTTCTGCTATTATTTCATTGAATATGTTTTCAATACCATTCCTTTTTCCTCCCCTTCTGGAATACTCATGATTTGGATATTTGAGTGCTTAAGGTTGTCAGTTGTCTCTCTTAGATTTTCTTCAATTTTTTGATTCTTTTTTCTTTTTTCTGGTCTGCGTGTGATAATTCAAACAGCCTGTCTTCAAGGTCAGAAATTCTCTCTTCTGCTTGTTCAAGTCTGCTGGTTAAACTCTGTGTTGTGTTTTTTATTTCATTGAATGAATCCTTCAGTTCCACAACCTCAGCTACATTCTTTTTCAAGGCATTCATTTCTTTGTACATTTTGTCTTTCAGATCCTGTACATTTTTTCTCATTTCATTGTGTTGTCTCACTGAGTTTTCTTGTATCTCATTTAGTTTCCTTAGAATAGTTACTCTAAGTTCCTTGTCCATCATTTCAAAGACTTCCTGTTCTATAGGATCTAGCACTGGAAAGTTATTAATTTCCTTTGGTGGCAATGTACTTTCTTGGTTTTTCATATTTCTGGTTTCTTTCTTTTGGTGCTTTGTCATTGTGGTTGAGGGTATCACAGTCCACTCATTTCACCCTGATGTCTGGCTTTGATCCTGAAGTGACTGCTGCTTCTGGACAGCAAAAACTAGCTTTTACCAGAAGTCCCACCCCACCTGCCTTCACTGGCTCATCTGGCTTGGGAGGTGGGCGGCCAGAACCTCTCAATTCACTCTCAGAGATGGGGATGGCCTGGGCTGGAAGTCCTGCCCCACCTACCTTTACCAGCTCATCTGGCTCAGGGAGTGGGGGCCAGAGCCTCTCAAAGTCACTCTCGGAGACAGGGACAGCCTGGGCACGAAGTTCTGCCCTGCCTGCCTCCTCCAGGATGCCTACCTCAGGGTGTGGGAGCTCTGAGGCTGTTACTTCTCTCAGGGTGGCAGGACCAGCCTACACCAGAAGTACCGCCCTGGCCCCACCTGCCTTCTTTGGCCTGGCAGGGTCGGGGCGTGGGGCCCAGAAGTTCTAAAGTTTCTCTACAGAATGGGGAGCAACCTGAACTGGGGTCCCGTGGTGGGCAGCTCCTTTCCACTCCAGCACAGATCTCGGGTCCTCTGTCGCTGCTACTCAATAGCTGCAAATTGGTTGCTCTGTGGGAGAAAGCGACACCAGGAACTGACTTTTCTGCCATTTTGACCGGAACCCCTTGGTCCCAACATTTTTAAATTAATTAATTTATTATTATTTTTATTTTTACATTGTAAGATGTTGTTGTGGAGCACTTTGGGTGGAGGGGAAGAGAAAGGGATGAGGGGAATAGGGTGGGAGGACAAGGAAGGGGTTGGGGGGCATGGCTGAGGCCCTCGGACCCTCCACCCTAGCTCGGGAATGTGCAGTGCTTCTGGTAGCAGCATGGTGGTTGTTGCTGGGCAGGATGTGGATGTTGGGGGGCACGGCTGAGCCCTTCGCCCTCCCACCCCAGGTCAGGGCCCTGTGTGCTTTCAGCAGGGGCTTGGTCATTGCTGGGCTGGATGCAGATGTTGGGGAGATATGGCTGAGGCCCTTGGCCCTTTCCACACCCCAGCTTGGGAGCCTGTGGGGCTTCCAGCCCTTCTGGGTTTTATAGGTGCTTTTTGGTGATGTGATGCCTTTACTGGTTGATATCAGAACCATGTCTCTGATGTGTGGGTATTTTGTTTTTTCTTTCAGTTCTGTGTTGGATTATTCACTGTTCCCACCACATAAACTCTGCAGTGGAACTAATTTGTTGTCCTTTGTTTACTTCTAAACTGGGGGAACTTCCTGTGGGGACAAGCACTTGAGCTCTGTGATTGAGCTAAATTGCTCCTTTGCTGCTGATTCTCAGGGGAACTCTTTTTGTGCAGCTCAGGTTTTAATGGTTTACATTGTAAGTACCTCTGTGTCTTGTGAGGTCTGATACACCTGGGTTGTGCAGAAACTCTGGTCTGGACCTGAGTCTTTTCAGCAGACTGCACCCCCTGAAGTTCCAGACTGCACCCCCTGAAGTTCTATATTCCTGACCAGTCCCCACTGAGTGATCCTGTGCTGATTGGGAGGCAGATCAGCTGCCCATGCTGTGCCTCAGTGTTCTCCTGGTGGGCCCATCTCTCTTACCTCCATACTCCACATACTTCCCATGGAGCAGGCCATGTGCTTGTCCCTTGCAATAAGTCACCAGCCTCTGAGGGGTTCCTTTTTTCAGTTGTCTGTGGCCCCTCACTCCTATGTGGGTCCACGGGAACCCTGTTATTGCTTTAGCTGGCCTGGAGGCTACCAAGACCCTCTTGTCCCCAGCAACCTCCAAGCAACTTCATAGGAAAGGCACAGCAGCAGCTTTTGCCAACTCCTGCTCCATGTGCTCACCAGGACCAGACTTGAAGTGGCTGGAACTTGAAATGGTCAGAGTGGTCCTTTCTTTCTCTCATCACAGCTTCTTCTTCCTTAATGAACTCCGTAGGTCTCTCCTCCTCCTCCCCTGAGCTCTAGCGGCCCTGGCTTGACTGTCACTGATTTTTAATAGTTATAAATTGATCGATTGTGTGAGAAATTGACACTCATTACTGTCTATTCTGCCATCTTCAAGAGTAGGCTCATTTCAAAGGGGGGAAGCCCTATACACCCATTTTCCTGGATAGGGCTTTGGTTTCTCCCCAGGAGGGGCAGGCTGCCAGCAGTTTTCATTCCTTCCCCCGATTCATGTTGCAGAAACTTTGCTCCTGGCAAGAGTATCTGAGAGATCAGGAGTTCTCCTTATCATAGGAGGGGAGAGAAGAGAAGGAAGAGAAGAGAAGAGGAGAGGAGAGAGGAGAGAGGGGGGAGAGAGAGAGAGAGAGAGAGAATGTGAGAAGATTCAAATTACTAATATTAAGAATGAAAGAGGGAAGGAACAACACTACGGATCTTACAGAAATAGAAAAAAATTATAAAGTAATACTATAAACAATTGAACACCAATACATTAGGTAAACAAGATGAGATGGAGAAATTCCTAGAAAGACACAAAATAACAAAACTGATAGGAAATCTAAATAGACCTATAAAAAGTTGAGATTGGATTTGATAATTCAAATAACTTCCCACAATGAATAGACCAGGTCCACATGTCTTCATGGCTGAATTTTCCCAAATGTTTAAAGAAGAATTAACACCACTCCTTCTCAAACTTCCAAAACATAATAGAGGAAAGAACACTTTCTAGTACATCCTATGAGGCCAATAATATCCAGATATCAAAACCAGACAAAACCAAAAGAAAACTACACACCAATATTTCTTATGAATATTGACAAAAAAAATCCTCAATAAAATGATAGCAAACCAAATCCTATAACATATAAAAAGGATTATAGACCATGATCAAGCAGGATTCAGCCCCAGAATGCAAAGCTGAGATACACACACACACACACACACACACACACACACACACATATGTGTGTACATGTGCATGTATCTCATATAGCGCATACACACACACAGGAATGTACTTCAAAAAATAGAATTTAAAGAGAATACGAATCTTTTCCATGAACTTTTTGAAGTACCATTGTGTGTGTGTGTGTGTGTGTGTGTGTGTGTGCGCGCGCGCTCTCTACACTAACCTGATTTTCCCTGTAGAGACTACTTCCCTTGTACTTTTTCACTGAACATTTCCCCTGTGCTTTACCACCTTTTTCTATTTTATTCAATTATCATAAAAATACTGTGACTGAGGAGCCAGAAAACCAAGGCCCATGTTGGACCAGTTCTGGTTCAAGTCACCTTTTTTGTAGTTTTGAAGGTACACATGGAACATAGCCACACTCATTGTTTACATATTGTCTATGGCTGCTTCTGTGCTACAAAGGCAGAGGTAAGTAGATGTGACAGAGACCTTATGTACTCCAGAAAACCTAAAATATTTACTCTCTGGCCCCTTACAGAAAAAGTTCGCTAACCCATATTTTACAGATTAGAAAATTGAATTTCCAAAAAGTTCAACTGCCCAGCTTCATATTAAGAAAGTGACAGAGTTAAGATATGGATGTAGACCACCTGATTCTAGGAGCCACGCTTATAACATGTATTATACTGCCTCATGTTCTGATAGCACTGTTACTACCTCACCATCCGCAACAAATGTCCTGAGACTTTAATGTTTCTTCTCCACAATATAGGCAATTTTATTTTATTTTCACTTTTTAAATGATAAGAATATTTTAAATTTTATTTTTATTTTATTTTTAATTATTTTTTTAAATCGAAGCATAATCGATAGAGAGCTTAAACAGCAGAAGAAGGAATTTCTGATCTTGAAGATGGCCTTCTTGAAATAACACAGATGGACAAAAAGAGAAAAAAATACTAAAAAAAATAAAATGAAGAAAATCTAAGACAACAGAGAACCTAAAGGGCATAAACATCCAAATCATGGGTGTTCCAGAAGGGGAGGAGAAAGGAAAAGACATGGAAAACCTATTCAATGAAATAATGGAAAACCTCCCAAGTATAGGGAGAGACACAGATTTTCAGATCCAGGAGGCTCAAAGATCCTCAAACTTACAAATGTTCATTATAACAAATCATAATTATCTTTGTGTCCCTCACCCAATTACTCCCTAACTCCCTCCTCCTCCCCCTTCCCCACCTCTAGTAACTGTAGGTCTGTTCTCTCCTTCTGACAGTTCAATGTATTATTGTGGTCTTTCTTTTTTTCTTAATTCTCAGTTATGAGTGAGGATATGCAGTATTTCTCTCTCTTGCCTGGCATATTTCACTTAACATAATTTTCTCCAAGCTCATTCACGTTGGTGTAAATGGCAGAATTTCATTCTTTTTTATGACAAAGTAATATTCCAGTATGTATATATACCATATTTTCCTTATTCAGTTCTATCAATGGACATTTAGGTTGGTTCCAACTCTTGGCTATTGTAAATAGACCTCAATAAACATGGGAGTGCAGGTATCTCTTTGGCGTGAAGATTTCTATTCCTTTGTATATATTTCCAGCAGTGGGATTACTGGATGATATGGTTGTTCTATCTGTAATTGATTGAGGAAACTCCATATTCTTTTCCATTATGGTTATACTAATTTAAAATCAAACCAACAGTGTAGAAGGGTTCCCCTTTCACCACATCCTTGCTAGCATTTGTTATTCTGCCTTTTTTATATTGGCCGGTCTTACTTGGGTGAGATGATATCTCAGTGTGGTTTTGATTTATGTTTCCCTGATGATTAGAGATGTTGAGCATTTTTTCATATACCCGTTGGCCATTTGTATGTCTTAGTTTGTGAAATGTCTATCCAGCTCCTTTGCCCACTTTTTAATCTAGTTATTATTATTGTTATTATTATTATTATTATTATTATTACTGTTAAGTTGTTTGAGTTTTTTATATATTCTGGATATTAGTCCTCTGTCGAATGCATAGCTTGCAAGTATTTTCTCCCACTCTGTAGGCTTTCTTTCACTCTTGTTTCTTTTGTTGTGCAGAGGCTTTGTAGTTTGATATAATCCCATTTGTTTATTTTTCCTTTTGTTGCCTGTGCTTTTCGTGTCTTATTCATTAAGTCTTTGCCAAGCCCCACTTCCTTAATTGTTTCCCCTATGTTTTCTTTTAGGAGTTTTATAGTTTCTGGATGTGTATTTAGGTCTTTAATCCATTTTGAGTTCATTTTGGTATATAGCTGTAGGTACAAGTCTACTTTTACACTTCTACATGTGGATGTCCAGTTTTCCCAGCACCATTTATTGAAGAGGCAGTCCTTTCTTCAGTGTATGCTCCTGTTGCCCTTCTCAAATATCAGTTGGCTGTAGGTATTTGAGTTGATTTCTGGGTTCTCTATGACGTTCCATTTTTCTGAGTGTCTGTTTTTGTGACAGTACCATGCACTTTTGGTTACTAGAGCTTTGTAGTATAATTCAGAGTCAGGTAGTATTATGCTACCAGGGGTTTTTGTTGTTGTTTTGTTTTGTTTTGTTTTGTTTTGTTTTGTTGTTGTTTTGTTTTTTTGCTCAGGATTGCTTTGGCTATTTGGGGTCTTTTGTTATTCCATACGAATGTTAGGATTCTTTTTTCTGTTTCTGTGAAGAATGTCATTAGTATTTTGATGGGGATTGCATTGAATCCGTAGATTGCTCTGGGTATTATGGAAACTTTTACAATGTTAATTCTTCCAATCTAAGAGCAGGGAATGTCTTTCCATCATTTTGTGCCCTCTTTAATTTCTTTCAAGAGTGATCTGTAGTTCTTGTAGAGATCTTTCACATCCTTGGTTAACTTTATTTCAATGTTTTTTTATTTTTGGGGTGACTATTGTAAATAGGCTAACTTTCTTGATTCCTTTTTATGCTAGTTTCTTGTTGAAGTGTAAAAATGTTACTGATTTTTTGGGTACTGATTTTTTATCCTGCAGATATATTGAAATCATTTTTCAGCTCTAAGAGTTTTTTGTATAAAAGTCTTTAGGCTTTTATATATATAGGATCATGTCATCTCCCAAAATGTACAATTTGACTTCATCTTTTCCTATCTGGATGCCCTTTATTTCTTTCTCTTGCCTGATTGCTCTAGCAAGGACTTCCAATACTATGGTAAATAGGAGGGATGAGAGTGGGAATCCTTGTCTTGTTCCCATTCTGAAGGGAAAAGCTTTCAAGTTTTCCCCATTCAGGATGACATTGACAGTAGGTTTGTCATGTATGGAATGTGTTTTGTTGTGATACTTTTTTTCTATACCTAATTTGTTGAGAGTCTTTATAATGAAGGGATGTTGAATTTCATCAAATGCCTTTTCTGTGTCTATTGAGGTAATCATATGGTTTTTGTCCTTGATTTTATTCACGTGGTGTACCACATTTATTGACTTGCAAATATTGAAACTTGCTTGCATCCCTGGGGTGAATCCCACTTGATCATGGTGTATAATTTTTTTGATGTATTACTGTATTCTATTTGCTAATAATTGAATATTTTTGCATCTATGTTCATCAAAGACATTGTCCTACAGTTTTTTGTTGTTATTGTTGCATCTTTCTCTCTTCATGGTATGAAGGCTATGTTGGTCTCATAGAATGAGTTTGGAAGAATGTCTTCTGTTTCAATTTTTTGGAATAGTTTGACAAGAATTGTCATTAATTCCTCTTTAAAGATTTGATAGAATTCAACAATAAGGCCATTCAGTTCTGGGTTTCTCTGGTGGGAGACTGATGATTACTGTTTCAATCTCATTTCTTGTTATTGGTCTGTTCAGGTTTTCTGTGTCTTCTTGGTTCAGTCTTGTTTGTTTGTATGTTTCCAGAAATTTGTCCATTTCCTCCAGGTTTCAAATTTGTTGACATATAGTTGTTAATAATAGTCTCTCATGATTCTTTGTGTTTTTGTGGCATTGGTTTTAATGTCTCCTTTCTCATTTCTCAGTTTTGTTATGATTCTTTTCTCTTCTCTTTTTTTTTTTTTTTTTTTTTTTGTTAGTCTAACTAATGGTTTGTCTATTTTGCTTATCTTCTCAAAAAAAATCAACTTTTTGCTTCATTGATCTTTTGTATCATTTTGGGTGTTTCTATTTCATTTAGTTATGCTTTGATTTTTATTTCTTTCTGCCCACTATTTTTATGATTGGGTTATTCTTGTTATTCTAATTCTTTGAGTTGTAGCACTTGGTTGTTTATTTGAAATCTTCCTGTTCTTTTGATGTGAACATTTATTGCAATTAACTTCCCTCTTCATACTGTTTTGCAGTATCCGAAATATTTTGGTATAACATACCTTTATTTTCATTAGTTTCAAGAAATTTTTTGACTTCCTGTTTAATTTCTTCTTGGACCATATGTCATTCAGGAGCACATTATTTAATTTCCATATGTTTGCATATTTTACCAGAGTTTTGCTTGTTTTTGATTTCTAGTTTAATTCATTGTGGTCCGAAAAGATACTTGAAAAGACTTCAATTTTAAAAAGTTGAGACTTCCTTTGTGACATACCATGTGGTCTATCCTGGAGAATGTTCTATGTGCTGATGAGAAGAATGTATATTCTGTGGTTGTTGGATGAAATGTTATGCCAGGATATCTGCCAGGTAGAGTTGGTCAAAGTATGTTTTCAGACCTGTTTCTCTGTTGATTTTTGCCTAGATGATCTGTCTAATGTTGAAAGAGGGGTGTTCAGATAAACAACTATTATCATAGTTTGGTCTATCTCTTTCTTTATGTCTAATAGTTTGCTTTATATATCTGGTGTTCATATTTTGGGTGCATATATATTCATGACTGCTATGTCTTCTTGCTGAATAGATCCCTTTATCTTTATATAGTTGCCTTATTTGTCTCTTTTTTATGATTTTTGGTTTAAATTCTATTTTATCTGATATAAAAATAGCTACTCTTGCTTTTTCTGGTTTCCATTTTCATGGTATATCTTTCTCCATCCTTTCACTCTTAGTCTGTGGGTGTCTTTATAGGTGAGGTGAGTCTCTTGAGGACAGCATGTATTTGGGTCTAGCTTTTTTAAATAATCAGTTATTCTATGTTTCTTGAGTGGTTAATTTAATCCATTTACATTTAGTATTATTAGGGAAAGGTGTTGACTTACTCCTGGCATTTTATCAATTTTTGTTTGGATGTTTTAAATATCTTTTGTTCCCTTTTAAAGCTTTTAATGCTTATTTTCCATGTTTGTTGTTTTTTTGAGGTGGTTGTATAAATTTATTTCTCTTTCTCGTTTGCATTTTTTTCAACTAGTGGGTTTTGTTTTTTCTTGTGTATATATGGTAGTAATTATTGTTTTCAGATTCTAGATGCAGTCCTCCCTTGAGCATTTTTTGTAGGGCTGGTCATGTGGTATAGAACTCCCATAGTTTTTGTTTTTCTTGGAAATATACTATTTTTTCTCATTTCTGAAGGATGTCCTTGCTGTGTATACTATTCTTGGCTGGCAATTTTTTTCTTTTAGTATTTTGAATCCCATTCTCTTCTGCACTTTAGGGTTTCTGCTGAGAAGTCTGCTGTTAATCTAATGGGGCTCCCTTATAGGTGACTAGATGCTTTTCTTTTGCAGCTTTTCATATTCTCTCTTTATTTTTGAGCTTTGCCAATTTGACCATAATGTGTCTCAGAGAGGAATTATTTAGATTGAATCTGTTTGAGGATCTTTGAGCCTCCTGGATCTGAAGGTTTGTGTCTCTCCCTACACTTGGGAGGTTTTCCATTATTATTTCATTGAATAGGTTTTCCATGTCTTTTCCTTTCTCCTCCCCTTCTGGAACACCCATGATTTGGATGTTTGTGCCCTTTAGGTTCTCTGTTGTCTTAGATTTTCTTCATTTTATTTTTTTTTTTTTAGTATTTTTTTCTTTTTTTGTCCATCTGTGTTATTTCAAGAAGACTATCTTCAAGATCAGAAATTCCTTCTTCTGCTGTTTAAGCTCTCAGTTGTGTTTTTTATTTTGTTGAATGAATTCCTCAGCTCCAGGAGCTCTGCTACATTCTTTTTTAAGGCATTAATCTCTTTGCATATTTCCTCCTTCAGATCCTGGATACTTTTCTCATTTTCTTGTGTCATCAAACTGAGTCTTCTTATATCTCAGTGAGTTTCCTTCAGATCTTTGCTTGGAATTTCTTTTCCTGCCATTTCAAGGACTTCATGCTCCTTATAGGGTCTGGTGCTTGAGAATTATTATATTCCTTTGGTGGTGTCATATTTTCTTGTTTTTCACATTTCTAATATCTCCATGACAGTGTTTAGACATCTAGTAGAACAGTTGCTTTTTCTTTTACTCTGGAACGGGATTCAAGGAGAGGAAGTTCCTCTTGTAGATGTCTTTTATAATGCCCATTGAGTGGGTTGTTTTAGTATTGGTTCCTGGTAGATGCAGTAGTGGAGTCTCCATGTAGGTACTTTAGCCAAATTCAGTGTTAGAATTGTGTGTGAGTGCCTCTGTAGCCTAATGCCAGGGTACTTAGTAATTCCTTGCTGAGGTTGGTGCAACTATGTTGGTTTATCCAGGATATGGGCAAGTTTTCAAGTTCTTGGGGAAAGTGCCTCAGTGCCCTTTCACCCTTTGGCTGTGGCAGATGACCCTGGGCAGGACTGTTGGCACCCCAGCTAGTTCTCCATGACCCTGATGGGTGCACTGGGGTATACTCTTGCTCCTTGGTTTGAATGGGTGACCCTAGGGGAGGTTTCTCTTTATTCCTTCCTACAGGCAGAGGCTCTTCCTGGGACCTTACTTACCCTGGTTGGGTGATGGGTTGAGGATGATTTGGGATTTTCTTCCTTACTCCTTTAGGGTGTCCTGGGTTTCTGTATTCTTGGGGAGTTCCATGTGTGTCTCTTCTTGGATCAAGGAAAACCCACGGGCTGCACACATTCCTCCCACCCCCAGGTATGCTACTCTGTGTGGCATTGTAATTCTCAATGCAGGTTGGACCTCTGGGTCATGAGTTTGTGCTCACTCACCTGTTTCCCTAGGCTTTACTGATGGTTCTCCTGTTCATGCCAACAAGTTGTTATCAGGCCACATGTAAGGCGGTGCTGGCTACTGGTGTGGCAGCAGTTGCTGTGACAGAGGCTGTCATGAACCACAGGTTCAGCACTGGTGTCTGTGGTAGCAGCAGGGAGTGCTGCTTCTGGCTAGGTGGCTGGCACAGTAGTGCCATCAGTCAGAGGCTGGCTGGTGGGGTGGGACTGCTTCCCAGAGGCCGAAGAGGTGGCATCAGTTGAGGGAAATATTTCATAATTCTTGGCCCACTGTCCATTCATGTTTAAGAAGGAAGCATTGAAATGCTGATTGAGATCTCTCCTTGGTGACCTCTCATCAAATGGTGGGTTTCACTATAGAACTAATCAATGGGAACCCAGTCATTTTTGGTGTGGCTCCCAAATGCCAGTTTCTCTTGTTTTTCTTTTTTCTTTATTTTCTTTTTTTTTAATTGAATCATAATTGATTATACGTATTTGGGGGATTCAATGTTGACATATGTGGATCAAATCAATATTACTATTATGTACATTGTTACAAAATGTACTTATTCTTTATGCCCCTTGTCCAAATTCTCCCCATCCCCCTCTAATTATCCTAGATTTCTTCTCTCTCTCTGAAAGAGTAACAGTTACTCTGCTGATTTGTTGCCTAGATGATCTGTCCAATGCTGACAGATGTATTCAGGTCCCCCAATATTATCAGAGCAGTTACTTCTGTCAGTCTGGAATGGTCTTTGTGGAGAGAGACATCCTCTCCTTTTTTTGGTCTCTGCTGGTTACTCTCCTTGTGTCAATGTACTCCAGTGGCTGGCAGACCATCTGTGTGGTGGTTGTGATGTCTAACCACTTTCATCACAGTTGTGGTTACTGTGGTGCCTGTGGTGGGCCACCCACATGGAGTGATGTTTTTGGCATGTTCCTTTGTGCTGGTGGTGTGCCTGGTTGTGGGCATGGGGGTCCACTCCCCAGCTCCAAGCACCAGGCCTCTGGGCAGGCCCCGAAATGCTGGCAGTGGGCCTGGTTGAGGGCAGGGGTCAGTCCCTGGCTCCATACCCCAGGGCCCTGGGCAGTCCCCGAGGCACTGGTGGTGTGCCTAGATGTAGGAGTGGGGTCCGGTACCCAGCTCCAAACCCCAGGTCACCTGGTGGGCCCTGAGGTGCTGATGGTGTGCCTGGGCTGGAACTAATTTTTAGTCCTTTGCTTACTTCTGAAATGGGGAAACTTCTGATGGGAACCAGTACTTTAGCTGTGTGGTTGAGCTAAATTGCTGCTTTGCTGCTGTTTCCCGGTGTACTTGGGTTGTGTAGAAACTCTGATCTGGGCCTGAGTTTTTTCATCAAACTTCATCCCAAGCAATTCTGCATTCTCAACCAGTCTCCTCTGAGTGGTTCTGCACTGACCGGGGCAGATCAGCTGTCCTTGCTGTGTACCAGTGTTCTCCTGTTGGGCCTGTCTCCCCCACCACCTGTGCTCCAAACACTTCCCATGGGATGGGCCCTGTGCTGGTCCCTTATGTTGTCTCATTGGCCTCTGAAAGGATCCCCTTTTTCAGCTGTTCTGACTCCTCACTTCTTCAATGGGTCCGTAGGAACCCTATTAGTGGTCTTGTTGTCCTGGGGGCCACTAAGGCCCTCTTCTCCCCTGCTGCCTCCAAGCAACTCCATCTGAAGGGCACAGCTGTGGCTTCTGCTGGCTCCTGCTCCATGCACTCAGCAACTTCAGCGTTAAGGCAGCTGTGGCCCAAAATGCTCTGAGCTGATTTTTCTTTCTCTCTTCGTGGTTTCTCCTGCCTTCATGAATTCTGTAGGTCTCTCTTGCTCTTCCCCTGATCTTCAGAAGCCCCAGCTTAGTTGCTGTACATTTTTATAGTTGCAAATTGGTTGATTTATGGGAGAGGTTGATGCCGGGGACATTTCTATTCTGACATCTTGACCAAAACTTCTCTTGTTTTTATATTTGTTTGTTTTGTTTTGTTTTTTATCTTTGGATAGTCATTATCTTCAGAGAGGTGTCCTCCTATCTCTTTCCTGGAGCATATAGGCTTTTGGCAATTATTATATTGTGGAGTATACTAACATTTTTAAAGCAAATGTATTTCACAGGGCCTAGCTTCCAAAGCTCTGTAGTTCCAGGTATAACCTAACTTTTTAAAATTACATATAGAAATGTTAAGCTTGCAAAAGACAGGAAAATTTCCCCAGGCTAAAGTCTCTGTTGTAGATAAAGAATTGTAACACAGCAAAGTTGCTGGCTCAAGGACAGACGTCCTTGGTACAGGTTAACCTAAAGTTACTTTATTGTTATGTAAACATACTGAGGAAATTGCTGTAGGGAAAGAAAGTGTGTTCCAAGAACAAGCTTTTGTTCATGGATGGACTTAACCTTTTGCAAATTGCATTATGGAATGTCACTTTGTTATTTCACTGATGTTACCAGCCTCTATTGTTGAACTATACTTAGCCATAACTACATCTATGTTCCTTTTCTATAGCTTTCTGGCCTTTAGAATAAATACTGAGAAAGAACCCCAGTTCAGGGTTAATTTCCTGAGGAGGAATGCCTCTCTCTTAAGGGTTCCAGGAGATTAACCCCTTTGGGGTTTTTCACTGCTCAAAAGAAATGGGCTTTGAGTAATCCTTTGCATCTCCATCACCCTGGGGGAGAGGTGAAAAAGAGAGTGCAACATTATATACCAATGTTCTTGCTGTTAAGAAAAGGAAGTATGCTGACTACCCAAAGTGATATACAAATTCAATGCAATCCCCATCAAAATTCCAAAGACATTTTTCTCAGAAATGGAAAAAACTATCCAGTCATTTATATGGAACAATAAAAGACCACGCATAGCCAAAGCAATGCTGAGCAAAAAAAATAAAGCTGGAGGCATAACACTACCTGACTTTAAGCTATACTACAAAGCTATAATAACCAAAACAGTATGGTACTGGCATAAAAACAGACACACTGACCAATGGAATAGAATAGAGAATCCAGAAATCAACCCACACACTTACTGCCATCTCATCTTTGACAAAGGCACCAAGCCTATTCACTGGGGAAGGGACTGCCTCTTCAGTAAATGGTGCTGGGAAAACTGGATATCCATATGCAGGAGAATGAAACTAGATCCATACCTCTCACCGTATACTAAAATCAACTCAAAATGGATTAAAGATTTAAATATACACCCTGAAACAATAAAACTTCTTAAAGAAAACATAGGAGAAACACTTCAGGAAATAGGACTGGACACAGACTTCATGAATATGACCCCAAAAGCACGGGCAACCAAAGGAAAAATAAACAAATAGGATTATATCAAACTAAAAAGCTTCTGCACAGCAAAAGAAACAATTAACAGAGTTAAAAGACAACCAACAGAGTGGGAGAAAATATTTGCAAAATATATATCTGACAAAGGATTAATATCCAGAATATATAAGGAACTCAAACAACTTTACAAGAAGAAAACAAGCAACCCAATTAAAAAATGGGCAAAAGAGCTAAGTAGGCATTTCTCTAAGGAAGATATCCAAATGGCCAACAGACATATGAAAAAATGCTCAACATCACTCAGCATCCGGGAAATGCAAATCAAAACCACACTGAGATACCATCTCACCCCAGTTAGGATGGCTAAAATCCAAAAGACTCTGAACGATAAATGCTGGCGAGGTTGCGGAGAAAAAGGAACTCTCATACATTGTTGGTGGGACTGCAAAATGGTGCAGCCTCTATGGAAAATGGTATGGAGGTTCCTCAAACAATTGCAGATAGATCTACCATACGACCCAGCTATCCCACTGTAGGGAATATAGCCAGAGGAATGGAAATCATCAAGTCGAAGGTATACCTGTTCCCCAATGTTCATCGCAGCACTCTTTACAATAGCCAAGAGTTGGAACCAGCCCAAATGTCCATCATCAGATGAGTGGATATGGAAAATGTGGTACATCTACACAATGGAATACTACTCAGCTATAAAAACGAATGAAATACTGCCATTTGCAACAACATGGATGGACCTCGAGAGAATTATATTAAGTGAAACAAGTCAGGCACAGAAAGAGAAATACCACATGTTCTCACTTATTGGTGGGAGCTAAAAATTAATATATAAATTCACACACACACACACACACACACACACACGCACACAACCGGGGAGGGGGAAGAAGATATAACAGCCACAATTACTTGAAGTTGATATGACAAGCAAACAGAAAGGATGTTGTTGGGGGGGGAGGGGGGAGGGAGAAGGGAGGGAGGTTTTGGTGATGGGGAGCAATAATCAGCCACAATGTATATCGACAAAATAAAATTTAAAAAAAAAAAAAAGGAAAGGAATAAATAAAACTGTTTCTGTTTGCAGATGAAAAAAAGAAAAAAGAAAAGGAAGTATGCTGAAATTTCACCATTTATTACAAGACTTTCTTCTCTCTTTTCATCTTTTCAGTATGGAAACTCAACCTTGCCCTTTGTTGTTTCTGATGTCTCCAAGTTTGGACTCTCTCACACTTAAGAAGTATATGCACTGTCATCAGACATTTAATTTTCAAACTTTTGTTCTTGCATTTTTATTCCAGACCTTTTGCTCTATAAAATCTTTGGTTAATAGTAATAAAAGTATAGAGTGAAATGAAGTGCTGCTAATGGATTAGCCTGGGCAAAATTTAAAATATCCTGTTGCAGGGATTTTTAATGTTAAAAAATGGCAGTTTAGTACAGTGCAATGAGAAGAGCTCTGGGTTGCAAGTCAGGAGACTTTCAGCTTAGTTTTAGCTGTGCCAAGATTCCCTGCATCACCTGGGGCATGTTCCATATCCTCTTCGCTCCCTAAGTTCTCTTCTGTAAAAGGAGTTAAAAGTAGATTCTCACCAAGATGCTTCAATGCTCTGAGACATTCAGAATTCTAGAAATACTTTAATATGTATTAGATTATTGTTTATTTAATATCAGATAGTCCAGTATTAAAATGTAAAACCACAGCTCAATTGTTAGTTAATATTGCCTTTTTAAAGTTATTTAAGTTCTACTTAAGAATTAGCTTAACTGAAAAATTTGGTCTTTGTGGAAAGTAATTTTTTAGCCATTGTCAAACAATGTGGCAATATGTGTCAAAGGCCATAAGACATTTCTTTCTTTCTTTCTTTTCTTTTTTTTCTTTTTTCTTTTCTTTTTTTTTTTTTTTTTTTGTAGCTGGCTGGCCCAGGGATCCAAATCCTTGACATTGGTGTTATAAACACCATGCTCTAACCAACTGAGCTAACTGGCCAGCCCCCATAAGGCTTTTGTTGACCTTTTAATTCCATTTCTTTGACTCTATCTAAAGCAATAGTTTTATGCCCAAAGACGATTATCACATTATAATAGGGAAAAGCAGAAACAACTTAATGTCCAATAATAGAGGTGTTTTAAAATAAATTATATCTCCATACAGTATGTTATTATGTAGCCATTAAAACCAGGTGGTAGAATTTTACTTATTAACATGAAGAACATGAAGAAGAATTATTATATTGTTAACTTCTAAAATCAAAATATAAAATTGTATGTACAATATGGTTTCAATTCTGTAAAAGAAATATAAATGAAAGGAAATGTATCAAGAGAATATCAGTGATTACCTCCACCTGATGAGATTTTTTAAAACTTGTTCTTCAAGTTTTCATTTTTCTACAATAGGTATACATTGCTTTCATAATCATAAAAAGAGACAAAGGTGATGCATGTTCAATTGCTCTGAAATGATTAGAATAAATACTTAAAAAATAGTGAAAAAGGCTGTGTTTTTTTTTCTGATGCACTATTTATAGGGAAAATAATTTCTATCAGTCCCTATTTTCAATAAGCACAATGTACACTCTTCATGAAGTTGCCAATACAATGCTAAGATAATATTGGTAAAAAGCACAAATGATAGCCCTGGAGAACACTCTGTTGATTAACTGACCCTTTGAAATTACTACATGAAAGGGTCACTTACCCTTCAACAACAATAACATTTTGTCCGCATCCTCTAATTTCACACAATAAGAGTATAATTTAAATATGTATGTTTTTGAAATTTTCAATTTAGGTTGAAGAAGTGTTATTTAAATATTTTGAATATTCAATTTAAAGTTCAACATAATGGAATAGTACCTATTTAACAACCATGCTATTCCACATGCGGACAAAGACAACTTTCACAAGTTTTAATTGGCAAGGACATTTTTGCATTGAAAGGTTACCTTTATTTGAATACTCTTTGTATTTTTGAGGCACTGGCTGCCTTAATACCTCACGAATCAGCTGATGGATCATCTGTCACCATTTGATAGATACATCTCTCAGATGAAGATCAATTTATTTTGAAATGAACAAAGAGACAAGGGTCCTTTTTGAGCTGTTCCATAGGAGAAGAGAATGGAAATGAATGCTCAGAGGGCCCTTCGTGCATCAAGCTGCTGCACGAAAGACAAACAGTCAGTGCTGTTTGTCTATGCATGTGGATGGATGTAGGTAATTCAGTCTTGCACATTCTCACCCCAAGTCGTTCTGGTGATCAAAGAGATACGTGTTCAAAATGGCAGGTTGACAGTGTCTGGATCTCAATAATTGGCAGGGGAATAGTATACACATCCTACTTCCCACTCCTCATTCTCATAAAAGGTATTAACTAACCATCAAGCTTGATCTGGCCCTGTTCTCAGCCCTTTTATTCCCTTAGTTATCATTTTAGTATCCCCTTGCCCTCAGCTACCCAGTTTTTACCTCCCTGCCTCATCTCCTTCTTCTGTGTCCTATTCTAACCCTCTAGTTCCCAGTTTGGCATCTTTCTCTGTTCCTGAGACCAGACCCCAGCCTGTGTTTGGTTTGATTCTTCTTTCACTCCTTGGAAGCTGATGCTGATATCCCTATGACCCTGAACTCTAACCCCTCCCCCTTATCCTACACAGGGCTCTTGTGAAGAGGCTCCCCACCAAACTCTAGGAAGAGTTGAGTTCGAACATCTGCTGAAATTAGCCCTTCATATTTCACCACTGACCAGAGCTAAGACTTAACAAATAAACAAATACCTAGAGTTGAAAAGAGATATGTGGATGTTCAACAAACCAACAAGCAACATTATCCAGAGGGGTCATCTAAATTAGAGCTTATTTTATCACATCAGTAAGGAAGTATATAATTTGAAAACATTCAAAAGGAATCATTCTCTCATCTTGCGCATGGTACTGAACATTATACAGTCCCTCAGTTTAATGTTGCACAAAATCCCATTTTGAAGTATTAGGTGTGAAGAAACAGTGCATTCATGAAAGTGATGGACAAATCTGTATGTTCCATAAAGTTAGGCTGATTGCATCCCACTGTATGTAAAGCCATGTGGTTTTAGGAAATCAGTATTCAAAGGAGTCTTGAACATTTTTGTTAAGGCACTATTTTTTGTGACCTTATTGCTTACATGCTTTGAACAGCTTATAGCTTTTGAGATGATTGTTAATATTGAATGTTCTCTCTTGTAGACCATTAAGTTATTTACTACTGGTGGGATCAAAAAGTACTGAGACAATATGACTGAGAGCTTCTACCCCTCACAATGTCTCTGTGGCACTGGGGAGTCAGCAAATTCTTCAGCAGGCGGTGAATATTATCAAGTTCATTAACTATTTTCTCCTAACCCCACAAAAGCCAAGACACTAATTGTTTGTTTGTCAAGCAGGGTGGGCCTTTTGTCTGGTTCTTAGTGACTGAGATAACTGAAACTTGTTTGTATTGTCCAGCCAGAAGCCATTCCACTTAATGCTTTCAATATGGAAAAACTCTGGTTAAGGCACTAAGCAGAATTTAAAGGAATTATTGAGTCTTTAAAATTAAAATATAAACAGGGCAATTTGAAGAATTTGTAAAATCTTTTTCCTGGTTCTGAAGTTTTTCCCTGAGGCTGACATCAGGGAGGGCTTGGTCATTTTCCTTTAGGGGAGAAACACTAAGTCAAACACTCCAGATTTTTTGGCTCAACCAGCCGTGAGTTTTCTCCACAGTCAAACAATACAAATTCTTAATTTTGACATTCTGAATTTATGATAAATCAGGCCAAGAAAGACTAAAGTTTCATATTTGGTAGCTGTCAAGGTGACCTTTGCTAAGTAATGTAGGTGAATGAGTTTCAGGAAGCGGAGTAAGGAAGAGACACAGGCAAACACAGCTAAGGAATACAAGGTCCCAAAGTAAATTTGAAATCATTCATTTCCAAGTGTGTAGCATCCTGTTTGCACATCATTACCTTTTCTTACTTGGTGAGCAAATGAGGTAATTGCTTTCTCAACTTTTGTGTTGGTAAACACTATTAAAATAAGGAAAGTGCCTGTCTTTTGAAATACACTTTTGTATTTAGCTTTTGCAAGGATTTCTGAGACTTGACCACATTTTTGAACAACTAATTATAGCTTTTCCCGAATTTTAAGGATTTAATATATGTGTATCAATTGCTTACAGATTATTTACAGGTTATTCTGCAGCTTTATCAAAGCAATCAATCCACATTTACTTCTTGTATTCTCATGGCATACCCAACAGTAAGAAAGCATTGAAATAGCAGTCCTGGTCTCCATTTCTTGCGAGATTACAATCTAGCTGGACAGGACTTACGGAATGTTTATAACCATAAAAAGATAATTAAATGCAAACAATACATAATTTTATGTGGTGATAAGCCCTATCATGAAAAAAATAAAGAGAAGGGAATAGAGAATGAGAATTGAGGTGTACTTTAGTGGTTTTTGGAAGACGTCTTTTTGAGGTGATATTTTATCACAAACCTAAAAGAAGTGAGATTTTGAGTCATGCAGATATTTTGGGGGAATAGCTTTCCAAAGAGAATGCAAAGGGTGGAGCCACCAAAGTGAAAACATATTTGGTTGAATGATCAACAAGGATACCAGGGTGTTTGAAGCAGAGACAGTGAGGGCCAAGTAGGATAAGATGAGTTTAGAAAGGTAGCAAGGGACCAGATCATCTAGAGTCTTGTAGGCTACAGGAAGGACTTATTTTAGATTTTACTCTGAGGGTACTGAGAAGCTGAGGGGGAGTTTTGAACTGCAAAAACAAATCACCAAATTGAGAGGTTTTTTATGGGCCAGGCACTTGGCCTCATCCAATGGCATGAGAGGTTTAGTTCCAAAGTTCTGGTGACAGGGAAGGAGCATGTTTAACATGCTTTGTCCTCTGATTAGGCATCTATTGCTCTACTGTGGCACAACAAATTACCCCAAAACTTAACATCTTAACACATATTATTATCTCACAGTTTCTTTGGGTCAGGTGTTGTGACATGGTTTAGGTGGGTTCTCTGGTTTTAGTGTCTCTAACAAGGCTGCAATCAAAGTATCAGCTGGGGCTTCAGTCTCATCTGAAGGCTCAACTAAGGAAGGATCCACTTCCAAGATTACCCACACATTAGGTGGCAAAATTCAGTTTCTTGTGGATCATTGTACTGAGGCCTAAGTTCCTCATGACCTGCTGATAGGACATATTCTTTGGCTATTTTTCTATTTGGCTTCTTGTCATTTTTGTGTGGCTTTTCACAAGTTTCTTATCTATTTTAAATATTAGTCTTCATTGGATTTAGATATTGCAAATAGTTTCTCTTATTCCACCATCTGTCTTGAATTCTGTCCATGCACTTAATTGAAAAGACATTCTTAATTTTAATTTAATCAGATCAATTAATTTTGACTTCATATTTTTGGTTTTGGGGTCTTATTTATGAAATTCTTTCCTACTCCAAGACAAAAAAAAATCTTTTACAAGGTTTTTTGAAGTTATCATTTTTTCCTTGAAGCCATCTGGAATCCGCCTTTGTGTAGGTTGTTAGATGGGAACCTAGTTTGATTTTTCTGCACATACTGAGACAGTTTTCCCAGCACCATCTCTTAATTAATCTATCCTTTCCCATAATATGTGGTGCTACGTTTATTGTACCCCAAGATTCCATATATACTTTGGGTTTCATTCTGAGCTATGTATTCTGTAGCATGGTCTACATAAATTTGATGGTATTTCTAACACAACTTTAGATTGGTTCTATATCGGTTAGCTCCCTTGGGAGAGCATGGTGCTGGTTATTTTCTTCATTGCTAGGAAAAGAAAAAAAAATCCTTAAAAAGGAGAAAAAAAAAGCCAAATCTTCCATGACCAACTTTAGAAGAGGCTCACCTGCTTGATTCAGTGCAGACTGCACCTTTTGGGAATGATTACCCCGTGAAGAGCATTCATTTCAGTGCGCCATGAATACAAAGGGCTTCTTACAGAGTTGAAGGCCCAGTTCAGTTCCCAATAACCTCCTCAATTTTCTTTACTCTAAAATGCTGCTGGCAATTCGCTGCCCCACAGGGCAGCCAGGAACTCATGCCCAAAATTGTTATAAATCAAGAGCTTTAATGTATGTCTAACAAGTCCAGTCGGAACCAGACTTTTGCAAATAGCTCAATTAAATGATAGTTATTGCTAATTTGCCCTAGTATCCCATTAGCTGTCCATCAGTAGTGAGAATGAGGCAGGTCTTAATCAAAAGACATGGAATTAGGGCATATAATAGCTATTAAGTTGTATTCAAATAAAGCATTAGCATATATTCATATTATAACTATTTCTTTGTATCCTCTAGTTAGCCACTGACTAGTTAGCCATTGTAAGTAGTTGTCAACTGCGTTTCACAGTAATCTCATGTCAAGTTTAAAATAATGACAATAGGGCCAGCCCATGGCTCACTTGAGAGAGTGTGGTGCTGATAACACCAAGGCCACAGGTTCGGAACCCTATGTAGGGATGGCCAGTTAGCTCCCTTGGGAGAGCATGGTGCTGACAACACCAAGTCAAGGGTTAAGATCCCCTTACCAATCATCTTTAAAAATAAATAAATAAATAATCATAATAGTGGATATATATTGATAGAGTTTGGATGTACTCTCCCCACCAAAACTCATGTGGAAATCTGATCCACAATGTGGCAGTGTTGGAAATTGATTAAGTCATGGGGGTGGATCCCTCATGAATGGATTAATGCTCTCCCTGGGGAGGCAGGGGTAGTGAGTGAATTCTCACTGTATTAGTTCCCATGAGAGCTGGTTGTTTAAAAGACCCTGGCACCACCCCTCTCTCTCTTGCTTCCTCTTGCCACGTGATCTGCTTGTACCCACCGGCTGCCTGCTGCTTTCCACCATGAATAGAAACAGCCTGAGGCCCACACCTGATGCAGCTGTCCTAGAATCGTAAGCCAAATAAACCTCTCTTCTTTATAAATTACCCAGTCTCAGGTATTTCTGTTATAGTAACACAAAACTGACTAATACAGAAAATTGGTACCAGAAAAGTGGAGTGTTGCTTATAAAAGATACTGGAAAATATGGAAACGGCTTTGGAACTGGGTGTTGAGGAAAGGTTGGAGGAGTTTGGAGGACTCAGAAGAAGACAAAAAGATGAGGGAAAGCTTGGAATGTCTTAGAATCTGATTACGTGGTGGCGAGCAGAATGCTGATAGAAATGTGGACTGTACAGACCATTCTAAGGAGGTCTCAGATAGAAATAAGGAGTTTATTGGAAACTAGGGCAAAGATTACCCTTGCTATGAATTGGAAAGAAATTTGACTGCATTCTGTCCATGCCCTAAGAATCTGTGGAAGTCAGAACTTAGGAGTTGTGAAACAGAGTATCTGGCAGAAGAAATTTCTAAGCAGTAAAGCATTAAGGAAGCTGCATGGCTACTTGTAACACCCTATGCTGAGTTATAGTGGCAAAGGCATGAAATAAAGCCAAAATTTAAAAGGGAGGCAGAATGTGAAGATTTGGAAAATTGGCAGTATGGCCAAGTGGTAGAGATGCAGAGAGCATGCAATGGTGCATTCCAGCAACCATTAGCTAAGAAGATTAGTACAAAGGAAAGAGATTTTCAAGAGGAGAAAAAGGCCTTGAAGGCATTGCAGAAGCCTCTGGGGCCAACCCTTCCATTTCAGGCCCAAAGGCCTAGGGAGACAGAATAGTCTTGGGGAACAGGCCTGAGGCACCCTCCACAGTGTCACTACTCAGGACCACCTTGGGAAGCTGCTTCCAGCACCAACATCCCAGCTGCTTTGGCTGCTCCAGCTGTGGGTAAATTGGCCCCAGGTCTGGCTGGATGTGCATCATTGGAAAATACAAGCTGGAAGCCTTGGCAGCATCCACTTGGTGTTAGGTCTGCAGGCTTGCAGAATGCCAGAGCTGTAGAGGCTCTCAAGCCTCCACCCTGATTTCAAAGGATGTATGGAAAAGTCTGGGGGCCCAGGAAGAGATCAGTTGCAGGGGCAGAGTCACTACAGACAGTCTTCACTAGAGCAATTCTGAGTGGAAATGTGGGGTCAGAGTTGAAGCAGAGAAAACCCATCAGCATCAAGCCTAGTGGAGCAGTGAGAGTGGGACCACCATGGAGATCCCAGACCTGTGGAGCTATCAGAATGGAACACCAGCCTGGGAGAGATGAAGCATTACCTGAGACCTAGAAAGCCATAGAAGTGGAGCTGCTTAAGGACTTGGGGACCCAACCCCCACACCAGTGTGCAGAGGACATTGAACATGGAGTCAAGGTACATGATTCACCAGCTTTGAGATTTAATACCTGTCCTGCTGGGTTTCAGACTTGTTTGGGGCCTGTTTCTCCTTTCTTTTGGCCTATTTCTCCCCTTTGGAATGGGAATAAGTACCTTATGTTTGTCCCACCATTGTATCGTGGAAGTAGATAACTTGTATTGATTTCACATATGGGACTTTGAACTTTGGACTTTTGAGTTAAAACAAGACTTTGGGGATGAAATGAATGTATTCGCATGTGAAAAGACAGGAGTTTTGGGGGGCCGGGGGTAGAATGTAGTGGACTGAATTATGTCCCCCCAAAACTCGCTCAAGCTTGAATTGTGTCCCCCAAGTTTCCTTAGCCCCACTGTGGCTGTTAAGAGGGTAGGAAATCCTATTGTTGTAACTGAAAGGTGGAGCCTTAAATAGGTGATTGGATTGTAGGGCCATGCCATAGTAAATGGATTAAAAATAGTGGTCAAGGGCATGGTTCTGATGGCTTTAAAAGGAGAGGAAAGTCTGTCTTTCTTGCTCTCTCTGCTCTCTCTGCTTCCACCGTCTTGCAGTGTGAGATCCGTGGGTCACTGTCACCATCACCAGATGGACTATGGATTTCCCAGCCTTAGAAACTGTAAGCAATAAATTTTGTTTATCTTTATAATTACCCAGTTCCATGTATTTTGTTATAAGCAACACAAAATGGACTAATACATATATTTTACTCAAATATTTGGTCTCCAGGCATGAAGCCCACCCTTGGCTTAAGACAACTGTGGCACATGATTGTCTGCAGCCAGAATAGAATGTTTGTGAATGGGGAAGTCAGTGCATAGTATTTGCATAGTTTCTCATAATCACCAGTTTCCTATCCTTCCCCTCCCTTTCATTTCTGGCATAAACACCAGATCCCACTCTTAGTTTTTTTTTTCTTGTATCAAAGTTTTAATTGAGATACGAATCATACCATAAAATTCATCCTTTAAAGCATACAATTCAGTTTTTTTTTTTCAATATATTCACAAGGCTCTGTAAACATCATCATGTAATTCCGGAACATATTTGTCACCCCCAAAAGAAACCCTGTAGCCATCAGCAGTAATTCCTCAATCTCTCCCTGCGCCCCCCACCCCCCCACCCCCCCCGCTCCAAGTTCCTGGCAACCACTGGTTTACTTTCTGTTTGTCTATTCAGGACATTTTATATAAATGAAATCTTTTGTTTATTGTGGTTAAGAACACATAACATAAAACTTACCATCCTAACCATTTTTAAGCATATGGTTTAGTGGTGTTAAAGTACATTCACATTGTTCACTGTTCTGCTACAAATCTCCACAACTCTTTTCATCTTGCAAAACTGAAACTCTGTACCCATTAAACAATAACTACCCATTCTTCCCTCTCCCCAGTCCCTGCTACCACCATTCTACTTTCAGTCTCTATGAATTTGACTACTCTAGGTACCTCATATAAGTGGAATCATACAGTGTTTGTCTTTTTGTATCTGGCTTATTTCACATAGCATAATGTTTTCAAGGTTCATCCATATTATAGCATGAATCAGTACTTCATTCATTTTCATGGCTGAATAATACTGCACTGTAGGGACATAACATTTTATTTGTTAATTTATCAACTGATGGACATTTGTGTTTTTTCCACTTGCTGGCTATTATGAATATTATGAATAAGATTTTCCTTGGACATAAGTTTTCAGTACTCTTGGGTATATACCTAGGAGTGGAATTGCTGAGTCTAATGCCAACTCTATATTTAACCTTTTGAGGAACTGCCAGACTGTTTTCCACAACTGCTGCACCATTTTACATACCCACGAGCAATGTGTAAGAGTCACAATATCTCCATATCCTCACCTACATTTGTTATTATCTGGCCTTTTTGACAGCCATCCTGGTGAGTAGCAGCAGGGGTTCCCAATCTGCCATCCCTGCAATTTCTGGTCTGACCCAGGGCAGAGAGAGTCAGATGAGAGGGGATTATAGCTATTCCCAAGGTATACTTATAGGAAGACCAGTAGGTGCGGATCAATTTTTTTTAACAACTCTTAGTTCTCTCTCTCTCTCTCTCTCTCTCTCTCTCTCTCTCTCTCTCTCTCTCTCAAGATTCTGTACACTCAGTTTTTTGATGGATTATAATAATCAGGTGACCAGACTACTTAAATAAAAATGTTGTAGTAAGCTGGGAAGAATGAACATGGGAGTCAGTCTGCCCTGGGTGTTCCCGGCCTCTTTGGACTAGTCATCCAATTTTCCTGAGCCTGTTTCTCTCTCCGGTAAAATCATGATCAAATGGAATATCATGGGTAAAAGAACCTGCACACATCTGCGCAATAAGCCCATGATAAATCTTTGAATATTCGTTCTTTGATTGTCACTGAACTGCTTTTTACTAAAATTTCATTTGATTTCAGTCCTTGGGTATTCATTCCTTGTTGAGGTCTACTGGCCCTTCATGACAGGTAACATGGAGAAGGAGAGAAATACTCAGGTGGCTCTTCTGGGAAGAAGAGTATTAGGTTTATTTTTTTTTTTTAAGGAGGAATATTAGAGCTCTACACATTTCAGTGCTATGGAAGCTTCATGGTATTGAGACAAGCGGTGCACTTTCAACTGTCACAGTTGTCACAGTAAGTGGTGTTTTCTTTCCATAGCAACTGAAGCCACAAACAATGCACAAATGCTGAAAAATAAAATGACCAGAAGGCAAAACCATGTCTTGCCTGCAGTCTTTAGGTGAAGATGTTTTCTCCTATAAAAACATCTTAAGGTTCTGTGCCAAAAGTCTGTGCTTTTGGTTTAAGCTACCCCACGATTCCCCCTGCATTTTGATGGCTGCATGGGCTAGAGAAAGCCAGAACAGTCAAAGAACCATTGTCCCAATCTAGCCCAGAGATCTACACTAGGGGTCTAAGCCAAGGACAGGGACCCTCAACTGAAACTAAGTGGAATGCATTGTTCATATGGGAGGATTCTTGTGCATAGTATATTCCTCATTTCCTTACTTAAATACTGCTTATAGTTTGGGAAGCAGTTTTGGCCAAAGAATCCTTTCTTTTTTTTTTTTTCTTTTTTTTTTTCCTTTAAAAAAAATTCTTGTTTTTATTCTTAGCACCTTTATAAAATAAATAAAAGTTTGGTCTTGGGAAATGAGATCAAGACTCATCCTGTCTCCCATGCTGTGTGATGCCAAACCCTTTTGAAACTTCCCAGAAAAACTGACAGCCTGGCTATGCATGGGCATGCATCCGCCACATACCCATGAGAGAGATCTTTTAGGTGTTCAATAAGAGGTAAAGATGGAGTAAATGGCATGGAGCTCGGGACCCTCTGGTCAACTTGAAACAGGGTGTTCCCTGTTGCAGTTGCCCCAGTAGCACTCCCTTCTGTTATTTATCACTAGAGACTCCACACTAACCTGTGGCCTTGAGCTGCCTGCAGCTGACCCGGATTTTCTGTCAGTCTTTCATTCATACCTATTCATTCATTCATTCATTCATTTTTCATCAATTTGTTGATTTCATAAACTGTAATGGACGCCCTCCATTATGCAGACCTTTGCCCAGCATTTCTACCTCTTCCTGAGGGTGGGGTAATCTCCCACTTGCTGAGGCAGAGATTGGGGTACACTTGTTATGTATACTGGCATCCCTGTGCCAGAGTCTGAGTGCTGTAGTTCCTTTGTAAGTCCTGGAAGCAGCAGACTTCTGAGATTCCAGTGGAATGCTCCGTACAAGCCTGCCCCCTAAGGCAGGACTCTAAGAAGGTACTGAGCAGAAGCTAAGAGGCTTAAGAGGAAATCAGGTAACTTAGTCTGTGGGGCTAGATAAGTCCTAGAGAAGCCTGCCCTTAGGTTCCAGGCACCAAATTCAGAGATATAAGCTCAAGAGGGTGACTCTGTACTTTATTCATCTGCAGTGCTGGCCACCACCACACCTGAATTGCAGGGCAAAGCAGAGGAAAAAGTATAGGGTGACACCCTTGCTAACTTTCGTGATGGATAATAGAGTTTCTGCATCAGCTAATGAAATTGGAATGCAGAGAGGTAGGCAGAGCCTGGATGGGGGATGTGAGTAAAAGTTAAGAGCAAGAGGATCCACCAACTTGAGGTGGGGGCTTACCCATAGCAAAACAAGACCAGCCCAAGAGTCCCCAAAGATGTACCTCTCTTCAACAAGTCCATCTAACTCCAGTGCTGCTTTATGTGTCCATATTCGTAGGACTGAGCTCAGAATGGCCTCCGGTGAAGACAAGGCCAGAAGTGAGAAGCCAAGGCTGTGTGCTCAAGCCGAGGTTAAGTCTGCAGGTCAGAAGGGCTGCAGTGTCTCAGAGCTCGGGCAAGGCTGGCAGGAACTTCCAGAAGGAGTTTGGCTGGAGTAGCGGCACTTTTCTTTCTTAGATTAACTTTTCAATTTTTAAATTTACCTTCACAAAATTTTTATTGAATATAGAACACATACACAGGAAAGTAGTTAAATGTAGAATATAAAAAATTATTTTAAAGCTGACATCCATGAAACCAACAACTGGTCAAGAAATGGAGCCTTGCCAAGAGTTTTCCACATGCCCATTGCCTATGACAACCCCCTTCCTCCTTCATACGTGTAACCATTATTTGGACTACTATGGTGATATCTTCCTAACTGTGTTTACAGTATGACCTCCTACGCATGGTTTAATTTTGTCCATTTTTGAAATGTGTGCATATGAAATTGTGGAGTATACACTTTTCGGGGCTTACCTTATTTTTCACATAACTATATCTGTGAGATTCATCTAGGTTGTGTATAGCAGTAATTTGTTCATTTTTGATACTATATAGGATCCTGTTGCATAATCCTATTTATTTATCCATTCAATTGTTGAGGGACATTTGAGTTGTTTCAAATTTGAGGCTATTGTGGAAAATGATGCTATAAACATTTCTTGTACTTGCCTCTTGGAGCACACGTGTACACATTTCTGTAGGGTAAACACCTAGGAATAGAATAGCTGAGTTACACAGGTATGAATATCTCGAACTTTCTTAGATGATGTCAAACTATTTTCCAACATGCTGTGCTCATTTACTGTCCCACTAGTGTTCCAGTTGTTACATATCCTCATTGATACTTGGTATTATCAGTCTTTTAATTTCTTTTTTTTTTTTAAATTTTATTTTGTCGATATACATTGTGGCTGATTATTGCTCCCCATCACCAAAACCTCCCTCCCTTCTCCCTCCCCCCCTCCCCCCAAAAATGTCCTTTCTGTTTGCTTGTCGTATCAACTTCAAGTAGTTGTGGTTGTTATATCTTCTCCCCCCCCCCGGTTTGTGTGTGTGTGTGTGTGTGTGTGTGTGTGTGTGTGTGTGTGTGTGTGTGTGTGTGTGTGTGTGTGTGAATTTATATATTAATTTTTAGCTCCCACCAATAAGTGAGAACATGTGGTATTTCTCTTTCTGTGCCTTACTTGTTTCACTTAATATAATTCTCTCAAGGTCCATCCATGTTGTTGCAAATGGCAGTATTTCATTCGTTTTTATAGCTGAGTAGTATTCCATTGTGTAGATGTACCACATTTTCCGTATCTACTCATCCGATGATGGGCATTTGGGCTGGTTCCAACTCTTGGCTATTGTAAAGAGTGCTGCGATAAACATTGGGAAACAGGTATACCTTCGACTTGATGATTTCCATTCCTCTGGGTATATTCCCAGCAGTGGGATAGCTGGGTCGTATGGTAGATCTATCTGCAATTGTTTGAGGAACCTCCATTTTCCATAGAGGCTGCACCATTTTGCAGTCCCACCAACAATGTATGAGAGTTCCTTTTTCTCCGCAACCTCGCCAGCATTTATCGTTCATAGTCTTTTGGATTTTAGCCAACCTAACTGGGGTTAGATGGTATCTCAATGTGGTTTTGATTTGCATTTCCCGGATGCTGAGTGATGTTGAGCACTTTTTCATATGTCTGTTAGCCATTTGTATATCTTCCTTAGAGAAATGCCTACTTAGCTCTTTTGCCCATTTTTTAATTGGGTTGCTTGTTTTCGTCTTGTACAGCTGTTTGAGTTCCTTATATATTCTGGATATTAATCCTTTGTCAGATATATATTTTGCAAATATTTTCTCCCACTCTGTTGGTTGTCTTTTAACTCTTTTAATTGTTTCTTTTGCTGTGCAGAAGCTTTTTAGTTTGATATAATCCCATTTGTTTATTTTTCCTTTGGTTGCCCGTGCTTTTGGGGTCGTATTCATGAAGTCTGTGCCCAGTCCTATTTCCTGAAGTGTTTCTCCTATGTTTTCTTTAAGAAGTTTTATTGCTTCAGGGTGTATATTTAAATCCTTAATCCATTTTGAGTTGATTTTAGTATACGGCGAGAGGTATGGATCTAGTTTCATTCTCCTGCATATGGATATCCAGTTATCCCAGCACCATTTGCTGAAGAGGCAGTCCCTTCGCCACTGAATAGGCTTGGTGCCTTTGTCAAAGATCAGCTGACAGTAAGTGTGTGGGTTGATTTCTGGATTCTCTATTCTATTCCATTGGTCAGTGTGTCTGTTTTTATGCCAGTACCATACTGTTTTGGTTATTATAGCTTTGTAGTATAGCTTAAAGTCAGGTAGTGTTATGCCTCCAGCTTTATTTTTATTGCTCAGCATTGCTTTGGCTATGTGTGGTCTTTTATTGTTCCATATAAATGTCTGGATAGTTTTTCCATTTCTGAGAAAAATGTCTTTGGAATTTTGATGGGGATTGCATTGAATTTGTATATCACTTTGGGTAGTATGGACATTTTCACTATGCTGATTCTTCCAATCCAAGAGCATGGGATATCTTTCCATCTTCTTGTATCCTCTCTAATTTCTCTCAGCAGTGGTTTGTAGTTCTCATTATAGAGATTTTTCACCTCCTTGGTTAACTCAATTCCTAAGTATTTTATTTTTTTGGTGGCTATTGTAAATGGGCAGGCTTTCTTGATTTCTCATTCTGCATGTTCACTATTGGAGAAAAGAAATGCTACTGATTTTTGTGTGTTGATTTTGTATCCTGCTATTGTGCTGAAATCATTTATCAATTCCAGCAGTTTTTTTGTAGAGGTTTTAGGCTGTTCGATATATAGGATCATGTCATCTGCAAACAGGGACAGTTTGACATCATCTTTTCAAATCTGAATGCCCTTTATTTCCTTCTCTTCTCTAATTGCTCTGGCTAGTACTTCCAACACTATGTTGAATAGGAGTGGTGAGAGTGGGCATCCTTGTCTAGTTCCTGTTCTTAAAGGAAAAGCTTTCAGCTTTTCCCCATTCAGGATGATATTGGCAGTGGGTTTGTCATATATGGCTTTAATTATGTTGAGATACTTTCCCTCTATACCTAACTTATAGAGGGTCTTTGTCATGAATGAGTGCTGAACTTTATCAAAGGCTTTTTCAGCATCTATAGAGATGATCATATGGTCCTTGTGTTTGAGTTTATTAATATGGTGTATCACATTTATTGATTTGCGTATGTTGAACCAACCTTGCATCCCTGGGATGAATCCCACTTGATCGTGATGAATAATTTTACGTATGTGTTGCTGTATTCTGTTTGCTAGTAATTTAGTGAGGATTTTTGCATCTATATTCATCAAGGATATCGGCCTGTAGTTTTCTTTTTTGGTTATATCTTTACCTGGTTTTGGTATCAGGATGATATTTGCTTCATAGAATGAGTTTGGGAGATTTGTGTCTGTTTCAATCTTTTGAAATAGTTTGTAAAGAATCGGTGTCAATTCCTGTTTGAATGTTTGGTAAAATTCTGCTGTGAATCCATCTGGTCCTGGGCTTTTCTTTGTTGGGAGCCTTCTGATAACAGCTTCAATCTCCTTTATTGTTATTGGTCTGTTCAAATTTTCTACGTCTTCACGGTTCAGTTTTGGGAGCTTGTGTGTGTCCAGAAATTTATCCATTTCCTCCAGATTTTCAAATTTGTTGGCGTATAGTTGTTTATAGTAGTCTCGAATGATTCCTTGTATTTCAGATGAATCAGTTGTAATATCGCCTTTTTCATTTCTAATTTTTGTTATTTGAATCTTCTCTCTTCTTTTTTTTTGTTAGCCATGCTAATGGTTTGTCAATTTTATTTATCTTTTCAAAAAACCAACTTTTTGATTCGTTGATCTTTTGAATTGTTTTTTGGGTTTCAATTTCATTCAGTTCTGCTCTGATCTTAATGATTTCTTTCCGTCTGCTAACTTTAGGTTTGGATTGTTCTTGTTTTTCTAGTTCTTGAAGGTGAAGTGTTAGGTTGTTCACTTGCCATCTTTCTATTCTTCTGAAGTGAGCGTTTAATGCAATAAATCTTCCCCTCAATACTGCTTTTGCAGTATCCCACAGGTTTTGGTATGATGTATCATTGTTTTCATTAGTTTCAAGAAATTTTTTGATTTCCTGCTTGATTTCTTCTTGGACCCATATGTCATTAAGTAGAATGCTGTTTAATTTCCATGTGTTTGTATAGTTTCCAGAGTTTCGTTTGTTATTAATTTCTAGTTTTAATCCATTGTGGTCTGAGAAGATACATGGGATAATTCCAATTTTTTTGAATTTATTGAGACTTGATTTGTGACCTAATATGTGATCTATCCTGGAGAATGATCCATGTGCTGCTGAGAAGAATGAATATTCTGAGGTTGTTGGGTGGAATGTTCTGTAGATATCTGCCAATTCCAATTTGTCTAGAGTATTGTTTAGATCTTGTGTTTCTCTACTGATTCTTTGCCTAGATGATCTGTCTAATATTGACAGTGGGGTGTTCAGGTCCCCTGCTATTATGGTATTAGTGTCTATTTCCTTCTTTAGGTCTAATAGAGTTTGTTTTATAAATCTGGCTGCTCCAACATTGGGTGCATACATGTGTATGATTGTTATGTCTTCTTGATGGATCAGTCCTTTTATCATTACGTAGTGTCCCTCATTGTCTCTTTTTATGGTTTTTAGTTTAAAGTCTATTTTGTCAGATATAAGAATAGCTACTCCAGCTCGTTTTTCTTTTCTGTTTGCTTGGTAAATCTTTTTCCATCCTTTCACTCTTAGTCTATGTGAATCTTTATGGGTGAGGTGGGTCTCTTGTAGGCAGCATATAGTTGGGTCCTGCTTTTGGATCCAGTCGGCCAGTCTGTGTCTTTTAATTGGGGAATTTAAGCCTTTTACATTAAGAGTTGTTATTGAAAGGTGTTGATTTATTCCTAGCATTTTATTGGTTGTTTGGTTGTCTTAGGTGTCTTTTGTTCCTTGCTTTCTGATTTACTGTTTGTTTTCTGTGTTTGTTCGTTCCTTAGGTTGTAGATAGTGTTTTTGTCAGCTTGTTTTCTCTTCATGAATGCCATTTTTATTATACTAATGGGTTTAGATTTTTCTTGGGTTTTTATGGCAGTGGTAGTTATTTTTCAGGAACCAAACCCAGTACTCCCTTGAGGATTTCTTGTAAGGGTGGTCTTGTGGTAGTGAACTCCCGCAGTTTTTGTTTGTCTGAGAAATATACTATTTGCCCCTCATTTTGGAAGGATAGCCTTGCAGGGTAGAGTATTCTTGGCTGGCAATCTTTGTCTTTTAGTATTTTGAAAATATCATCCCATTCCTTTCTAGCTTTTAGGGTTTGTGATGAAAAGTCTGATGTTAACCTGATTGGGGCTCCCTTATAGGTGATTTGATGCTTCTCTCTTGCAGCTTTTAAGATTCTCTCTTTATCTCTGAGTTTTGCCAGTTTGACTATGACATGTCTCGGAGAAGGTCTTTTTGGGTTGAATACATTTGGAGATCGTTGAGCTTCCTGGATCTGGAGATCTGTGATTTTTCCTATACCTGGGAAGTTTTCTGCCACTATTTTGTTGAATATGTTTTCAATGGAATCTCCATTTTCCTCCCCTTCTGGAATACCCATGACTCGGATATTTGATCACTTATGGTTGTCTGATATCTCTCTCAGATTTTCTTCAATGTCCTTGATTCTTTTTTCTTTCTTTTTGTCTGCTTGTGTTATTTCAAACAGCCCATCTTCAAGTTCAGAGGTTCTCTCTTCAACTTCGACAAGCCTGCTGGTTAAACTCTCCGTTGTGTTTTTTATTTCGTTGAATAACTTCTTCAGTTCAGCAAGTTCTGCTACATCTTTTTTCAGGACATTGATTTCCTTGTACATTTCCTCTTTCAGATCCTGTATACTTTTCCTCATTTCATCATGATATCTAGCTGAGTTTTCTTGTATCTCATTCAGTTTCCTTAGAATTATCACTCAAAATTCCTTGTCAGTCATTTCAAGGGCTTCTTGTTCTATAGGATCTAGAGTTTGAGATTTATTAACTTTTGGTGGTGTACTTTCTTGATTTTTTGTATTTCTGGTATCTTTTTTTTGGTGTTTATTCATTGTGGCCTGGGGTTTCACAGTTCACCGGTTTGAGACTAATGACTAACTAGGATGTTGCTGTGGTTGCCAATTTCGTATGGCTCCCTCCGTGACTGCTCAGTTGGCCTCTAGTGCCTTGTGTGTGTGGTTGTCTCGGGTCTTGGGCTTCTCCGGGGAGCCACCTTTCTGGTCAGCTTGGACTCTGCTGGGCTGGTGGATCACGTACCACAGGGTGTGTGATCTCTGTTGAGCTTTCACTTCCTGTGCAGGACTTCTCCCTGTTCCGTGTGCTCTGGCCCAGGCTGTTAGATCGTGCAGTGGCGACCCCACCGGGTGTGTGGTTTCTGTCGAGTCTCCCCCTCCCTGGCCGCACGCTCCCCACTCTGTGCGCACTGTGCTGGGCTGGGGCGTGTCTTCTGCACCCCTCGTCTATCAGCTGGGCCTTCAAGACCCTGCTCGGCACCGCCTCGCCCAGGAAGTCTACCAGGTTTCTGCTGGGCACAGACGACTGGTCTCTCTGGGTGCCTTTGTAGTACTATGTAGATCTTTCTCGGGTCTTGTTCACCTTTGTATCCCCCCAGTATAAACCGAGTCTAGCGCCCACCTGCAGCCTGGTCTCCGGCAGGTTCAAGCGGACTTGGGAACTCTCCTACCACATTATTCCCAACCAGACATTCGTTAGGCTTTTTTCCAAACTGGTGGCCGCAGAGATGGTATCTGCCTCCCAGTAACAGGGAGTTTACCTGGGGCCGGAGTCCAGGGTATGGTGGAGTGACAGTCAGCCCGCCCGTACTTCCTTGCCGTCCAGACACTGGCCCGGGACACCCCCTCCACCAGCCTCGCCAGGGAACTGCGGAGGGAGTGGGAGCGGAGGCCCCCGCACCAGGCCAAGCAAGTGGGAGGGCTCAGTGATGGCCGAGCAGGGCAGAGCTGCCCGCACCTGGGGAAATGGAGGCAGCACCGGGCGGTGAGTGGCCTGGTGGTGCAGGCGGGAGCCGCTTGGGCATCCTCCCCCCGAACAGAGCTGTGCCAGGGATCACTCACAGTGCTGTACCAGGTCGGGTGCTCGCTCTCTGTCTCTGGTTTGCCGCCTTTCCCAGTTCTCGGCCGCTGCCGCCTCGGGCTGTTCAGTCGCGGCGCGGCTCAGGCGCTCCCAGGAATCTTCTTTAATGCCGGTCTGAAACCTCGAATCCTGAATAGTGCAGCTGGCCGCCTTCAGCACGGCCCCGGCCTCCGGGATCCTGGCTGCATCCACAGCAGCCCTGGCGCCGTGTTCCCTGTTTCGAGACTCGCTTTTGCAGCTAAGAAACAGTTCTTTTCCTGCTCCACACTTCAAAGCTGTTGTCTGTAAATGAGGCAGCCTTTCCTGCCGGGGGCAAAGTGGCGGTCACCCCCCACGACCGGTCAGCAGCAGCAGTCCTCCCTTAAGAGATGGCGAGAGGAAGGTCCACAAGATTCCCGGCTGCCTGAGGCCCAGTGGCCACCTTTTCCACCTCAGCTACTCCGCGCCAGCCGCCGCAGCCGCCGCCATCTTGAAAAGCCAGTCTTTTAATTTCAACTTATTCTAGTAGGTATGTACAGGTGTTTATGTGTGGATTTCATATGCAATTCTGGCATGTTTATATTACACTGAGGGGTGGAGAATGAAGGTCATGGTGGAAACACAAGTGTAGCAGCTCTAGCTGAGAGCACCGAATCCTAACCACTAGACCACCAGGGAGTGTAGCAGCTCTAGGGTCAGCAAGCAGACCACTAAGAGTGGGCAGAAGGAGGCTTAAGGAGCAGTAGCAGGAAATAAACTTGGTCAGCTTTGCCATGCTCAGAGTTGGCCAGAGTGGTTTTTTCCTCAATCATAAGTCTTGGTGTTGGAAGGAGATGGAAAGCATCTTTAGTCTTGTTAGCTCAGGTATTTACTTGGCAGCCCAATTAAGTTAGGAAAGTCAAGATATATCAAAGGGATCCATTTCTGTCCTCATTACACAGCCAGTTAGAAAACAGTCCACCCTCCACAAAAGGCAGAAGTGAAATAATGTCAGCCAAGACTGAAGAAGATGGTTGGCCTAAGAGTTTAGTTCATTGTGTTATTTTTAAATGCCTTGAGTTTTCAGACAAATAGAACCTCCAAGCAGTCAGGTAGAATAAAAGAAACAATGTAACACAAGCTCCAGTTGCAATTCAAGGACCATAGTTCTCTTCAGTTGTGTTGCCCTCCTGTCACCAGGCAAAAGAGTGATGGCTGTTCCTGAAAGTCCTAAAAATGTGGAAGGGCAATCTGGCTCATGTCTCTTACCAGCATCCTCAGCCTCAAGGACTTAGTGGGCTCTCTGGTATTAATTGCTATAAAGGAAAGGGGCTTGCCCTTGAAGTTTTGCAGGGCTATAGAACCCTAGGTGCATATAGCTTTCCTTCCTACTGTTTTCTAATATATCCTATCTGATTACATCCCTCCCGATATTTAAAATCTTTCATTAGCTCACATCAGACTTGAGGATTGAGCTTTGAAAGCTTGGGGTTGATTTATTTATTATCCTATTAATACTTTCATGTATTCACCCACCAAATATTTATTCAGAGCCAACTATATATAAGGCTTCAAGGTCTTGCACCATCTGATTTCTTCCTACCTTTCTAAACTCATTTTCTTCCACCCGCCCTTCATACTCTATACTCAGGTCAAAAGAATGACTTCTAGTATCATTAGCAGGACGTTTGATGCTTACTGACTTTGCACATGCTATTTCTTCCTTGGAAAGCACTTTCTTTGTTTGTTTAACACGCCACTTGAGATCCATCAGGAGTCTGTTCTGTCACCACATCACCTCCTCATCTTCTCTGAGAAAAAGCTTCCATGGCTGGTAGAACAACCTGTATTCATTTTCTTTAAAAAAAAAAAAATGGATTCTAGGACTGTTCTTTCAGGAACATGGCCAAATTGGGCAAGAGGGGAAAGGACCGCATTGAGTTTTGAATTCTTTTTTTCTATCAGTGTAGGAAGGAATAGTATGATCTGGACCTGGCAATGGGGGTGCGGGTGGGGGTGGCGGAGTGGGAGGGGTGGTTCGGGGGCCACACTTAGAAAATGTCTATAAAATGTTAAATAAATAAATGGGATTTGGCTTACTTAAGGAAAGATGTGTTACCTGATGAGGGGACATATACCTTTTCTTCCATAAATGAGTCTCTATTTTTTACATAAGAGTTATCTGGTAAAGAGTATCAGGATATTAGGATGTAATACTCCTGATCTTTTCCCTTTAACATGCTCCCTCTTCTCCTTTTCTTACAGATGAACTATCAATTACACTTTTTGAGTTTCTCATTCTTCATTTTTTGTAAACTCTCTGGTTGATTTCTTTTGGATAGGAACTGGTTTGGGAACTTGGGGACTAAGTGATGAAAAAGGACAAAGGAAAAGAGCATGGTAGAGGAAGAAAGTGTCCGATGATGAAGCCTGGAAAGAGAAGCAATGAACAGCCAGCTCTGTTAGCTCAATGATAGATGGTATCAGAGAGTAGTTGAAATAGACAGGACAGAGTTATAATGTGTAAAGAACAGACAGGGAAATTTTTCTGTGTAAACTTCTGACTCTAGGAGACATTCAGGGACAATATTCTCAACAGTGTGTCCTTAGATCTTGAGTACATCTAAGAGTTTCAGCCTTGGATCAATGCCACGGTCCATTCAGATGATGGCAGCAACAAACACCTGAAGGGGCTCTAGGAGAGTTCTAAGTACAGGAGGGTTGTAGCAGTGGCTTGAAGCCCAACCACTGGAGGGGAAGGGGTAGAGATGAGATGATGGAATGCACTTCAAGATTCTCACCTCCTACAAAGCCCAGAGTGTTGCTACACTTTGGCCTTGATGCTGTCTAGAGTCTTGAAGTACAATGGATTGTCACTCTTGCTATTGACCAGGGATTCTCAAGTATTCAAATCCTGTGTCCCAGCAATCACTGTCAAGGGACTGGGCTCTCACCATGAGCGAAACCAAACTCCTCTATTTTTTTCAGCAAAGGACACTGATGTGTTTACAGAGAGTTTGTCAGCATATTTATGATTTTTGGTGAGATTTAAGAGCATGGTCAATTGCAGAAAGGTTATTGGACATAAATGTGATTGCTATAGAACATCAAAGTAATGTGTTGATAGGCAGGGGAACCAGAATTGGGAGAAACATGGGATGTGTATGCTAATCCCTAGTGGTCTGAAAGGTCACAGATGGAAATTGGGGGGGTGCAAGGAGGGTGGGCGGGAGACAGCACATGACACCTATAGATGTATTGGACTGTTGAAAGAGGGCCCATGCTGAGTCCACTAAGTGAGCGAGTGCTCATGCACTGCCACTGACTCTCAGGGTGAATGGCCTTCGGAAAGTTAGCTACTATCTCTGGATCCCATTTTCTTCATGTGCGAAATGGGGAATATAATCCTAGTGCCTGGGATGTAGTAAGCGCTTAATAAATGTTGCCTAATGTAATTGCTATGTTTAGCTTTTCTGAAAATCTACCTGTCTACTACTATAATTCTAAGTTCAATAAATGTGGTTTAGTCTGAGCCCCATCCAAAGGGAGTTTTATTCCCTAAATATAAAAAGAACATTGTAATGAGGATGGTTTCATCTCCAAGGAACTCTTATACCAAGGGGTCTGAAGACAGACTCCTAGCAAGTCCCAGCCTAGGTTTTTCAAAGAGGAATAATAGTGACATACTCTTGGTATTTAAACTGAAAAGTGTGCAATATGTTTCAGTTCCACACATCTTTTAGAATTCACAGACTGTTTTAATCTTGCTGAAACCCTTTTTAATTGTGGGGTTATAATGATTGATTTAAATGTCTCTCCTTAGAGACTGTAAACATCATGAGGGCAAAGACTATGTCGTCGTTATCTCTGGATTCTTGTTCTTGGCATTGCCATCCCGGCACAGAGAAGGCGTTCTGAAAGCCTTGGGAGTAAGTGTGGTACTTTAGCTTTTCAAGTTATGGTGCTTTTATATATCCCAGTCCTACAAGAATTCAGGCTAAGTCTAAGGGAGATCAAAAGAAGATCTAAAAGAGATATGATAAAAGTTTTTTTTTTCCTTTCCTTCCTGTATTTATTTATTTATTTTTTAATTATACATTTTCACGGGGTACAGTGTGTTGTTTCAATACATGCATATATTGTCTAATGATCCAATGAGAATCGTTCGCATACCTATCACCATCATTTACCATTTCTTTGTGGTTATTACATTCAAGATCCTCTTTTCTGGCTATGTTCAAATATTCAATACAGTATTATTAGCTTTAGTCACCTTAGAGCACCAGAACTTGCTCTTCCTACATAACGGTAACTTTGTAACTTTGTATGCATTTACCAATCTCTACCCATCTCCCCCATCCATGATAAAAGTTTATTTATGCTTCCTATTAGTTCTCAGCTATGTTTTATTAAGCATCCATTTGGAGAAGATTATAAATTTCATGGATTAATAAAATCAAGGTTGGCGTACAGTAGCATAGCTAGAAATGTAGGGACCATGAGCAATAATTTTGGAATTCTCCTCTGAACCTCCCAGTAGATAACTCTCATTGGGAAGTGAAGGCTAGCCTTAGTAATAGAGGTTGAAGGAACAAGTCAGGGAAAGATAGCACCGGACAGCACATTCAGAGGAAAAGCAGAAGTACTGTTCCCATAAGTCTTCCATCATTAGGGCTCCTTTTCCCCATCTCAGGGGTTGGTGCTTCCTATAGATATCAATTCTTATGTATAATATTAGGACATGCTTATGGAATAATGAAAAACATTAAGTTCTACAGGCTGATTAAATTCTGCTTCAAATCTAAAGAGTCCTGTTTGTCACCTGGATATCTATAAGACTTATTTGCTAGGTTTTGTCATTGTCCAGCTATTGCAGCTAGCTAAGATAATGTGCACATTTGAGCAACAGAGACTTCAGATCAGTTTTCCTTTTCCAGGAGGTGAAGTCCTGCAGAGATGCCTAGTTCTTTTAGTGGAGATCAATCCGATGCTGAACTTGCCTTTGCCTATTGGGGGTGGACGTAGCCTTGGACAGTTACAGATAGCATGAAACAGGACTTTAACCATTCGATGCAAGAAACTTGGAACCCTTTTATCGTGTAAATGCTTCCAAAGGTCATTACCCACCCTCTAACGCTATGAAATGGCTTCAGACATGACAGAGTTGGTGAGCCTCACACAAAGATTCACTTTGGAAATTGCAAGCTGGATTTCTCTGGAAGCATTTTTTCTCTAAAATCCTAGGACTCCCAGGGGCCACATCTCTTTAATTTTGGTATTCTAAATTCTCATTTCCTGTCTTTGGTCATCTGGGTCTATGGGATCATATTCTGTCATGGCAAACTTAGCCAACAGAAGGGAGAGACACTAAGGTCCAATAGTTTGCATCAAATTCCCTGTTATCATGTTTTGTACTTACGCACATCAATTGCATTGAACAAATATAAAGTGCTTTGTTGTGTGTAGAGAAATGTTCTAGATGCTTTAGTGTATAGATTGTTAAAGAAGACCTTTCTGCCCTGAGGAAGCTTACATTTTAGTGGAAGAAAAAGACTCTGTAAATACGCACACAGGGCAATGTTTGTAATACAGGTCTTCAAAGGAAAGACTTAGAGAAAATCCATTAAGACTTCATGGAAACAGTAAAATAGGTATAGAAGGCAGTGTACTGTAGCTCTCAAACCTAACACCAGATTCCATGAATTCAAATATTTGATCTACCACTTACTAGCTGGGTGATCTTGGGCTATCTTTCTGTGCCTCAGTTTCCTCATCTATGAAGTGAAGATGACAACATCAGATTGTACCTTATAAAGATGTTGTGAGAATCGAGTAAGTTACTTGCTATAGAGTGCTTGGAGCAGGGTTTCTCCATGAGTCTAGGATGTTGGGGGAGCCAGGGCAGGGATTTAGGAGGAAGGACAGAATCAAGGTAGTGGATTAGATCACGTCAGCCTTTAGGTGAGGATAGACTAGAGTGGGGCAAGAGTGGAGACCATGGGGGAGGAGGTGATTGCGGGAATTGAGGTGAAAGGGCCTGAGCTTGAGGCCTGGCATCGAGGATTGGCAGGAGCAGGCAGGTGTGAGCCACAGTGCAGAGATGGGATCCATAGGCAGGCTGTGGATGCTGGTCAGATGGGCACAAATGAGGGCAAAGAGGGAAGAGATAGTCATGAGAGGTGACTTGAGAGTCTCCATTTGCAGGAATAGATTGATGATGCTCACGTTTAAGGAGTTTTGTCATATACCTGGAATTTTCTATGCTAGTATCGTGGCAGCTATGAAGATCTGACTTTTTACTCTTTTCAGGGGATTGTCATACAATAAATGTGGAAATTTAATTCTGCTGAACTTCTGCTGTTTCAACCAAAATAGGGGAACATTGAGTTCTGTTGATAAATAAGGAAGGGAAAGGAACAAGCATTAAATCATCTCCCTGCTACTGATCAGCAGAATTCCTACCTGGCCTTGGGATTGTGGAGGACAGGGTTGTGGAAGAGACACTCAGTTTGACCATGGAAGAGGAGGTAGATTATTTTGGGGTTTCATGTACAACCCGGGCAAAGGCTGGGAAAAAGGGTGTGTAAAATTGCAACCAAGAGGGCAGCTAGAAAGCTTTCCTGGGCTGGAATGGATATGAAGACTGTTATCAAAGCTCACATAATGTAGAGACTGTGGTTGTTATGACTGGATTCAGAAGTTTCCCATTTATTCATATGCTGTCTTCCACAACAGTAGGGCCTACAAAATAGTTTAGAGAGTTTTCAGAGTAATCATCTCAGAGTTTAATAACAGAAAGAAAGTGGGTAGTGTAGTAAGACAGGGGAAGCTCATTTCCCCTGAAGCTTGAAAAGCACTACAGAGCAGAAAATGAAACGAAGGTATACAGACTGTTTGATTTGAATCCCAGTGCTGTCAGGTACTAGCTATGTAACTTTAGCCAAGCTACTTAAACTGAGTTTCAATACCTTCCTGTGGGAAATGGTACTGATAGCGCCTATTGAATAGGGCTGTTGTGAAGATTAAATGATTTGTGAAATACACAGAACCTAGCATGTATGTAGTAAGCTCAATAAATGTTGGTTATTACGGCTCTATTTCTGCTGCCACTGCCTTGCTGCAAGTCCTCAACCTGTCCCAGCTGAACTCTCGGGGCTTCTAACTCAGTGCTTCTCAAAGGTTAGTGTGCATAGGCATTGCCCACAGATCTTGTTACCATGATGATTCAGATTGTGCAGACCTGGGGCAGCCCTAGTATTTGTTCCCAGATAAGGCCAATACCACTAGGCTGAGGACCACACCTTAAGTAGCAGGAGTCTGATTGGCATCCCTTTCTTCAGCCTCAAATTCTTTCTCGCCATCTACTCCACTCCCAGGGTGATCATTATAAAATATCAATATCAATCATATCTTAATAAAATACCAGTTGAAGTCATTGCATTTCCTAGTAGTCCCCACAGAGCACTTGGATAGCTCAAGTTCACACTTCTCCTCAGCCAGGTGTTCAAAGTTCTTTGCTTCTGGCCCCACCTTACCTTCCTCGATTGTCTAGATTTCAGTCACACTGTGTTGCTTGCTGGGCAGGCCTTGCACTTTATTTTTGGTTTTTTTGGGTTGTTTTGCATTTTTTATTGTGGCAGTAAAACGTATGTAACATAAAACTTACCATTTTAACCATTTCTTAAGCACACAGTTGAGTGGCATTAAGTACATTCACATTGCTGTGCAGCTATCACCACTGTCTGCCTCCAAATATTTGTTTTTAGCCCACAGTGAAACTACATCCATTAAGCAATAATTGCCCATTTCCTCTTCAACCCCTCCCCCCTCCAGCCCCTGGTAACCACTGTTCTACTTTCTGTCTCATGACACTTTATATAAAAATATTCGTTGAATTTTGGATAAAAAAAATAAAAATCATTGAGGATTACTCTATGCCTGGCCCTAGGTGAGGCACTTTGACGACCATTATTATTCCCAGTTTACAGATGAGGAAACTGAGCCCCAGAGAGGTCAAGTAACTTGCCCAAGTTCACAAACTAGGAAGCAATAAGGACAGTTTATCTCACGGTACCATGATGTTCGACCCTGGTGTCCATTAGGCCCTGTTTTCTGTCTGCAATATCCTTTCCTCTCTATTTACCAATTGAGGGCCTCTGCATCCATTAGCTAATTATCTCAGATGCCATCTTCTGTGAAGCTTGTAGTCCAGCACTGATTACTCCCTTGCCCTCAACCAGGAGATTCATGTAGGTGCTAGTGTTCTTCGCAAGCCTGTGTGCTGCCAGGGTGTGGTGGGGACAGGGGTTGAATTAATTACTGAGCATGGAAGGGTTTTATAGAAGTTCCAGAGACTTAATCGAATAAAACTAGGATTAAGATTTTAGTGGATTGCCAATTTGTTTTCAGGGCCTGCAGAAGTTTTTACTATGCCATAGTATAGAAACTTGAAATATTCTGCCAAAATGTTCAGAGATGTAGAAACCTTTTGCTTCTTTAGTATCCTTATTGTCTCAGGCTGAGAGAACACACCAGACAGAGTTCCCAAAAGGGGGAGGTAAGAAATACACTTTTACATCTGACTGTCTTTGCAGATCTGGGTTTGCTGGGTTTGCTGTTTTGTGTGTGTGTGTGTGTGTGCTTGTGTGTGTTTTCGGAGTAGGATTAACAAGGTAAGAGGTGTTCGGCAACCTTTGGCTGCCCATCAGCATTTTTCCAGTTAGGACTCAGCATTCCCTCATTCATTTATTCATTCACCAAACATTTATTCAGCATGAGTTTTCTGTCAGGCACAGTTTGGGGTGCTGGGGATATAAAAATTGACAAAATTGACCTGACCTATCCTCAGAAGGAGGCACAGAATATACTCCTGTGCTCAGAATGCACCTCAGCTTTGGTCCAGGAAAGTGTGTGTATGTGTGTGGGTGTGTGTGTGTGTGCATGCGTGCACGCATGCTTCTGCAACTGGGTTCATTTCTTTCATTTCTTGGCTTCTCCCACAACCTAGCTCAGGCCTGGGCCTGTGCAGTGAGAGCTTGCTGAAAGGACTAAGGTTAAAGCAAAGCAAAGCCCCTCACTAGGTATACCTCAAGGAACCAGGAAGCCTGATCCTGTTACTGGATCTCTTTACCATTGCCCTTCCTGGCATATTTAGCGTGGTACATGGCATGCATATTACATAATCCAGTCTAGGTTCATTTCCATTCTTGATTTTATTCATTGGACAGTTATGATCCTTTAAAATGGAAGAGTATCTGATGAAATATAGTCTTCTGAGTTGCAATTTTTGAAGAAAGTTTAGATTGAAATTAAATTGGAATATTCCACTGACTTTGAAATATTTATGACATCCACATTTAACATCATTACTGTCTACTTGAGAATTGTACATATTTCATTCTTTCTCACTGATTAAATGCCTTTAATAAACCTTATATGAATAAGAAAAGATAACTTCATTCAAATTGATGAAATATGCCATCATGCATTTTCCCCTACAAACTGAAAAAGAATCAATGTAACCATATTGAGATTTGAAAGGCCTTTTTCCTTTATTTGAACAATTGTTTATAAAAAATGTGTATGTCTCTCTCTATATGTAAAGAGGTGATCCCTGATAATGCACAGCAAATTTTATAACTGCGTATATATGGTGTGATTATCTTCCACAATGGCATTTTAAATAATTTAACGTTTTTACTTTAAAATAATCAAAAATTGTAGCCGGAATAATATCCAAAGATGTATTCATCTCTGCATTCTGCTTTTCTTCAGACCCTGTCTGGTTTTCTTTAAAATTCTATGTAAGCATTTGAAATGATGTTTACGTGAACCAAACACTTTCTGGCCATTACTGCACTGTGAGGCCTCAGGGCTTTCCTTCTTTCTGTCCATCTGGCCGAGCTGACTGACAGCCTGGAGGGAGCAGGATGGACTGATCAGCAGAACACAGTTCTGGCTGCTGCTGAAATGGGACTCAATCTGCTGAATACCTGATTAGGCCTCCCAGTGGCTCCCTGGGATTCTGTCGACCCCACAGAGAGGGCAGTTATTCCTGGGTTCTAGAAGGCTAACTGGTTAACCTCAACCTCTTCAGATGTGGAAGAGTGAAGGTATGTTCTGTCTTTCTTGCTCTCTATCTCTTGGTGAAAGATTGAATATTTTTTATGACTGCACTTGGCATCACCAGAAACTACTGGTGAAGTTTTCAAACTAATTCTTCTCAGTTAGGCCCAGAACTTCCTATCCTTGAATTGGTCTTTTTCCGATACTTTTAATACCCCTGCTCTTTGCCTCCTCAAAATTTATTCCAGCACCTGGATTGCTGTACTTTGCTCTTAGTGAGCCTCTCCCCATCCCCGCCCCAACTTCTTTACTTTGCCAATCTTTACAATATAGTCCAACACTTCAGGTACTTTTTCTGGCCCCTGGTTTTCCTTGGTGCCCAGAAAAACACCAAACAAGGGTCAGCCTGATCATCCCCCTCCTCCATACCTACATGAAGGCTGCTGGGTACTGTTGGAGAAAGTGTCACTTCTTGAAGTACCACTGGAGTCAGGCTCTTCTACTACATGTTGCTCATTACAAGGACATACCATTAGGAGCCGTGATACTCAGACTCTGTACCCAGACCTGGAACACCACCTATTCATGACATGTTAGATTTGTCCAGCTGACCCACTGCATAGAGATGGGTTTCCACATGGTTCTCTCATTCTTGCCACAACAAGGGACACCAAGAAACCTCTCTGTATTGCCAAATTTTTATCCTCATTATCCCCTCTGAGAAAAGTTCATCCTTCTTACAGTCTTTTAAATTTTATAGGGCTATTAATAATCTCTAATTAAAGCTACAATTTAGTGAGTGGCTGCTATGAGCCAGTCATAGTGCTAGCCAGTTTACATACATTAACTTAATTTTCACAAAAACCTTATGTATAGATATTATAACCCTCATTTTACAAATGAGATAATTGAGACTCATAGAGGTAAAAGAGCTCACCAAAACACACACAACTATAAACAGGTAGAGTTGGGATTTGAACCTAGGTCCAATTGATTCCAAAGCCCAGACTCTTTACTGTTCAGCAGTACCGTCCATACCATTTGTGAGAGGAGATTCTTAGTTTTGAATGTCACACATACTAATTATAAAATTTAAAAATGTGAAAATATTTTGTTTAATCACCCATTGTTCCATCAACCAAAGATACCTCTGTGAAAGTTCTGCTTTGTTTCTAGTCCCATTTCCCACACAGCATTTTATTTTTCATTTGCTTTCCTTGTTTTACATGATTGGATTTATGTAGCATATAAAACATTGTAACCTTCTTTTTTAGCGAATATTGTAAAAATTATTCTTCATAATACAGATTCTTCACATACATGCTTTTCAGTGGCATTAGTTTAAAAACACATGAAATATCTCCTGGGGAATGTCATAAATACTGAGAAACTTTCCATAAAATAAGAAAGGTAATCTGGAGAGTGAGTATAAAGGGAGCTTAGACTCAGTCCTGGGCAGATGTTACTCTGCTTCAAACTGAAGAATGCCACAAGTGTAGACATTTCACATGAAGCTGCATTAAGTTTTAACTTTATAAATCCTCAGGTAAAACAGGAAAAGGTGGATAAATACAAGTATTTATCTGAATTTGCAGAGCATTTGTTGGAAAGGTCATCAGCCTGGAGATATGTAAGTAAATTCCTTGAATTACAATGTTATAGTCTTTATTCTGAGAATCTTTCCTAGTCCCCTAGGATTGCATCCAGAGAATCATGACTTTGCTACCTGATGATCCTCGGCCTAGTTTCTCTCCTTCCACTGCTGCTCGTTGTAGGGACTATTTGGCACTGTGAAGTAGTCCCGGGATGGAGAAAGATTTAAAACCCTGGGCCTAGCCTCATAGTAAATGAGTCCTGGAATCATTCTCAGGATGTGTTTCACTTTAATTCTAATTCAGGATTACACCTTCAGTGTCATTTAGTACTGAAATATTTGTACTGGGAGATGATGGCACATGTTATGTGTGCCACCTAGGCCACAGATATGGCTCCTGCATATGTTTCAGGAACATTAGCAACAGGAGACCAGATTTGATCAGCAAGTCACTTGTCTCTAGGGAAGGTTGGAATTACCGTGAATTCTGAGCTGAAAGTCTGATGAAGATAGATTTGGGTCCTGGCCGTTTTGAGACTGAGAGATTGAGATCGAGGATTCTTTTGAGTGTGGACCTTATCTCTCTAAACCCTGATAAACATACAGCATCATAATAGTCACACTGGAAAGTATCTATATAAGTGATTTTCAACTATAGAGAACCAATAATTAATTAACTACAGCTATTCAGTGTGGTTTCTTGTGAACTAAAACATAGATAGATAGACAGATATATGTATGTATATGTGTGTGTGCGTACACGAAGACACACTCACACACATTTTTTCCAGAAAATTAAAGGTGGGTGAGAGCACTCCTCCACAGTCTCTCAAACAGAAGAAATCTTTGCCAGTGTGACCCCCCCTTAACTTTTATTTTATACTTCAGCAATAAAATTTGATGAGACTTTAGATTATTTCCCATTGATTTGGGAAAAAGTACTCAGTTTATAACTGTGCTAGTCTGACAAGTTAATTATTATTTTGCATAGGAAGACTGGCTAATTTTGGCCTGAGAGCTTTTAATTAACCATTCTCCTTTTCAGTCTTTTTAGGTTCTTTCACTGAGATAAGTTTTTGAGTCTGTTTTAGAATGGGTTACTGAGTGGAAAAGGCATAAAGTACATTAGCAGGTAGGTGTTCAAGCCGACCTTGTCCAGTGGGTAAAGAGAGTAGTCAGATATTTAGTGGTGTGTTTTGAGTGTCTGCTTTGTGTAGATCTGGGTGCTGTTGGAGGTATCAAAGACATATACAGCATGGCTCCTGTTTTCAAAGGCCTTGCAAACAAATTTTGTTGCCCCCAGACACAGAAATGGCTGCTTTAAACACACACACACACACACACACACACACACACACACACACACACACACACACACACACACACACACACTCTTCATGGTAGAAACTTCAAAATTCCAATGCCTCTTTTGTCATAAATTAAATTTCAGTTTATGAATGGATCTGTTCCTGCCTTATCTCTTCTGTCTCATTATTCTATACGTATGTCTTGCACCATTATCCATGAGCCTAAATTCTAGAGCTTTAGAATAAGCCTTGATGTCTAGTATGGCACATCCCTTCACATTGTTGTTCTTCAAAATCAGTGTGGATAATTTATGGCTCTTTACACAAAAATCTTATAATTAACTTGTGACTTAGAAAAACAAAGCAAAACAAAAAACCTACTGGGCTTTGGTCAGAATTGTGGATTAGTTGGGGAGCTCTGATAAACTGATCATTTGGGGACTTACACAGATGTGACATATCTTTCCATTGAGTTAGGTCTTTTACATGCCTCATTCATAAAGTCTATTATTTTCTGTTTAATGTTTCTGCACATTTTTGTTAAATTAACTACTAAGCACTCTATAGTATTTTTCTTATGTGACAAAACCTGTAAATGTTTTTAAGAACATGAAATGGGATTTGAATAATTGCAGAGATATAACTTTTCTTGATGGAAATATACAACACCATAAAGATGTATTATGTAATTTTAATAAATTACAATTAGATTATTGAAGTTTTGAGAATAAAAAATAATAATTTTCATACTCAATCAGTTTAAAATATTATCTAATTTCCTTTGGGGGTTTCTTCTTTGACCCAAAAATTATTTTAAAATGCTATTTAATTTCCAGATATTTGTTTTTCCTGATATTTGTTTATTTATTTATTACTGATTTCTAATTTAATTCTGTTGTGGTCAGAGAACATAATCTATGATTTTAATGCTTTAAATTTGGTGAAACTGGCTTTATGGCCCAGCATATGCTAAATCTTAGTGGATGTTCCATATATGATGTCAGATAATGTATGTTCTACGGTTGCCTGGATGTGGGGTTCTGTAAACATAAGTGGGGCAAGTTTGCCAGTAGTGTGGTAAGTCTTCAGTATCCTTACTTATTTTCTGGTTACTTCTTCTATTGATCGTGGAGAGAGGAGTGTTTAACTCCCCAACTCTTAGTTGTGAGTTTGTTTATTTCTTCTTTCAGTTCTGTCAGTTTTTACTTCATTGTAGAGCTTTGTAATTAGACGTATATGTCTTCAGGATTGTTAGGTCTTCATGATTGACTTCTTTTATCATTATGAAATGTCCCTCCTTTTCCTTAGTAATGTTTCTCACCTTGGAGTTTACTTTATCTGATATTAATATAGGCACTCAAGCTTTTTATCATTAGAGCTGTGTAGCATATATGTTTCTATGCTTTTAAACTATCTGTGTCTTTATAATTAAATTGAGTTTCTTGTAGACACTATATAGTTTGGTCTTGCCTTTTTTAATCTAGTCTTGACAATTCCGGACTTTACACTCATGTGTTTAGTCCATTGACAGTTAATATGACTATTCATATGGTTAGGTTTAAGTCTATCACTTGCTGTATGTTTACTGCTTATCCCATTTGGTCTTTGTTCCCTTTGTTTTCCTTGCTTTTAGATTAAATGAGTATTTAATAAGTATTCCATTTTATCTCCTCTTTTGTGTTATAATCTATATCTGTGTCTTTTATTTGTTGCTCTAGGCAGTTTATAGTATACATCTTTAATTTATTACAGTCTGCCATGAACTAATAATGTGCCAGTTCATGTATAATGTAAGAACCTTACAACAGTAGATTTCTATTTTCAACCTCCTGTCCTTTTTGCTATTATTGTTATAGTTTTACTTCAGCATATATTATAAACCCTCTAGTACTTTGCTTTTGTATCATTTATATTTTAAATAAATTAAAGAATAGAAACATTCTTTTATATTTACCTACATATATATTCTTGCCAGTGCTTTTTATTCCTTTGTGTAGATCTGATTTTCCACCTTGAATTGTTTTCCTTCTATCTGAACTACCTCCTTTGACATGTCTAGTAAAGCCGGTATGCTGGCCATGACTTCTTCCACATTTTGTTCACCTGAAAATGTCTTTACTTTACCTTCAGTTTTCTCAAAGGCTTTATTTTTGCTGGATATGGGATTCTAGGTTGATTTCCCATTCCCATGCCCCACCTCCCAGCACACTGAAGGTGTTTAATTGTCTTTTGACTTGAATTGTTCTGATGAGAAGTCAGACAGAGGCTTTTTTTCCCTCCCCTGTATTAAATGTATCTTTTATTTTGTTTGCATTTCAGATTTTCTCTTTATAATTGGTTTCAGCAATTTGTATTTTTCTTTGTGTTTCTTTTCTTGGGTTTACTGAGCTTCTTGAATATATGAGTTTATATTTTTTCATCCAGTATGGTAAAAAAAAATGGCCATTATTTATTCACCTTCAGGGAGTCTAGTTGCATATATTTTAGATTGCTTGATATTATCTCACACTGAGGCTCTGCTCTTTCTTTCAGTCTTTTTTCTCAACTTTGCATCGGTAGAACTCAAATGCCTTCCAGCTATAGGTGAGCTGTGGTTATTACTTAGTTTTGATCTCATAGTATTTGTTCTTTCCCTGGTAGTTGTTCTTTGACTGGTCTTGTACAGTGTCACCTTGCGCAGGCACAGCTTAGTATTCAGCCAAAGATTCAAGAGAATCCATATGCTATATCCATAGCTCTCTTCTTCCAGTACTTCACTGCACAAATTCTAGCCATCTTGGCCTCCTGAACGTTATGTCTGTCTCGTAAACTTAGATCACTCTACTCTGCTTGAGACTCTTCTCTCTGAACCATGATCTGGAAATGCCTCCAGGTAGAAAGCTGGGATTATTGTAGGGTTCATTTCACTTTTACTCTTATCTTGGGGATCACAGGCATGCGCTGCCTGCTGTCCAATGTCTTAAAACAGGTATTTCCTATCATTTGTCCAGTTTCCTAGTTGTTCATAGCAGGGCTATTCGCATATCAGTTATCCTGCGGCTATAGGCAGCGGCCCCCTTAAATTATTGTTGCTACTTTATCTTTAAAAAATATTTTCTAATTTTGGTTGCTGGTATATAGGAACAAAATTGATTTTAAAATATTAATCTTGTATATAGCAACCTTGCTGAACTATTTTATTTTTAATAATTTTTGGAATCTCTTGGACTTTGCATGTGTTCATAAATGAGGACAGTTTTATTTTTCCTTTCTAATATTCAGTTTATTTATTTTTCTTTTTTAATGCATTGGTTAGTACGTTTCACAATTATATTGAGTGTTTTAACAGCCACTTTTTTTTTCCTGAATCTAAAAATTTTCCTTAAAGTTCCACCTTTATATATGATGTTTGAATGTTTTTGGTTGATATCCTTTATCAGGTTAAGGAAGATCCTGTTTATTCCTAGTTAAGAATATTTTCAAAAATAATATGTGTGTTTTAATTACATCAAATATGTTTTTCTGCATGTACTTAGCTGATCACATGTGTTTTTCTTTTTATCTGATATGTTGAATTACGTTTTTTGCTAGTGTGCAGTTATCTTGGTATTTCTGAGGTTAACCACTAGTTTTTAATGCTCTGCTGGTTTGGGTTTGCTAATTTTATTTAGGATTTTTGCACCTGGTCATAAATAAAAATTGGCTTAGAAAAGTTTTTCTCATGCTACCCTTTTCTAGTTTGGTATAAAGAATATGCTAACATAATAAAAGAAATTGGGTGGGTGGCTTCTCTTTTTATCTGTTTTCTGGCACAGTTTGTAAGACATATGAGATACCTCTTCTTTAAATGTTTGGAAGCATCCATGTATGAAACCAGCAGACTATTTTATTAATATTTGGATAGGATATCTTTGGGATAGGTTTTTCACTACTGGAGTGATTTCCTTAAATTTATAGGATTTGTTCCTCTTTTTTTTTTTTTTTTTTTTTTGGATTCTTAAACAGGTTTGGATCAAATACGTTTTTCTAGGTGGTATTCCATTTTGTCTCTGTTTTCAAATTCATGGGCATAAAGTTGATCATATTGCTCTTTACCATGTTTTATTTATAGGCAGGTATTTTCATTACAAAATGTGTCTTCTCCCTTATTTCTTGATTAATCTTGTATAACAATGTTTTATTTCACTAGTTCATTTCTGGAAAAAAAAACAGTTTTTTGATCTGTTTTATTGTATCTTTATTTTATAGTGCATTATTTTCTGGTTTTATCTTTATTATCTCATTGCTTCTTCTTTCTTTAGCTTTACTCTTATTTTTACAATTTATTTTGCTGACTGCTTAGCTCGTTCATTTTCATTTCTTTCCGATAAGCACTTATGGATATAAATTCTTTAGTATTGCTTTAACTACATCTTAGAGATTCGATATGTAGTATTCTTATAATACTTCAGTTCTGAATATTTTCTACTCTTCAGAGCTATTTAGGAAGTTTTATTGCTGTTGTTGCTTTAAATGTGCAAATCTGTAGGGTTCTACATTACGTTTTTCTTTCTATTTCTTATTTAATTGCTTTAGGGCCAGAGAATATGGTCTGTATGACAGTATTCTTTGATATTTGTTAATCTTTTTTTATGGTGCAGAGTGTCCTAGCTGTTTTTTGTGTTCTGAAATTTCACTATGATTCTGTCTTTTAATATTTTAAAGTATAATCATTTTATAATGGTTTTCGGATATTTCAATGATTTGAAATTCTTGGAGGGGTCTCATACTGCTGTGATGTGTGTGTGTGTGTGTGTCCCTTATATGGGGTATTTGGTGAATTATTTCCTTATGCATTTTCTAATTTTGAATGGTGAGCTCATCTTCAGCAGTGTCATATCTATGGAAATTCTGTGGAATCTGGTTTTAGAGAGTATCTCTCCTGATTGGGTTTGTCTTTGCTTCTCCTGAAACCCCAATGTTGATTCAGTTTAGTGGCAGTTTTTTTCCCCCACCCAGAGAATATGCTGATAGAGACAAGCTCCCAGTTTTCTTCCTTTGTTGGTGAAAGGATTGTTTTCAATGAGATGTTAGCCACTGGGAGTCGTGGCTATAGTAGGGAGTAGGTGGTAGGTTATAGTTCCAATTCCCTGCCTGGGTTGTACTTTGCCCAAGAGGGCATTAACACCAAAGCTCCTCTGTGGTGTACCGATGTGCCCACCACCCCCACAGCTGCACAGGTTTAGGTTTTGTTTTCAGTCTTTCCAGTGTTTGACTCCCTGAGCTTTCCCTTACTTTGAGAGCATTTAAAAAATATTTACCATATTTTAAGCATTTCTTCTTAACACATATGTATTTGAATGTATTCTACCTTGAGGCTTTGGTCTTGAGGTGATATGGGAGTCTAATTTTACATTTCAAAGCAGAGGGCTCTGGTGATTGTAGGCCCATAGTTTAATATGCCCAGGATTTCTGTGACATCATCAGTAAATGCAGATTTTGTCTCTTGTGGCATGTACATGCTAGCTGTAAAGCTTTCAACCTGCATTTTTGTCTTTGTTTTCTTAAACGTTCTTGAAGTTACTGAAAGCTAAATGAATTTAAGGGTATGGAATTAAACCTACAACTACTGGACTTTTTAATTAAGTCGTGTAACTACACAAAATGTTTTTGTAACTTTTACAAACACATTCATTTGTAATGTTATCGTCAAAAGTATTCATTGGAGATTACACAATAAAGCAAGTCTTCAACATCTACATGTGAGAGGATTATTGGTACTTAATGAAATTTTATCTTTAAAAGAAGTAGGTACCTTTCCTTGAGGGAAAGGTGTCATTCAGTGGAGAATTTTGATTAGTCTTCTCACTGTACTGTGATTCAACATAGACTGATTTTTTAGTAAAACGTCGCTCTACTTTGATTTCAGAATTGTTTGTTACCCCCACTGAACAATGGATGAGGATGAGAGAGAAGAGAGGAGGTATGAATTCATCATTGACTTACATTTCTGTCAAAGTCCTCGCCCCCATCCTCTGTACCCATTTCACATGTAGAAAAGTCCTACTTTCTCAGGGAAGCCTGACATCGGGAAATTTGGTCTCCCCAGTGGGTTTTTCATTACCCCAAACCCAACCCTTTTATAATTCCTAACACGTTACCTATGTACCTGACAGCCCCCCTCATCAAACTGGGTCCTCCACGCCTCGCAGTGCCCGCCCAGGGCTGAAGCTAATAAATGGTTGTTAAATAACTGACGGGTATACATACCCTGATGTGTTTCCAAGCCTGTTTTGTAGGCTTGGCTTGGCTACACCTTAAATTCATTTACTTTTGAGAAGATAAACTAACTTATTTTTCCATGTCCAACACCTAAAATAAATTCAAGTGCATTGTTCAAACAGTTTCTGTCAAAAATTTCAGGATGATCTGTGGTTTTTAATGGTAAAAAAAGTCTCAATTAGCATTTTATTGCTCAGCCTTCTCTGAGAAGCAGCATTGGCTTTGAGAAATCCTCTTGAGTAATTATAGATCACTTAGAAAAAAGCATTGAAATAAACACTTTTTTAAGTTTTTTTTATTGATACATAATTGATTATGCATATTTGGGGGTTTTAAACAGGTAAGTATGTGATGGAACAAAGACCCTCCATTAAATTCAGATTAATTTGGACTTAATTTGTTTTGTGTAATTCTTAGGGTACTGTGCCAGTCACTGTTCTGGGCTTTGCTCTGGAATACATGGAGACAGATATGGTCCCTCCCGTCAAAGGCCTCATGGTCTAAGGGAGATGATGTTGGCTTTCTTTTCCATGTTTTAATAGCAGTAGTTATTGTTGTTTATGGGTAGTCATGGGCCTGGTTTTACCCTAATATCGACATTAATATCTCCTTTTCTGTCTTCTTATTTTTCCCTTCTATTCCACCATCTTAATTCCCAGCCCCACCCTTGCTGTTTGTAATCCTGACTGTTTTTTGTCATTTAGGGATAAACTTCATAAATCCAAAAGGGCAAAGAAGGACAGGTTCAGAACGTTATTTCCAGAACTGAATGCAAGGCTGAAAACTCATGGTTATCTTCTAAAAGGAGACAAATCTAGAAGATGGAAGCACACCACTGCCCTCTCAAAGAAGAAGAAAGGTATGATTTGTACGATCGGCTGCATCTGTATAGCTTTTGGAGTAGCCACACTGAAAATTAGCTGTGGATGGGATAGCTGGATTCTTCACTTTACCGTAAACATTCTTTGAGAGGGATTAATGATTAGAGGATCTCTTGTAGTGCCTTTTAAGATACAGATATTTTATTTCTCCAATCGCCATTTGTTTATGGTTGATGCTTAAAATGTTATTGAGATTCATGCAAAAGTGAACAAGGAAATGAAAATTAAATTAAATGAGAAGTATATGTGGGAAAATAATGCAGATTTCTCTATCTTAGGCACTTAAAGGCGTACAGTAAATGTTGCTAAGGGAAACATGGCCCTGAGGCTTTAAAATAGTATCTATACCATTAAGTAGGTTTGACTGAAAACATCGGAGTGGGTCATGCCCATAAACATATAATCATGAAGTAATAATCTCTTAACTTAAGAAGTATTTTCTGGACCCCAGGGTGTGTGCCCCCCTTCACAGCAAACTTATAGAAATTATTTTATGGGTCCTGTTTCCACTTCCTCACATCCCATTCTTTCCTCAACCCACTTTGTTGAGACTATAGCTCCTCCCACTCCACGACAACTACTTTTGTCAGAAGGATCAGCAACCTCGACACTGCTGACCTCTTTGCTCCTTTAATTTTCCTCATCTTTCTTGATGTTTCAAAAACATTGCACAGGTGACCACTCCCTCTTTCCTGAAACATTTTTCTCTCAGCTTCCAGGACAACACGCCCCTAGCTCATTGGACTCTCATTCTTTGTATTTTCTGCTATCTCTTCCTCCCCTTTCAACTTCTAAACATTGGTGTGCCCCAGGGCTCAGTTCTTGGACTTTTTCTCTTCTGTATCTAAATTCATTTCCCAGGTAATTGTATCCAGTCCCTTGATTTGCTATCTGGATGTCAATGACCTCCACTTTTTAAATCTATCTCCAGCCCTGACCTCCTTCCTGAGCTACATGCTTGAGAATCATATCCATTGTTAAATCAGCAGGAGAGTTTCCTATGTGACTTCTTTCCCTATGTGTCTAATAGGAATGTTACCATGGCCATAAACTCTCAATGCCCCCTCTACCCCATTGCCTCTTGCATCCTCATCCCTGGTTTTTCCCATATCAGTAACTGGTAACCACTAGTCATTCTAACAGCTGCTGAAGCTAAAAATCTTCAAGTCGTTCTTGTTTCCGCTACTTCTCTCACCACCTCATACACTCCATCAGTAAATCTTTCTGGCTTCTACCTCTGAAATATATCTCAAATCCATTCACTCATTACCATTTATATAGCATTGATGCACCACCCTAATTCAGGCCTCCATCATCTCTTACTTTCTTTTTCTTTATTGACAAATAAAATCTGTATATATTTATTGTGTATGACACGGTGTTTTGATAAGTGTATACATTGTGGAATGGCTCAATCAAGTTAATTAACATATGCATTACCTCACATACTTACGTTTTGTGTGTGGTGAGACCACTTAAAATCCACTCTCTTAGCAAATTTCAAGTATACAATATATTGCCATTAACTGTAGTCACCATGATGTACAATAGATCTCTTGAACTTTTTCCTTCTGTCTAACTGAAATTTTGTATCCTTTGACCAACTTCTCTCCACTCCACTTTGTTTCTTACTTTTGAAGGAACTTCCCAGCTAGACTCTCTGCTTCCACCTTTGCTCTCTGCTTTATTCTGTTTTCCACAAACAGTCATAGTGATCTTTTAAAAACCTACCTTGTTGCTCTCCTGCTTGAAGCAGTTCATGTTTCACTCAGAATAAAATACCAACTCCTTACCACATAACCTATATGACCTGGCCCTCCCTATCTCTCAGACTTCCTTTCCTAACACTCTGCCCCTTGGGCATCCCACTGGCAGCCACTCTGGCCTCGTTTTTTTTTCTTTGAATGGGCAAAATTCTTTTCTGCTTCACTTCACACTCACTGCTTTCTCTGCCTGAGATGCTTTGCTCCTATGTCTTCATATGGTTGCCTTCTTGTCATTCAGATCTTAGTTCGGATGTTGCCTTCTGGGTAAGGCTTTCCTTGATCACACAGTCTCAATTATTGTACTTGTAGATCTATTAAACTATCTGTTCCATTGTTTATGTGCTGATGATCTGTCTACCCTGCCCCACCAGTTTGTAATATATAAAAGGACAGTCACCTAACTTGTCTTGTTCATACTGTATCCTGAGCCTCTAAAACAGAGTCTGACACATAGCAAAAGCTCTACAAATATTTGTTAAATAAATGATGAATAAATGAGGTTCAGTTTAACGGCAATTACTGAGTCCCTACTGTGACTTTAATAACATGCTAGACACTGGAGATATAATGAAGAATTTGATATGGTGCACACTCTACAGGCAAAACAAGGACAAGTTCACTAGTACAAAGGATAGATAGAAAAGCCCTTTAAGATTTATTGATAAAATACCTTGGTTTTGCTTTCTTGGTAATATATGGACTTTCCTGTCTTTTTTATTTCTTTGGAAGAAGTATAGGAGATAAAAGTAACTAGGTGGAACTGAAAGGTGATGGGGAAATTAACTCAAAAATTGACTACAGGAGAGTGTCCTATGGTTATTTACTGAGATTGAGGATCTGGGTTCAGAATTGAGTTTTCAATCTGGGACACTAATCAGGGGCCCTGCTCTTGCAGCAGTTGTGCAATTGGCCTGATAACTTACATATTTTCATACTTTCCTTCCAGTTGCACATCCTCTTCTCATTCCCTCTTTACTTGAGGGTTCTAGAGCTCTTATGTTCATGTGTGACTTCCCTATTACCCAAATCTACTCATATAAAGGATCTGACACTCATCTCACTAAGAAACCAATAGCTGCTATCAGTTATCCTTGTCAGGAGATTTTACGTTTTTTAATAGAGATCAAAGTTGTATGCGATGTGTCTCTCATTTTTCTGCCAGGAGAAGTAACTATCATTTATTGACATGAAGCATTAAAATCACTTGAGAATGGTGGGCTGTGTTAGCAAAGTCCCTTGGATAGTGAAGTCCGTGGGGTTGGAGGAAGTGGAGAGAATCAGATGTTGGTAGCAAAGGCTGTGAGTGAGCACAGGAGCAGAAACAGTACTCTTTGGGAAAACCAGAAAACCTTGAAGAATGGGATAATAAGAATGAGAGATAAAATAGTGCAGCAGCTTTGAAAAGATATGAGATAAAGCTTAAAGATATTCTAGTTAAGGGCCCTCACTCAAAACTTAATTAGTTGAAGTTAACAAGTGGAATTCCATATTTTAGCCAGGGATTGGAGGTCTGGGTCTGCCTGTGGCCCTCGACCTTACCTGGAATACTATGATTACTGGGTTTCGTTAGAACTCAAGAGAATGAAAAAAATGAAAATTGAAAATAATAAAGCTGTTGGACAGGTCCTGATGTGTGGAGTAGAAATTGAGTTAGATGATCTTCCAGGTCTTTTTTCAATTGGAAACACTTCTATATTTATGATCGTTCATAAGCAATTACTTAGTTTACATCAGGTTCTTCATTAGCATTTAGCATTTTCCCACGGGAGTTTTTTCTATAAAATGAATTATAACTTTAAAAAATGTAGTATCCATAGCTAATCACCTTAATGTGACACTTTTCCATCCTTTTTTCCTTCTCCTAAAAAGGTAAAGTCAGTTTGGGAGGCTCTCGGGAGAAACCAAGTTGGGTTCCATCATTTAAAACCTATGAAGATTTCAATCAAATGATGATGCAGGTAAGAGGGCATTTGCTTTTTAATTACTTCATAGGTAGAATACATGCAATAGAAGATAATGAATAGCGTTTTTCAAGGTGTAGCTAAAAACTGTATGTATCAGAATCACTTAGAGAGCTTGATAAAAATACAGATTCCTGAGCCCCAACTTAAACCATCTGAATCAAAAACTCAAACCTGGTAGGACCAGAAGTCTTCATTTCTCACAGGCTCCCAAGATGCTTTTCACGCCACTGAGTTTTGAGAACCATTGACCTTAAGTGACAACAAATATAAACAAGTCTTTGCATAGGTTAATGGCAAGTTAAGTCATTATCTGGCAGACTCATTCAACATAGATTGTTAGACTCTAATGAATAGGCCTTCAAGTTTTATTTTTTTCTCTCAAGGACATGAGGTGTTTGTGGTTTCTCTCTCTAAGCAAACTGGTTAGGTTCACAGAGGTCAAAGGCCACAAACTGTACCCTGAAGAACCATAGTCCTTTGAGTCAAACGGATAGAGATACAAATTTTGCCTTTGTCACTTACTTCTTGGATGTCTTGAGTGAGTTACTGTCTCTGAGACTTGATTTATTTCTCTTTAAAATGGGTAAAAACTATCTCTATTTCACTAAGTTGTTAAGAGAATAAAGTAAAGTGAACATGTGTAAAAGTTCTAGTGCAGTCTTTGGAACATATTAGATGTTCAGAAATTATGAGCTCAGGCCCTTTTCCCCATTGGTACTGGTGACCACCCAGTGGTCATAATAGGGTCTGAGAAAGGAATTGTGTGGGTGAATCTTTTCAAACCCATCCCAATGCTAAGAGCAAAATTCCACTGACTGTTGATGAGTGGAATCATTTTTGAATATTCTCTACTGAAAGGACAAGTCGAGACCAGTTGACGATCCACCAGAGAGAGCTCGTTTATTAGGCGGCACACACACATATAAATAGAGCTTTTAGGGAAGGCTGATTGGCTTAAAATACAATCCCTACTTAGCATACCGCATGGGGCTTGGGGTGAGCTGATTGGTGTGCGATTCGCGCTGGCGGGAAGGAGAGTACGGAAGAGAAGGGCAACCAGTGCCATGATGGGGTGTGGCCGAGAAGGACTTATGTGATCAGGGTGTGATCCCTTGGGGCATTTGGGTTCTTACATTCCTCGGTGTGATCCCTTGGGGCATTTGGGTTCTTACATCTACTTCATCTTTCTTCCTTTGAAGCAGTAGACTCTCTAAGGTTTATTAAAGAGATTTTGCCTTAGGGATCATATACACAAAGATTTAGTATAAAGAGGCCTTAAAATGTGCTATATGAAATCCTGTTACTAATTTTATGAAACCAGACGATGATAATATTCTCTCTTCATTAGTTATTAGATGGCTTTATGATTGTCCTGAACACAGATGGAGTGATAATTTTTGTGGCTCAAAATGTCTCTTCAATTCTTGGCCTTTTCCCAGTAAGTACTTCCAGCTTTTGGTAAAGTGGATCATTCTGGTTTGCTGTTTATGGGCTCATTATTTATTTTCAGGAGCATATAACTCATCAGAGAATACATTCTCAATGTTTTCAAACTGTGCCCCTGTTTTACTGTCATCTTCATTGGCGTCAGTTTTAAATCTATAAAAACAAATTCTGATATGGGGTAATAAAACATGTTTTTTTGTGTGTGTGCATGGTTTAAAACTGCCTCTGCAGGCAATCCTGAAAGAAAACTGTGCTTTTTGAGATGTCAGTCATCTCAGAATCAGTGGAGAGTCTCCAAGGTGACTACTTTGAGAGGTGGCAGCTGCCACTAAGATGGATGTGTTGTGGGATGGGTGTTTGATTTTGTACATTTCTTTAGTGTCCATCACATATTGATGAGACAGTGAATGTCGTGATTTGTTAATGCTAGCTCATAGTATCCATTCCAGGTGTGATTTGTTTTCTGTTTTTCCTTATATTGAAGAACAAATTGCTATCTTTCGAAAAACAATAGAAATGATTGCATAGCTTATCAATGTCATAAGTATTGCTGAAGAAACCTACACAGGGTCTCTGGTGTCCAAAAATGGTCACTCATTTCTGAGTCCTTTGGTAGTACTGTGCCCCTCTCAGGCATGTTCTCTCCATCTTCATGGCACTATCACTTTCAAATATATGATTTCATAAGTATTTTGGGGGGTCTTCAGGCTGTACATCTAAAAAATATATCACTTAAATATGAAAGTACTACCTGCCTGTCTTAGTCCACCTGGGATGCCTAACAGAGTGCCACAGACTGGGTGGCTATACACAACAGAAATTTATTTCTCATAGTTTTGGAGCCTGGGAAGTTCAAGACCAAGTTGCCAGCAGATTCAGTGTCTGGTGAGGGTCAGCTCTCTGGTTCAGAGTTGATTGTCTTCTTGCTGTAACTTCACACGGTGGAAGAGGCGAGGGATCTCTTTGGTGTCTCTTTTATAAGGACACTAATCCCATTCATGAAGGCTCTGCCCTCTTGACTTACCTTACAAAGACCCCCAAATCTTAATACTATTACATTTAGGGTTAAGTTTCAATATATGAGTTTTAGGGAGACACAAACGTTCAGTCTATAGCAATGTCTTAATATTCCACTTATGCTTGTGTGTGAAGAGGGACTATGTCGAATAGATTCACCGATAACCCTATCCTATGAAATCTCGGTCACTGAGATAGCTGTGTTAATCATATCTGCGTTGTTGCTTTCACTGTATATTCCTCACTCCACAGAGTTGTCTCAAGAACTTGACAAACCCTGACCCAGAGGTCTATAGCACTCGAGTTTGGCACATGGATATTAATAGAAGCTTGGTTAGACTATGCTGTAGTTAAATTGGAAGTGGTTTAGAAGCTTCTTCCATTAGTTAAGCCATGCCAGCCAGCATGTTCCATGGCACTTTTGGAAACTCTCAGAGCTTTTAGAAACTTTTCTTTTTATTTACTGATGCTAGACTCTCTCTCTTCTATTTCTCATTCTCTTCCTTTCTTTAAAAAATACTTTACATTTCCAAATTCAGCTTATGCAAGGGTACTTTGAAAAGTTCATGGAAAAATAGAATTAATAGATAATACAAATCTTTCCAAAATGAACTTTTTGAACTATCTTCATATTTGTAGGATAACCAATCAGCTGAATAAAATTCAAATATTAGAGATATTTACTGAATTGAATTTTAGAATATTTATATCATAGAAAGGGTCTTATCAAATACCTATATTAAAAGAAAGAATGTGTGAGAATGATTCATTACAGCTTAATTTTTTTTATAGTGAAGACCAGAAAGCTACCCAAATTCTTGTGTCATCAGGTACTACTTAAATCAAATTGGCCATTAACTGAGAGTGGTGATTTTTTCCTATTGCATGAAATTTTTCATAGTGATAGTGTTAGTTATACTATTATCCTTCTTTCTCTATGTATTTGATTCAAAGTTTTCACTTTAAAGAGGTTCCTTTACCCTTCAACATTTGAGGTACCACACACACACACACACATATACTGTCACCATAAGGTAGAAGTGTCTGGGACATGTGTTTTCAACTACCATAAACCATACACATGATTAACAGAGATTGGTGTACTCAAAAATAAAGATATAACTATTAATCTGTACATAAGTATTAAATAGGAATGAAGTTATATATTCTTATAAAGCAGGATGAAAAAGAACTATAACAGAGGTATGATTTCACACTACCTCATTCTGTCCTAAATCTTCTTAATTTTTAACAACAGGAAATCTTTTCTCCAAGCTTTGATTAAACATTTCATTTTATAAATCACCCATCATATGTTAACATGGAAACCCAACTGTTTCTAGAGTATTTGCCTGGCTCCAGGAATCTAAAGTTTTATTAAACATCAAAGCACCTCCATCTATAGGGCAACTCTAAACTGACAGCATGGTGGAGTGGAAAGAACTTGGTCTTTGGAGTCACATAATCTGGAGATTAAAATTTAGCTTTGGCAGTCACTAACTACATGACCTTTAGGTTCTCATCTGTAAATGGGGAAAGAATATTACTTCGAGAGTGCTGGGAGGTAGGCTATTATAAATAGGGTGCTTAGCAAATGTCTGATTGGGTGACATGTGAACAAAGACCTGAATAGAATGAGTACATGTGTCATGCAATCACCCAAAGCAAGTGTATCCCAGATGGAGGAAAAATCAAATGTAAAAGCCTTAGAGCAGGAATGTGTTCAGTGTGGAAAGGATACAGTAGAAAGGCCAGTGTGATTGGAGTGTCGTGAGCAAAAGAAAAAGAGCTAGGAAATAATGAGGCCAGAGCAGTAAGGGGGGTCCACTCCACTTAAGACCATTGTAATGGCTTTGCCTTTTCCTCTGAGATGGGAAGAAGCCATTGGGAGAAGCAGTTGAGGAAAATGATCTGATTTAAGTTTTATCAGGATTGCTTCGGCTTTTGTGTTAAGAATTGGCTATGGGGGTTGGGCAGGCATGAGGCATGGAAATACAAAGTACACTTGGAAAGTCATGGCAATAGTACAGGCAACATAGACTGGCAATTATCAAAAAGACAATAACCATTGCTCGCGAGGATGTGGGGAAGGTGGAACCCTCCTACACTGTTGGTTTGACTGTAAATTGGTGCAGCCATTAGGGAAAACAGTAAGGGGTTTCCTGAAACAACTAGAGATAGACATGCCATACGATCCAGCAATCCCACTGCTGAGTATATACCTGAAGGAATGGAAATCAGCATGTTGAAGGGACCCCTGCACTCCCGTGTTTATCATAGCTCTGTTTACAGTAGCCAGGATATGAAACCCACCTAAATGTCTGTTGAAGAATGACTGGGAAAGGGAAATGTGGTGTATTTACACAATGGAATACTACTGAGCCATAAAAAAAGAACGATTCTGTATGTGTTTTGAAGGTAGAACCAATAAAGTTTGCTGATGGAAGGAATGTTGAGTTTGAAAGATGAAATGCAAGTCAAGGACAGGCAAGTAGGTAAACATTGGTGCTGTTTATGAAAATGAGGAAGACTGAGAGAGGAGCATGTATTGTTAATAGATCAGGAGTTTCATTTTAGCTATCTTAAAATTGAAATCCTGTCAGACATCCAAGTTGAGTTATCTTGTGGGTGTAAGTACAGAAGAGTTCAGGCAGAAGTCTAGACTAGAGATAGAATTTGGGAGTCATTAACAGATAGGTGGTATTTAATGAGCTGGAACTGAAAGAGACCACCTAGGCAGACAGTATACTAAAAGAGGTCCAATGCATAAGCCCTGGGCACTGCAATACTTAGGAGATAGGAAGAAGCGTAAGATCCAGCAAAGAAAATTGTGAAGGAGTAGACTTTGAGGTAGAAGCAGATCCATATGTATGTGATGTGCTGGAAGCCAAGTAAAGGAAGTTTTTCAAGGAGAAAGGAGAGATCAATTGTTTCAAATGCTGAGATACTGGGTAAGATGAGGGCTGAGCATTGGCTGTGGATTTGGCAATATGAAAGTCATTGGTGACCTTAACAAAAGCACTTTCAGTGAAGTGGTCAGGATAAAAAATTCATTAGTTTAGTTTCAAGGGAGAGTGAGAAATGAAGAAAGGGGAGACGGCAGGTATAGTTCAAGAATTTCTTTTTCCTAAGTGGACCAGAGAAGTAAAGTTATAGCAGAAGAAAAGAAGATAGCGTAAAGGAAAGTTTTGAGTTTTTAGAATTTTGTGTAGTTGTTTTTGCTTTTAAGGTGACAAACTTTATAGGACGTGTGATACGGGATTTGCATGCTTATGTGAAGACCTAGCAGAAAAGGTAAGTTTGATGATGTGGGAGGTAGTGGAAGAATTTCTGGAACAATGTCTTTGAATAGTCAAGAGAAAATGGGATACAATGCACAAATGAAGAAATTAGACTTATGAGCTTTATTCACGGGAATAGAAAGGAAAACAGGTCTCTAGGCACAGAAACAGATAGGTTGGTAGATTTGGTGGTAGGTAGAAGTCGACATTTTCTTCTTTTTGCTCACTGAAGTAAGAAGTGAGATCAGCTAAAAATGTGAAGGGCTGGAGTTCAGAGGTTTGAGGGAAAAGGGAAAGGCAAGAAATAGTCACATTGAAAAGTAGGAGAGCAAATTGTTTAAGGAAATGGTTACTGGACAGAGTTGGGCACCCATTTCAAATAATATACTACACAGTTGTGAGTTTTTCTCTGTCTATATTCAGTTGCTTGGGTGAGAGTGTAGGATAGATGAAAAGTTGAAGTAACCAGAGTAGAGGTTTTCCCAGGCAAATATGGCAGAGGAAGAGAGCACATAGAAATGGTTACGGTGATCATGGAATCTGACCATGTGATCTGAGCTGGGTAGAGAGTGATGACAATTTGAAGGAGGTAATGCTCAGTGAAAACGTGACAGGAATGGACTAGAGGTCTTAGTCAGAGGAATAATTATTGGAGACGTGGGGTGCTTGCATGAGTGCACTGGAAAGGGAAGAAGACAGTGGTTATAGGGTAGGGTAATGTGAATTATGTTTCCTTAGAGATACCACAGGTGGGGCAGACTGAGATGGGGTAGAGGATAAGCTCACTGGAGATAAGTAGATAGAGGAACTGAACAGTGTTACCACGTATAGTAAAACTCTCTCTTTCTCTTTCTCTCTTTCTCTCCTTTTCCCTCTCCCTCTCCAGAGTGACATTGCGGGCAAAAAATTATTAAGCCTTCTGCCTGATGAAGAGCAATACACAGTTCACCAAAAGATAACTATCAAATCTCCTTTGTCTGCCTCAGGTACGGGGTTTTTGTTTTGTTTTGTTTTGTTTTGTTTTGTTTTGTTTTGTTTTGTTTTTTCAAATAGTAAATTCTCAGGTTTTAAAAGACAAGTAACAATCACTCAGTGGAATAATTTTTTTTAAACCGTTAGAGACAACATAGCTGTTGATCATATATTAATTTCATTCATATAATATTGTGAATTATATGTCTAGTGTTAAAAAAATCTGCCCTCCATTAAATCAACCCCAATTCTTCCAATGTTTGTATAGTTGCATTAGTGCTATATAAATAATGGACTATTGTTCATAATATTCTAGCTGGTACCCAACTCTGCAGATACAACATAGACAACTATGTAAGTGCTAATGTTTATGAGAAGAAAATTATATTTTTTTAAAGTCTGGTTTAAGACATTAGTCATATGAAATAATTTAGCAGAATATGATAAAGAGTTAATGTAAACTTGTTTTGTATCTATTCTCTTTTTAGTAGGAAAACATATTACGTTTTGCTGTCATGTAAAAAGGGGAGATTTTGGAGATGATGGTAGCCCTGATTATGAATATGTGAGATTTATCATGAGTGTAAAAGATATTACTAAGGGTAAGCAATTCAGTTTATGTTATCTAGATGACATTCATGAGTTATGTAGCCCCTCATTGCTGAGATAAATCTTTCTATTCTCAGTACTCACAAACTTCCTAATATTATTCTGGTCACAGTTTCTGGCTACACACATTAATTAGACATTTAAAAAATTGTGAAATTTACAAGGTGGGGTCATATAGAAACATGGTGGGCTGAGCTAAGAGTAACTTTTTCCCTTTACCAAATGAAGAAATGATTGCTAAAACATAACAAAAGAAGTTTAATGCATAGCCAAGCTTAAAAGAAAGGGAACTCCATGTGTACCAAAAATTAAAGGATAAAGCAATACTAAATAGTAAGAGGAAATTGATTTTGTGGTGGCCTAGGTGTGTTTTAAATCATACATAGGTTCCACTGGCTGTGGTCTGGGATTCTAACAACCACTTAAGGACCCATATATAAAACCTAGAGATCAGTAAAATTTTGGTAACTGTTCTTGAGGAAGAGTGAGTAAGTTTGCCATCTCTCTGGGAATTTGGACAAAAAAATATGCCATTTACAGGAAATCAAAACCCCAGTTTGTGTCACGTGTCGATAGGGGGTCTAATTTACAATTTTTGAAGTTTGGGGAACTGCAAACTGAGAAATTAGCATGAATTAATTTACCTGAACTGGTTTGGGGCCATTAAAACATCTGGAGCTTGAATCAGAGGTAAATAGCCCAAATAGCTAACAAATATATGAAAAGATGTTCAAATTCACTAATAAGAAAAAAAAAGAAAAACTTAAAAACAAATGAGATGACACTGTATACCACTCAGAAAGGCAAAAATTAGAAGTGTGATTAATAGCAAATATTGGTGAAGATGTGAGAAATGAATAAATGAATGAATAGGTAAATAAATAATGAAAATTGGCTCACACAAAGGTTTGCTGATATATTTGTCATGTTTCCTGGAAATTAAAGGTCAGACACCTTTTAAAAAAAATTCGTGACTACATAAACACACAAATTACATACATACACACACGCTTAATGCCCATGTGGTCTATATAAAAGAGAGGAGCTAATTTTTTTTTTTTTGGAGACTAAAATATCAACCCACAGGGTAATAACAGAAGACTGAAAACCAATCTGAACTCACAACAATTGATTCTCAGTAATTACTTCTTCATGTTTTGCGGGGGACCATCAAGGGGAGGCTGGAAAGGAAGGAAGACAGAGAAGATCCCTTGACTCAGAATCTTGAAAATTGTCAGTGGTCTGGCAAACAGCAGGTGTCTGTCTTCTTCTTTGACTGGTCCACCTTTCTATTCCATTGTCACATGTGTGTATGTCTATCTCTCTTAGAGCCTTTTGCACTCTTTGCTGGCGTTTTTTCTGGCTACCTCTGCCCTGACTCATCTATGAATCGTCTTTGGGAGAATCAGTTTTGTATTGTGGGAAGCATTTGTGTTCTCAGGGTTCAGACCCTACAGGTGAGTATGCTGTGTGTGCCTCCTCCATTGTGGCAATGTGGGCTTCCTTTGAAGGGCCATGTCCCCTTTGATTTCTCAGTCGCTGGACAATATTGCTAAAGCACTCAATGTCTGCAGAGGGCTGTGCTAGTAGGATACATGAATAAGGAAAGATCATCCCCTGTGTTTCAGAAGTTGAGCATCTCAGTGGAGATTTAAACACACTTGAATGAGATGTACAGTCATTTACAAGTGATTTGGTTATAAAATAGATGCTGGGGTCTGAAACATATTAAGATAAGCTAGCATTTTGGCCGGTAGATAAAGGAAGGCTTCGGTCACGTGGTGAGTTTTGAGGCACCTCTTTTTTTCCATTGAATACCTAAGCTGGTTCCAAAGGCTTTTGCTTACTTAGAGCTCTTCTAAAATAGTGCTCACAGATTCTATCTCTAAAAAGAAAAAGTCTTCAGAATTCATCTGATAGATTCAGGATCAATTAATTTATTTATTTAGTAATATATTTAGTAAGCACCTACAGTGTTCCAGGCACTGTGCTAGGTGCCAGGGAAATATTAGGGGAGATAGACAATAGCTAAGCAATGCTGACAAGTGCCATGGAGATAATAAAATGGAATAATATACCGAGAACTGGAGAGGGTGAAGAGTTTCAGACAAAGTGGTCAGGAAAGATCTCTTTGTGATGATTTGTCTTTTGAGTAGAGAACCGCAATGATAAGAAAGAAAGGCAATCCAGGTGGAGCACTGAACAGCAGTAAAAGCCCTGCAGTAGTAGCAGGCTTGGAGAGTTCCAAGGAACAAAGTAGGTTATATGACGGGAATAAGGTGAAAGAGTGAAGGAAGAGTAGAAAATAAGATCCAAGAAATAGGCAGGGGCCAGATTATTTAGAACTTTGAGATACATGGTATTGAGTTTGGATTTTATTCCAAGTGCGTTGGAAAGCAGGGGGTGACATGATCTGATTTATTTTTAAGAGGTCAGGCTGACTTCTGTGTGGGAAATGGTATCTAGAGAAACAAGAATGGAAGGAAGAGGACTGATGTGATAGATGACAGGAGCTTGGACTATGATTATAGTAATGGGCATAGAAGTACATCCCCCACTGTTGAATGTGACTGGCTTTAAAAGAAAAAAAAAAAAGAAAAAGAAAAACAGAAGAAAAAAGAAGTATAGTCATTACTCGGTATCTGTGAGGGATGAATTCTGGGAACTCCCTTGGATACCAAAATCCAGGGATGCCCAAGTCCCTGATATAAGATGGCATAATATTTTCATATAACCTATGTAAATCCCCCCGTATACTTTAAATTATCTCTAGGTTACTTATAATACCTATTACTATGTAAATAGCTGTTACACTGTATTGTTTAGTGAATGACAAGAAAAAAGACTACATGTTCAGTACAGATGCAGTTTTTTTCTGAATATTTTCCATCTGGGGTTGGTGAATTTATGGATGTGGAACCCACAGATATGGAGGGCCGACTGCACACAGATTTGGGATTTATTTTGGAGATAGAGCCCTTGGTGATGAGATGAAAGTGGCTGAAAGAAGGAGAAAAAGTCTCAAGAATAACTCAGATTTGGGGGCCTGAGGAACTCAGCAAGTGGAGGTGCCATATCTGATTCAAGAAGGACTGAGACTGTGGATTGGGCAGTATGGGTGGCTAAAATTGAAAACTCTGTTCAGGCCATGTTAATATTGTGATAATATTATAACATATAGCACATCCAACCCCTTACCTTACCAGGGAAGCCTCTGGATCCACACCATCTGGGTTCAAATCCTTTCCGTACCAGCTGCAAGAATTTAGCCAAGTCACCTTCTTTAGCCTCAGTTTATTTTTCTATAATTGGTGACAACAGTACCTCCTTTTATTGTTGTGAGGAGTAAATAAGACAGTGCCTCACATATGGCAAAGCACTCAGTAAATGTGAGCTATTAGAGTAGTCATAATCTCCATTGTTACTGCCATTATCATTGTTATTTATCCTTAGGATCCAGAGAGGGCAAAAGACTTGCTTTACTTTTTATATCTGGTTTAAAATGTGTTCTCTTCTGACCACATTTCAGAAACTGTGAAGGGTGTCTTTACCTTCAGTTTTAGAGCAGTGATGTATGTCATCATTTCTTCAAATGTAAGATGGTGAGAAAAGTGGTACAGAGAAAAACAACTGAAGGAAGTGACTTCATTTGATTGCTCTATACATTATTCCTTCTTGTAGCCCTCTAGGATTGGAACTTTCATATTTTCCATGTGAATGTGGACATCCCATTTTGGGAAGTCAATACTAATATCTACTTCCTCCTCTGAGAAAGGAAAAAAATTCTGATTTTGCCCACCACCCTAGACCGCCTCATGGCACAAGGAACTCTATTTGTAATTTATTCCGGTTACTCTCTGGGTTTCTAGGATATTTGTTCCATAATTTTGAACATGGAGAACAAATATCATGAGAACAGAGGACTTTTTGGAGATTTTTTTTTATAGTGGGCTGTGTAACACAGTGGGAAGAACAGCGAACTCATAGTTCAATCTTTGAAACTCTGCCCCTGGATCTACTAGCACTATGTATTGGGACCAGTCATTATATCTCTATAATCCTCATTTTCACATCTGTAAAATTCAGTGCCTTTCTCACATTGATATGGGGGTGAGTTGTGGCATCAGACATGAGCATGCTTCCAAAATTAATACATGGTAAACAAATGTCAGGTATTTTTACTATATAAGTACATTGAAAGTCTCTAAATATGCCAATTTTTTTCTGTAGGATTATTTCACTGCAAAGGAATCCAATATAGAAGTTATAATGATACAAGATTCAGATGAGGAATATGTTTCGGAGGACAACAGGTGAGATGTAGCACTGATATAAGTAATGGAGACCTAGAATACATTTTTACTAAACAAAACTAAAATAATTAAGAAATAACATCTACAGATATTTTTCCATCAAAATGAAAACACAAGCACACACACACACACAAAGTGAATTCTTCAGAAAACCAATCTACTAGTCTGAACTCTCTTCTCCAGCTGATATAATTCATATTTTTCCAACGGAATATAAATACCGGTAATTTTTTGTTGTTGTAAAAAAAAAAAGCTTTAAGTAATTAAGTAGAGAAAACTGACACAGACACTAACCGACTTTCAAATGAAGATAGTACATTTTAAAATAGTACCTCACTACTATTTTTCTTGAAAATAAAAGTAATGTTTAGAGGTTTTTTAAACATTTGAAGAGCAAGTACACATTGTGGTAACTGCTAATTATACAGGCACCCATGTTTTTATTAGTCTCATCTGTTCCTTAAAATCTCTTTGCTAACAAACTTAGAGAATAGAAGCCAATATTCCATTATTTTAAGTTGGAAAAATAAAAATGCATTTCTAACCCACGAGAAAATCTGATTAATTTTCCAAATATCACTGAAACTCCCTTACACACTTATTTATCAACCCACAAAGGGTTTCTGCAAAATAATATAAATTATTTATAATACAACCTACCTAGTTTTTTAACACTTAATAAACTCCTTAATAGGTATGTTTGTATGCAGGCAACCACAATACCATACACTATACAGTGTACAGTATTGGGAATGGATTACATTTCACTTCTACATTACAGTGTACATGTGCCGTTAAATAAATAACAGAATAATGCATCTACATGCCAATAATACTTAGCAAAATAAAATAAGTGAAAAGATAACTTTGCAAAAGTTTTCTTGTGATTGAAGGCATGCTTGTGTGAGGTCTGGTGGTGAGGATAGGGAGCTGGAGGCTATGGTCATTGTTACAATTTGGAGGTGGGAAGTGGTAAGGAAGTCAGAGTCAGTGAAGGAATGAGTTAAAGGGGAATTATCTGAGTTCATTTGTGTGTGGATCTGAGAGAAGCCAGGGAGAATCTTCGCTTCCCAGCAGGGTGGTTCAGAAGTAGTTGCTTGTAAACCATTGTCTGAAGCTGTGCGTGGAGCAAGGAGATGAACAACAGAACTCATGGTGGCTGGCTGTTTGCATGTCTTTCAGTTGGTTAAAAACTCTTGCTAACATGAGGCTGCATTTGTAATTGCGTGCTGAATGTGACAAGTCTGCTCATGCCATGATCACATTCATTTGTACGAGCAAGGTTTTTTTGGTTTGTTTGTTTTTTTGTGGAATAGAAAATTTCTTGTAAATCGTCAGCATTTTATTTGTGGGCCATAGGAACTGGGGACACGTGGATGGCCAAGCTTAAGACTTCTAGCCATTCAGCACTCTTAATGTGCTTTATCACTCCCAACTTTTCCTGTACTGTATAGATTTCAGTAGGCCTCTTAGGCTTGCCCACTTCCTTCATTAGTTTCTCTACTTTCTTAGAAGACCTTTTACTGCATAATGCAGGGAAGATAGCTACAAGACATAACATGTTTAAACACCTTGAATGCAAGTCACTATCCCATTAGGAGAATGGCTGGGATACAATAGTGGCACACTGGCATCTGGTACTATTTCGTTATTTATTTACCAGTACATGTACACAATAATGCCTTGGTGTGAATGACTTAAACATAGTTTAGGTTCTTGCATGCAACCTAAATCAGATTCCTTTTGTAGTTTAGGTAATGAATTTAGAGTAAAACAATTAGCACATCATTACAGCAAAAATTCAGATAGTGAGAATTCAGAGAGCAAAGAGACCTCTGTATTTTATTTTAGAGTTTAATTGGACAAAAAATATACTGCTGCAGAAAGGAGCCAGCTCCTACACCTATACCACCAATCTTTACCAAATTTATAAGAAAAGCATTTTCTGGAGGCTTAAAATCTTATTCATTCTAATATTGTAAGGAATTCTGACAAGTGTGGATTAAAGTGCTATAGTTTTATATATTCTATACTTTCATAAAATATTACTAAATTTCAAAAACTAGGCACTGGCTTGTTTATCATGTAGGAAGTAAGATGGAAAAAATGACACTTAGGGGAAAAAAAGTGAAGCATTTAATGAAGAAAATTCTGTTAATTCCAGACCTCATTTCCCTCTCGTATCCTTCCCCTCTCCTCCAACTCCATGGCCACTGCTGTGGCTTCTTCACCCGTTACATAAAGGATTGATGGTAAACCTGGCTGATCCACTAGCCTCAGCTTTGTAGGGCAGGACATGTCATCCTTATTCCTGTCTGCCATACAGCCTGATCTTGAGTAGGCAGAAGTGACATCCGCTCTTTGACTGAGTGACTGATTGATCTATCAAAGTGGTAACCCATTTCAGGCCATGAGATTTCTCTAACATAATGCAGTATTGTTATCAAGCAGTGCATACCAGTATTGCCTTATTTTTTTCATAGACTTGTTTCTTGTACCCAGGATATTTTTAAACAAAAAGAAGAAATTGTGTTATGTCAGAGTTGTGTTTTGCAGCCATTGATATTCTGGCTCCCATTTTACCTCCAAAATGTGGTTAGAAGAGTAATCAGGCACAAAGATCATAGGGACCTATAGCTTCTAAAATGCTTCCTTTCCCTTGGTGATTCCACCTGTAATTATTTTTAAAATATTAAGAAGCAACCCACTAAGAGACTTGAAGGTTTTGTGACTGCTTATGACAGAAACGCAGAGAGGGGAATTTGAAGTGTTTGGGAGAAAGAGTCTGTTTCCATGTAGAATGTCCTGCCAGTGCATGTTTCAGATCTGAGGCTTAAGAACCATTCATTCCAGGAGAGGGACTCAACAGCTGGGGTGTTTTCTGTGAAGTCTACAGATGGAATGCAGTGGAAGATATGCTTGCTTGGACCATTGAAGTCAGAAGGAAGTAAGGGATACCTGAGAGGCAGTGAGGGGCAGGCAAAGAAGTGAATACTGAGTAGCCACCTGCTGTTAGTCACTAGTAAACAACTAGCTGCTCTTTTAGTTTACCCAGGTGTATCTATCGGTAAGACCCAAATTCTTATCATAGCATCATCTCAACAAAAGTGCATTTTGTACTTTAGACTGTATGATGTGAGTTTACGTTTATTAACCCACTTATTTTCCACATGTCTATAAGGTAGATTTTAGACCCACTCATCACACAGATGAGAAAGTGTAGTTGCAGACGATGTGTGACTACCTCAAAACTCGCACAGGTGTTTAGATAGTAGAGCTGGAATTGGGACCCAGATTGTCCAGGGCATGTTCCTGTGAAGACACCAGTTTCAGGAGCTGTGGCTGGTACATGATTCAAAGGAGAAAACTTAAGGCGTTTGGGGGAAGTATGTGATTGGGGATGTTACTGAGAGAAAACATTGTTTTCCCTTTAATTTCACCTTAAACATAGGGAGAGGAGACTACACCAATTAGCCCTAATGCTTCACACAAAAACGGCATCTTTTCACCCAAAGGTAGAGTAGAGAACACGGGAAAATCAAATGACAGGAATTTCCAGTGTTCTAGTAGTTCCTACTTGCTTGCAAAGTCTTCAGAAACTCTGGTACAGGACTAGAATTGGTCCCTGGGGAGACTCCACCAGTCAGCAAGTACACCCAAAAGGGTGTTCCTGCCTAATTCCTCTTTCAGTGAAGAAATAACTTGTACAAATGTGTGAGGAGAATTTCGGAAAAATGTACAGTGGTCCTGATTAGTGAGGTTTTCTTCTACTGAGTCTTTGTTCTGTTCTGTACCAACTTCATTCCTGTGTCCACCCCATCCTGAGCAGGGGAAGAGCCCTGCACATTATTGTATCAGATGCCATTTGGTTGGCTTTGTCTACCACTAAGTGGCTAGCTTGTGCATTCTCATCACTCTAGTGAAACTTACTTATACATACAGCAAATATTTAGTACCTACTATGTTGGAGGTTCTGTTTTAAGATCTGGGAATTCAGCAGTAAGTAGAAATCCTTATCTGTATGATGCTTACATTCTAGTAGAGAAGAAAGGTAATAAATAAATCTATAGACTATACAGTAGATTAGATGGTGATGAGGGCCAAGGGGGGAAAAAAAAACTAAGCAGTGAAGGGGAATAGAGAATGATGTGGGAGAAGGCTAAATTTTACTAGGTTTTGCCACGTGCCATGGCATTTTTATAGGTTAAAAAAAAATGGTATAATATTGCCAGTTCCCTGTGGTTTGACATTACAAATAGGGTGGTCAGAAAAGGCCTCAACTAGAAGGTGACTTTTGAGTTAGCACCTGATTGGAGGGCAGGAGCAAGCCTCACTGATTTTGGAGGAAATATTCCAGACAGAAGGAGGAGCAGAAGCAAAGTCCTTTTGGGAGGAGCACATTGGGTATGTCTGAGAAACTGCAAGGAAACCATGTGGATCGAGCACAGTTGTCAGAGCATAACAGAGGGTTAGAGTATACAGTGCCTTGTAGGCTGCAGGAGAGACTGTATCCCAGAAGGTGTGAGTGAGCGACTGTAGGGAGGGAACAAGGACCATGTCAGCTCACCCCTGCCCTTGTGGGATAGCTGGAAGATAGCCCTGCTGGAGTCATTTGCCATAATTTCTCCTGCTTTACAATGCCATGTGGAGCATCAACCAATACTTCCTGCTCTCCCTTTGCAGATTACATGGCTAATTCTGTAATTCTGCTCCATACTACTACCTGTCATCTTTGGCAAATACTGTGGAGGTCTTGTGATATCATTAAAACAAACAAACAAACAAACATAGGACTGTATTTTTTAAAACTACAATATTTGGGTTTTATTTTTCGGTATGGCCATTTACAGGTTGTGTTATTTTGGAGAAGCCTGTTAAGTCTCATGGTCTTTATAAATGGTGAGAATAATTACTGCAGAAGGGTTGTGAAGATCAAATAAGGAAATAAGATCTATATGCTGGGTGAATTATTATACAAAGCCATGTTATTGTCAATTAGAAAGTCCTTCCAAATACGGGGTAATTATCATATAAAACTATAATCCTTAAAGACATTATTGAGTGCATAAGGCAACATATGAGCATGGCAAATTACCATAATCTTAAGTTGGTGTCTGGTGATTTTGTCAATGTTCTTATTATTCTTCTGTTAATTTAAGGTAGTTATTTTTTTCTGTTAAAAGCCAGCACATTTTAAACCTTCCTACTTATGAGATAGTCATATATCCATTATTGCCAAATGGTTCCATGAAATGTGTCCATGTCTCCTTGTGGTGTGGAGGGAGTGTGGCCAAGTCTGACCATGATGAAACTCACAGCCTGGAGGCCACTTCCAGCCAGATGATTCCAGCTGTCACATCCACCTGAGAGACACTCATGTGCTGGTTCCTGGTATTAACAGATAAGGAAAGGATTTGGGGCTTCTCAGCCTGGCACCAAGAGAAATAACCCTTGAGCCCATTCCCATGCAGCTGGACTTGTGAGATTTGGAACCAGACTCTTGTTTTTCATAGAAATTGTCAAATTAGTGTGCATAGAACCTGGCCCTTGAAAAGGACAGATAGCAGAAGAGGTAGGTAGAAGAAGGGATAGCACTCTCAGGATGCTGGGTTTTCTATTTCATTTTGTTTACATGACCTCTGCCAACCCACATCCCATCTTCAGCCACATGATAAATTATTTTGATCATCTAAAAGCATAAAATCATTAGAGTTCGATGAGATCAATTTGGCTGTTAATATTTTTTGAAAAGCTCCATGTAAGGGCTTGTACTTGAAACTCATTGAAGCAACACTGAAATCACTGCACGTTTAGCCACTAATGGAAAAGGGTTTAATAAATATCAAAGTTTAGACAAATCTGGGACCAATGATCTGAAGTATTAGCCTATTTTATGAGAAGTAATTTTGGATAAATATCCTGGCATCTGCATGCTCTAATCCGAGAAGAAGCAATATGATATTTGTCCTCATGGTGCTCATGTGTCATCTGTAATGAAGATATCCAGATTGTGCACTAGTCATCTGAAGAACTGGAACAGGATCCATCCAGCTGTCTTTTGACTTAATGTTTTTTGTTTTATCCTTTTCTGATCTTGGGACATTCTTTTGCTTTCCTTGTTTTCATTATATTCATTCATTCATTCATTCATTTATTACTTTTTATTTGAATATTGGCAGGAATTACCATTTGTATCCTCCTTTACCCACACTCACAACTGTTCACAGTTACCCCATTTGCTTCATCATCATTCTCTCCTTCTTTTCCCCTCCCTCTCTCCTTCCTTCCCTTCCTTTCCCTTCCCTCTCCTTCTCTCTCTCTCTCTTCTGTGAACTTCTCAAAGCTCTTTTCTAGCCCACAGCCTTTGCACGTGTTTATTTCCTCAACCTGAAATACTTTCCCACTATGTTATCCCATGGTTGGCTCATACTGATCCCTCTCAATCCACTTTTAATTCTCTCCCATGGCATTCTGCCCTTTTCTTTCATCGTGCTTACTATAATTTGTAATTTTATAGTTATCGCTGACTAATCGTTCATTGTATGAATTCTCCAGGAAACTGTAAACTCTCTGAGTCTTTGTTCTCAGTGTCCAGCACTGTGCCTGCCCTCATAAAACTTGCTGTCTAGTGTGGAGATGTACAAGTAATCAAGAAACAACAGAGATCACAGAAGCTGATTAACTCTTCTAAAAAAAACAAATCAAAAGCTCCATGAGGGCAGGATCAAAATTGCATTCAGCTTGTATTTCCCTCAGTATAGAGACTAGCTCATTTTATACAATTAGCTTGTTTTCTGGTTTCTAGGATACAATTATGTGTTTTAACCACATGTCTACCTTGCCACTAGAAACTAATAGGGTGTGCTTACAGTACAAAAAAGAAAAAACAAAACCAAATTTAAAGCCATATCTCATATTTATACAGCTAACACTTAGACCATCAGTGTTTTAATAAGCAGCAAAGGCATAAAGAGTGTTTTCCTTTTAAAATATGCTGGGACTTGATTGGCCTCTGTTGCTTTATTTCCCTAAATGGCTCAATAATAGTCCTATAAAAGTGACAGAAAAACATATGCAATGTCATCTTAGAGGGATGACTGAGCAGATTATAAAGTAAAATGCTGAGTAAAACATGGGCTGTTTGGCAAAACCTTACCATGAACATATGTACCCAGGCCAGGTTCTCTGAAGTTATTTACTGTATTAAAAAGAAGTTGTTTCTCTTCTGTGTTATGATATAAAAACATTAAAGTACTATGTTACGTGAATTGTTCTGAATGAACGACTACTAGCTATAATTCATAAAACAGTTTTCAGGCTTGAAACAATATTTGATAATAGACCTACATGTTAAATTAATGAAGTATAGATGTAAATGTGATATCTGATAAATTATAAAAATCATATCTGAGCTGTCAGTTCTAGTCCTTCAGGGACACTACTCTCTCTGAATGTGAGGTGCATCCTTGTAGAACACCCTGTCCTCAGCTGAAAGGCTTGGCCTTAAAGGCTTATGAGTTACTGGGAACAGAGAGCAAACTTTCTTTGCTTTACCACACAGTGCTAGTCTTAGTAGAGTCTCTTCTCTGATTTATGAATTTCTCCTGGAATGAATTTTCCACAAATATATGATGGGGAACTGTGTAGCCTTGACATTCATTCTGCCTATGACTGTCTTTAGTGTTAGCAGCTGGCATGCACACTAGGATCCAGGCATGTTCTGGTGACTCACCAACCAACACTATATGTTACTTTCTCTGCATTTGAAAAGGGAGCAGACCACAGAACACCAATCAGATTCTAAAAGTGCCTTATTGTTTGCTTAATATTTCTACACTGTTCAGAAGAGGCCAATATCAGAAATATTCCTTTTGAGATGATAAAACTGAGATTTTGGTGGTGGGTATTGAGGGCCTATCATATTTTCATAGCAAGAGAGTTCTTGTTGACTTGATGCTGGTTTTCCCTTTATTCTTTGACATTAGGGCACTCCTTATTGTAGGTTACTTACCTTTCGAAATACTGGGAATATCAGACTAGGATTTCTACCATGTTGATAATTTGTACCTATTTTCTAAGTGTTACGAATATTGTGCAGTTCTTGTTTTATCCATTCTGGTGAGGAAATACCACTGAGTACAGTTAGATGTATTTCCTCTTTTGATGTGTTTCTAGAAAGCGTGTAACCAGAGAAGCACATTAGAGGTGTTCAAAATGGCCCTTTAAAGAGTAGTGGTGTCTGTGAAATGGATGGATTATAGTTTGGGTGGAAATTTTCCCATTTGGAATCCATCCTTTGTAAAACATCTAAATATATGAAGCTGAGAGCTTTCGATTTATGTTTTGTTTTGTTTTAGTTGTGTAGGAGTATTAGCAGTTGTTTGAAATAAGTCCATTACCATACAACGAAAACAAGAATTTTCTTGTTTATATGAAGGTATAAATATAAATTACCTCTATAAAGGTAATTGCCTGCCAGATAATTTTTAAAAGGACCCCATATTCTAAATAGCTGTTTTAAATCATCATTTTCTAATATATAAAGTCATCTGAACTAATCTGTGTGTTGTAGTTTCACTTATGTATCAGCTTCAGATATATCAGTTACATATCACATATAGATAAATAGATTTAGATTTATATGTATTAACCCACACAAAGAAATTTTGAAAGGCACAAGAATCTATATGTGCAGCTTGAGGAAGAAGACAGGAAGGCTGAAATAAAAGCATGTCATGGATACATCTGACTTATAGACCCTAAGTCATCCTCTCATGGACATCATTCCTCTTTACACCATGGCCCGGGAGTAGTGAAGGGTGTTGTGCTCAAAGCAGGGAATTGTTTCCTTGAAGTTGATATGACAAGCAAACAGAAAGGAGTTTGTTGGGAGGGAGGGGGAGAGAGAGGAGGGAGGGTGGTTTCGGTAATAGGCCACAATAATCAACCACATTGTATATTGACAAAATAAAATAAAATTTGGGGGGAAGAAAAGTAGGGAATTGTAGAGGAGAAAGACTAATTACTTCCCAATCCCAGCACGCCACACACACATACAAACACGTGCACCCTTTGGAGAAATGAATCAGAAAATTCGTGTTCTTTTTGCCATAAGTTGCACCTGAAAACTGCCAGGGTTTTAACTATAGGGTAGCCTATGGTATAAATTATTGGCAAGGACTGGTAGATTCAAATATCATACTCCTTTAATTCAGGATATCTGAATGGAATATCATACTTTGTCCATTCCCATCAAGAAAAAAAACAAACTTTTTATAACGAGAAATGACCTCTTAAGCCAAAAGAAAGTTTCTGGAAGTAGTCAGTCACTCAGAAGTCTTTCCACATTCAAATGGTAAAAAAAGAAAAAAACAATTTGTTGTCCATTTGTTAGCGGAAAATTATGATCTTGAACTTCTTCAGGTCCATCAAGATCTTTCTCAAGTAAGAATAGACTGGACTTCTCTGGTGGGCGCTCTAACCTGTCCATTGACTTCCACTGTCATTAGAGGGAAAGAAAACATACACCTGCATATGTTTTTTTTTTTTCTCAACTATTGAGATGTCTGTTTATATTCATAGTCTTTCATTTGAGAGAAATCATGACCAGCTGTATGTGAATTCACCAAAAAATAAACTATTGGGAAGCTTTCTGCCAACTGACCAATTTGTCCAATGAACAGATTACCAAAAATCAATTCATTCAAAGCCAATCCACTGAATGACCAATTTACAAAATATATCCAAATTTACTGACTCATCAAAAACTATGTTTTAAAAAATACTCTCCTTGAATTTATTCTAAGGGTTGGCAAACGTGTTTCTGAAAGCGACTAGATAGTAAATATTTTAGGCTTTGCAGACTACCTGGGATCTCTGTAGCATATTTTTGGGTTGTTCGTATTTAGAGCCTTTTAAAAAAGTAAAAAATCATTCTTATTTTTAAAAACGCAAAAGTCAAACAGTCTGCAGCTGATATTGGCTCACAGGCTATAGTTTGGACCCCCTTATATATTTAATATATTGAATATCTTTTTGTGTGAACATATTATTCTTGATTATATGCAATGACTACCTCCTTGATTATAGTCAATGGATATATTATTATCATTTTAAGAAATGTTTAATTTGTGAAAAAGTTAAAAGTCACAGTATGGTATACTATTCTTGTGAAAAGAAACAGAATTTCAATATTTCATATGATTTTTATTGCTTTTTATACTAATTTAGTATTATTTTAAGAATTCATTTTCTGGGTTTTTTACTGACTTAGCTTTTTTGTGATTCTATCACCAATATCATCAAAAGATTCATTTGTCAAATTTACGATTTTTCCCAAAACTTATATTTGAACATAAAGATTAGTGATTTGTAGTAGGTTGAATTGTTTAAAACAGCGTTTGAAGATACCTGAGATAATTTCCTTGGCCCATTTTTCTGTTAGCATTTTAAGGAAGGTTCCATTTGTCTGTACTGTTCACTACTGCTGCAGCTGGATGGAGCAGGGGACAAGAGAGATGAACACGTGATGGGGAAAAGAAACAAAGGAGAGCTAGCATTCAGCGTAGCCTGGGCTATCAACCCCCGAAGCTGGGTTGGGAAAAAAACTGTTGTACAGGAAAGAAAGAGATGAGGAGCTAAGCAGATAGCTGAAGGCCCCAGACTCTGAAATCCTCATTCCCTACCACAGTCTTAAACTCTCCCCATCTAAAGTACCATAAATTTTAGTAAAAGTTTGAAGAACACGGTTTTTGGTACATCAATACACTGGCCAAGTTGGCAAATGGATACTTTGATTTATTGGTCATTCAGCCAGTTGGTTTTCTGGCAAGTTGGTTTTTGACAAATATGATGTTAATAAATTGTCCTTGGGTTAGTCGGTCTACTTCCAAAGGCTTTCCAAAAGTGAAGCTAAGTGGGAGCCAGGAGAGGGTCAAGTTGCGTCCTTTCTGGAAAGACTGGAGAGCATATTAGCATACGTAAAACTATTTGCCAGAGTTGGTAATTGCTCACATTCAGTTGCAGCTCACTCTGTGGAGGATGTTTGTGGGTTAACCTGTGTTATGACTATAAAGCAATGGAACTGATTTTATCACGCGGCCTATTGATTTCAAGGAATGAGCTTTTGGGTTCTAAAAACAAATGAAGGCATGTTAAACATGTGACATGGCAAAATTAAGACATTTCTGGCTGGAGTTGAGAAAAGTAGATTATTTAATGTCGCTACTCTCTAATGGCGACATAACTGCTGCTTTCGCTAGTATAGGGAATTGGCACACTGGGTTGGTTCATATTCTGGCTTTTCACTTACTAGTTATGACTTTTTATGTTATTCACCTTGTAAAGCTTCATGTCCCTTCTCTGTAAAGTAGGAATAATAATAGAACATGTGTCACTGAGTTATTGTAGGATCCAGAACGGTAATATGTGTAAGATATCTACCACATAGTAGGAACTCAGTAAGTGATATCTCCCCTCATCAGTCAAAGATGAGATTGATTATGGGCAGTGAGTAGGGTTAGTTAGCAGTTGCCTTACAATAATTGAAGATAATGATGAAGCACTCGTTTCAAGTTATTCATTTGCTAAGCCAGTTAAAATTATGTCCATTGCTTATCTACCTTTGGATAAGGTTTCTAAAATTAATGAATTTCACCCTCAAATAATGTAAGTCTATTAAGATGAAATTTTTCAATGATTTCTTTAGTAAAAGATGCTATATTGAAAGAGAAAGTCCTACCAAATATTCAAAAGGCGGGGTAGTTATTTGGTATTAGGAAGGATCAGGATTTGTACATTCATTCAGGGAATATTTACAAGTGTGCATTGTATGCGGAGCCCTGTAGCCACAGAACACCCCCACCTGTACCCCAAAGGTGGGTATTGGCATAGGTGGTCTACAGCAGTAGCAACATTTCTAATCCTTCATTGCAATTACAGGTTAAAAACATAAGTTCTTTATCCCCAGTTTGCTTGTCTTAACACTGGAGAGTCTGCTCTTTGGCTCCAAAGGAATAGAAAAATGAAAGAGCATGCAGAACTTATCTTCAAGGAACACATTTCCTAGGATAGAGAATTAAAATCACAAAGAACAAGTGTAAAAGAAATTACAGTATTATAGCTCCCAAATCATATATTTAGTTGGAGGAGGAGCTTAGAGGAATGAGTGATCAAAGGGAGAATGGCTAATGAGGACATGTGAGATGTGGTCACATTTGTATAGGACTCTACAGGTGACAAAGCACTTTAAAAATTTTTTTAATTTTATTTTTATTTTTTGTGTGTGATGTTGACAAGTATTTTTTCCAGCTTTATTGAGGTATAATTGACCAATAAAATTATATATATTTAAGATGTGTGACCTCAACTCCTGTCCACCTTTCACGGCACCCCCGGAATACTGGATGCAATGGTGGGGGCTGGAGCAATGAGGAGGCTGTTTTAAGCATGTTCCCTAGGGAATCACTTAATGGAAATCCTCTCCTAAGAGCATAGTGACACTTGTGGGGAGGTAGACTCTAAAGGTACTAGTGCACGTTGGTGCACCACTTTTCCTCCCCACCTCAAAACTACCCTCTCTACCCTAACTGAATCATTGTGCAGTATATGTATGTATTGAAACAACACCCTGTACCCCACAAATAGATACAAGTATATGTTAAAGTATTTTGAATAAAAAATATGTACATTAAAAAAATTAAAGTGCTAGTAACCAATCTAATTGACAAGGATGACTGAAAAGCAGTTGGGCCTGAAGAAAAATAGGATGCCTGATACCTGACCCAAGATTTCACATTTCAGACGGTGCATGGCACTGGGTTTCCTCTGCAAGCCTATGGACTAGCCTTGGGTAGAGTTACCTTAAAAATTAGCTCCTTAAACTTTGCTTAGAACCTCCAACCGAGAAGGGAAATCCAGTTTTTCTTTCTTCCACCGCTTCAGATTAGTTCATCTGAGCAGTAAATTAAACAAGGAAAGACATTTAGGATTCTAGTTTTATTGTCATCAGTTTCCTGACTGCCACAACCGTTCAAAACACACCTTAGTTTGTACTTCATTAACATATGAAAGGACAGTATTCATTCTATGTCTTTTTCATATTTGAAGCTTCATTTATATAGCAAGTGGAAGTAGATGATTTTTTGAACCGAGAAAAACCTCACATTAAAGTAATTGAGCAGTGTTGAGTACTTTACCAATGAACATCTAACCTCAGCAAAAGATTTAAAATGGACAGTAAGAAACATCAAGAGTCCAATTTAAGAGTAACATTTTGAGATTTTACATAATGAGACAGGGGTACTTTGAAGAATTAGAAGGTGTTTTTTTCATGTAACTACTCGTAGCAAAGTGTTCTTTGATCATTTTCTTTCTTTTTGAAAATTAAATGATACAATTTGGAAAAGGAAAGTTGTGTTTGTGTCTGTTCCTAACCAAAGGCCAGCAATGAATGTGGTTTCAAACCATCTGTTTTACATCTTATTCCAAGCCTGAATTCGTTCTTTACATGCACAAACAAGATAGGTACGAAATACTCCTTAAAGCTTTTCTTTAAAAATGTATGTGCTCTGTGACTTTTTTATTATTATTTTATTTTTAATTGATACATAATAGTTGTAAATACATGAGAATTTAGGGTACAGTGTGGTATTTGGATACATGTATATTCATACAATATTACATTCTGATTGTAAGTCAAATATTTGCCATCTATGTTGACTTACAGAGAGACATGAATTGTAAATTCAAACATTTGCTTTCTTTTATTTACATTCTTGATGTTTAACTCAGTGAGTTTAAATTAAAACCTAATTGCCTCATGATGTTTTGTTGAGTCAGCGCTTTGTCCAGTAAAACTCACTGAATTCTTCGATACAGCACTGTCCAATAGAACTTTCCAGGATTATAGAAATGGCTTATAATCTGCTTTATTCAACACAGTAGCCACTAGCCACATTTAGCTACCGAGCACTTGAACTTTGGCTACTGTGACTGAAAAACTAAATTTTTAATTTATTTAATTTTAATTAGCTTAAATTTTAATTTACCCACCTACGGCTAGTGGCTACCATATTGGACAATGCAGCAGTACATCCGTGTGTTGTTTATTTCAGGTTTGAAGATATTTACTATTTAGAAGTCAATACGAAGGCATTAAATAGCTTTTAAGGAACAGATCGAAGACTCGGCTTGTCCATTAAAATAATTGTGTCAAGCCATGCAGACTTGGGATGGAAAATGTACAAACATTTTGATTGACTGCTAAGTTTACGTTTATTCGTTTATTCCTTTATTCACCCAGCAAATGTCTGTTAAAAACCAAGTGTGTGGGAAACAAGAGGCTCAAGGCATATTAACTGCCTTCAAGAAATTCGCCAGGTAGAAAAGGTGGACAGAAAGTAATAAGAAACTTTCATACAACACAGAAGAGAGTTGAGAAAGAGGGAAGAGTCGAGGATGACTTGCAGATTTCAGGCTTGAGTGATTGGGTGGAGGTGGCACTATTCACCAAGCTAGGAGACACTGGAAGAAGAGGAGTCCGGACCATGCTGAGTGTAGGTATTTGTTAGACATCCAGATGTATGTACTGAAGGCAGTTGGATATATGGGTCTACAGCTCAGGGAGAGACCTTGAGATAGATATGTGGGAGTCGCTCCTAGTTGAAGCCAAGGGTTACTATATGGTCTGCAAGGGAGATAATATGAAGAAAGAACAGAAAGCCAAGAACAGTCTTGAAGAGGTACCAGCATTTATTAAGTGAGAAAACATTCTTTTAGACTAAACCGGCTTATAAATTTAGTCATTGACTGAAAAAAAATTGTTTAATATATGGTAACCTTTATTAGGAATTGTATTTTTCAATGATGTGTGGGCAAATTTACAAGTGACTCTGTTTATGTCTAAGTTATTTTACACTGAAAATCAAATCAGTAAGAAATACATATTAGACATTTTATAGCCCAATCAAACACACCAATGACTGAACTAACTCCTTCACTAGTTGTTTTATGCTGCGTAAATTAATACAGTACTTCCTAAGTATTATATACTTCCATCATCCAAAATAAATGTTTCCAAGTTCTGTTTAATTTTCTAGTATTAGAAATAAGTGATATAAATAAAATGGATTTTTGGCTGGGTCCTGTGAAATATAGAATGGATATTTTCTCTCTATTGGATCAGTATTCACTTCTTGAAACCATGTGGAATAGTCCACTTATTCTATGAGTTACGTGTCTTTTGAATAGACTCGGAAGGTTTCACTGATACCATTTTGTCATTGTCTTGCTGCTCTGAGGTCTTATTTTTTTAAACATTTATTATCAAACTTCAGTTTCCCATTTTGTGGATTGATAGGGTCTTTTCACTCTTTGGCCTCCAAAAAAAAAACTCTTGAAAACAAAATACATTTTACCTATAGAGTACAAGTTATGAAATTAGTTAAGGCTTGAAACACTATTCTCAATATTAAAAATAAGATTCTCACGCATTCATTTTCTCTCTTTTTACTTAGTTGGTGAAAAGTAAGCTAGTATTTGGACTGCAGTGTGCAATGAAGCTGCATTCTCACTTTGGGCATGGAAATTCTAATTTTGATAGAAATGAATAGTTAATGAGCCAGAGAATGGAGAATTTCTCTAATTACAGGAAACAAAATTGAATTTGGCCTGAAGGCATTTTCTGTAATTGCAGTTGGTTAAAAAATTGAGAAAGAATATTTACTCATACACTTTGCCTTTTTTAAAAAAATCTTGCTTTGCTCACCACTGTTAAAAAGAGGCATTGAGACCAGCAGCAAACTTCACTCTACTGAGGGTTCGGATGATTTATTTTGTACATGTGGGGAGGAACCAGTTTCTCTGTAGGAAAAGTGACACCAGAAAGATTGATGATGTTATGTATTAATAAAAATACATTTTTCTTATTTTAGTCTTATTTTTATTGTGTGACAGGAAATTTAGATTTAAGTGGCAAGTGGGATATTCTTACCATCTTTCTTTTCACCTATTTATAGAAGTGTTCAAGATCAAAGGAGAAGTTCTAGAATGGAAAGCCTGCATGCTGAACCCGCGGCTGCTGCTTTGGAAGTATGTCAGGCTGCTGCTTTGGAAGTATGTACATTGAGAGCCATAGACTAAGAGCTTGAGACCTTATCTCTGTAATGTTGATTGCTTAGTTGATGTGTGCTGCCAACATAGAAAGGCTTTAATTTCAGGAATTACCTCGTATGGGTATGGCACAAGAGCAGTGTACCACAGTTGCCATTTTGTAAATATTTGTTCTTGGGAACCAGTGACTGCCCTGCTTGGAATAGTCCCTATAGTAGCTTAAGAAAAAATGAGACTAACCTCTATCCCAGACATTGCTCAAGGTTTTTTTGCCTTCTGAGTTCATTCCATAATGAAAGTTTACTGACCTACCTGCTGCACTAGGCTATGTGAGGAGACTCATCAGACTGCATCATCTTGTCATTAGCAGAACCCAGTCCCTAATTAGCCTAGGATGTCCCCTTCCTTTTCCTAAGACATTCGGTGCATCATCCATTTCTTCATTCATCAGATGTTACTAGAAAGAATCCTTTAGGGATATACATTAACAGAAATCTAAAACCTGGGTCCGTTCTCAATGATGTGAAACTTTAGTCTGGGCAATGAAATCAAACTGCAAGAAGAGAGGTATAGAAAAACAGAGGAGGCATCCCAGAAGGCATTTCCAGTGTTAAAATGTGGCAAGGTGGTCCTTCTCCTTACCTCCCATTCTGTGGGTTCATGTAACACAGCTAATAGGCTGGATCATCACAGTGGTAACAGTGCTACAGAGAGAAAATATGGCTGAGACTTCAGAAGATAATGGTTTGATTCCTGATTCTAGCACTTACCAATTACGTGGCCCTGGGAATGTTAGTTTAACTCAGAGAGCCTCAGCTTCCTCCTCTGTAAAATGGAGATGGTAATAATAATCTCTCCAGGCTACCTCATAGGGATGTAGTAATGCTCAAAGGAATCTTGATACTACATTGTCTGTATTCCTGCAATAGGATAGACCATCCATGAGATCAGGGACTCTTGGCTGTTTTGTTGATTAGCACATCCCTGGCATCTTGAAAAAGGCTTGGCACACATAGCTGGCACTCATAAATACTAGATGCACAAATGCATACTCCATGTTAAAGCACTGTCTTTTTTATGAAACTCTTCAAATGTATGGTAATGGAAATTATTGTTTTTAATTTTAATTTATTTTTTAATCATACATCTTTAAGGGGCACAGTTTGTTGTTTCAATACGTGCACATGTATAATGTTCTAGTCAGAATGGCTAGCATATCTATCACCTAAGCATTTATCATATCTTTGTGGTTATAACATTCAAGATCCTCTTTTCTAGCTATCATGAAATATACAATATGGTATTATTAGCTATTGTCACCCTGGGGCACCAGAACTTATTCTACCTATCTAGCTGTAACTTCATAGCTTTTACCTCCCTACCAACATTTCCCCGGCCCCACTCCCTTTCTCTGCCTCTGGTAGCCACTATACTACTCTCTGTTTCTGTCCTTTTTACCTCTTTTTAATTTATTTTTCTTAATTGTATATATTTATGGAGTACAATATGGCATTTGGTACTTTCCTACTGTATGCAATGATCATATCAGGGTGCTTAGTATATCCATCACCTCAAACATTTGTCACTTATTTGTTTTAGGAATATTCAACATCATCTTGACTGGCTATTCAAAGATACACAGTACTTTGTTGTTAAATGTAATCCTCCTATATTTCAAAGCATACTGGATCCCATTCTTCCTATATCTCTAATATTTTGTATCCACTGACCACCATCTCTCCCTATCCTTACTAGACTCTAGTAACTGCTGTTCTACTCTCTACTTCTCTGAGATCAACTTTTTTAGCTTCCACATTCAAGTGAAAACATGTAGCATTTCTCTGTCTGTCTGCCTTATTTCACTTAATTTTCTCCAAGCTCTTCCATGTTGCTGAAAATGGCAGAATTTCATTCTTTTTGATGGCTGAGTAGTATTCCATTGTGCGTATATACCACATTTTCTTTATTCGGTCATCCACTGAAGGACATTTAGGTTGGTTCCAACTCCTGGCTATTGTATATAGAGCTCCAATGAACATGGGAGTGCAAGCGTCCCTTCAATTTATTGATTTCCATTCCTTTGGATATATGCTCAGTAGTAGGATTGCTGGATCATATGGTAGTTCTCTCTGTAGTTGTTTGAGAAATCTCCATACTGCTTTCCATAGTGGCTGTAGTAACTTACATTCCCACTAACAATGTATAAGTTCCCCTTTCTCTGCATCCTCACCAGTATTTGTTATTTTCTGTCTTTTTGATAATAGATATTCTAACTGAGGTGAGATGATAACTCATTGTGGTTTTGATTTGCATTTCTCTGAAGATTAGTGATGCTGAGCATTTTTTCATAGGCCTGTTGGCCATTTGTATGTCTTCTTTCAAAAAATGTCTATTCAGTTTTTTAAAGGGCTTTTAAGAGCAGTATAGATAGGATGTAGGCATGGACTATCACTTTTGTTTCAGGCTTCCCAGATGCTTTTGACTGAAAGGGTTTTTGTGTTTCTAGGACAGTGGAGACAGCAGGTCTTTTCAGTATTTAAGTTTTCCTGTAATATGGAGATGCCGTGAGCACATATTTTAAATACGAAGTGCTGATTTTACATTGAAGTTTCCAACTATTACTCATTTAACAAGGTACTTTCATGTAAATAAAACTTTCTCCTTTCTGAAGAAGTACCTCTGCTTAACCTAACATTTTGTTCAAAGAAGTTTGAAACAGGGAGGCAATTAGATAGAAGGAGGCTAATTTAAACAGAGCAATGTTCTGTTCATACAAAACTAATTGCAGTTATGATAGGAAAAGATGCCAAGCCAATCATACAGCTCTAGCCATCAGTCTAACACCTAGTCAGCTTTATTTCATCAGCTAGCTAGTCAATCAACAAATATTTACCCAGAGTCTACAGTGTACTACATATGAAGAATCCACAGTTCTTCAACTTAGTATGTTTTAAGGAAAGCTGGATTAAAATGTTCTCACTTTACAAAACTTATGAAACCTAAGCAATTACAATATTTTATGAAAAGATTTTTTTAAGAAACCCATAATCCCAACATAGGACACCTGATATTTAATGTTGCTTATTCTCATTCAGTCTTTAATTTTATTATTATTATGAATATTCATGAGATACAAATTACCAGAAATTGCTTTTATACCCCCTGTCCCCACCCAATTGTCCCCCAACCACCCTTCCCCTACCCCTCTCACCCCCACTGCACTTTGCAGCCCTGGGAATGTTCCCTCCCTCTGTAAGACAACCGCAATACTGTGGTCTTTCTTTCCCTCCTTCCTTTCTCTCTTAGCTCCCACATATGAGTGACCATATTCGGTATTTATCCCTCTGTGCTTTGATTATTTCACTCAACATAAGTTTCTCCAGGTTCATCCATGTTGTTGCAAATGGGAGTATTTCATTCTTTTTTATGGCAGACTAGTATTTCATGGTGTATATATGCCACATTTTCCTTATCCAATCATCCACTGATGGACATTTAGGTTGGTTCCATATCTTGGCTATTGTAAACAGAGGTGCGATGAACATGGGAGTATAGGTATCCCTTTGACATGAGGATTTCCATTCCTCTGGGTATATGTCCAGAAGTGGGATTGCTGGATCATATGGAAGATCTATCTGTAGTTGTTTGAGAAACCTCCATACGGTTTTCCATACTGGTTGTACTAATTTACAGTCCCACAAACAGTGTAGGACCATTCCCTTCTCTCCACACCCTCGCCAGCATTTGTTATTCACCATCTTTTTGATTACAGCCAGTCTAACTGGGTTGAGATGGTATCTCAGTGTAGTTTTAATTTGCATTTCCCTGATGACTAGTGATGTTGAGCATTTTTTCATGTATCTGTTAGCCATTTGTATGTCTTCCTTTGAAAAATGTCTATTTAGCTCTGTTGTCTTAATCCACCGACATACACATTTTTTCATGTAGTTCTAATGAAAAATATAGCTTGAATGCTACTCTGTACTTTTGGCTTCCACTTATCACTATCTAAGTTTCACTTTTCAACAGTCCCAATTTTGATCCTTTCAATAATTGTACAATATTTGATAGAGTTGGGGCACTTCTGCTTCCAACCAAGGTGCAGTGAGAGGAACCAAATGAACTTTCCTGCATGAGACATGCAAAAATAAAACAGACAATATATATGAAATAACAGTTTTTAAGATAATGGACGTCAGGCAACAAAGGCTAGGGATCATTGAGTGATGGGAAAACGAAGAGGTGAATTGCACAGTTACCACAGCTTACTACTTAACGAATTTCTAGGCTGTGTGGCAGAGGAGAACACACATGGAGCCCAGTGGACTGCCTGAGTTGAAGAGATTGAGGTGAGAGTACTGGGAGACTAAGTTTGCTAGCAGAGTCTCAGAGAGGAGAGAGCTTCGTGGAGAGAGAATGCCAGAGATCTGTGAGGGCTGCCCTCTAGTATTCAGCAGAGTACTAATTACTGATAGGCACATTCATTTGAGGAAGCTACTTGAAGTGGGGTGGAGGGGAGAATCATCCAAGAGGATTAGAGGGAACAGTGCCAGTACTCACACAGGGCTGGTAATAGTTCTTCTTCCTACCAGCCACACTGCAGATTCTCATAATGCTTAGAGAAATAGGGAAGAGTACACAGAAAGTCTTGCCTCAAGCATGGGGGAAAATTAGCCCTAGGCTAAATGTTGCCCTGGTTCCCACTAACAAATCATGAAGGTACGAGTGAGAAGGATCAAACTGTCTCCAAGAGCCTTAGTCTGATCCGTGCTGCTATAACAGGATACATGAGGCTGGGTAATTTATAAAGAACAGAGATTGATTTCTTGCAGTTGTGAAGGCTGGGAAGTCCAAGGTCAGGGGTCCAGCATCTGGTGAGGGCCTTCTTTCTGCATCATCCCATGGCAGAAAGAGGAAGGAAAAGAGAATGCACATGCCAGAGAGGAAGGGGGCTGACCTTATCCTTTTATCAGGAACCCTCTCTCAAGATAACTAACACACTCCCATGATAATTGGCCCTCATGACCTAATCATCTCTTAAAGGTTCTACTTCTCAATGCTGTTGCCCTGAGAATTAAGTTTCCAACACATGAACTTTGGAGGACACATTCAAACCATAGCACCAAGTTATGTAACTTACGTTCCAAGACAAAGATGAAGAATATTTATAGGAATAGAACATATCCAGTTTCTTATAAAATTAACAAGATTGTAGATTCATTCAAAGGAAAAAAAATTTCCAATCAAACTTTTAGCAAAAACTACACTGGGTGGGATGGATGGAAGATTAGGCATTGTATGTTTAGTAGATTAGTGGATTTAAAGTCAAAGCTATAGAAACTCTCAAAGATTAAACACATTAGTGAATTTAAAAACAAAGCAATAAAAACTTTATAGAATTAAACACAAGGGGAAAAAATTAAGAAGAAATCGAAAAGAACATCGGTTATCTGTTGGAAACTTCAAGCAGCCAAATATACATGCAAATGCAGTCTCCAAAGTGGGGGAGGTACCGGGTGCAGAGAAAAACTGGCCAGATATTTCCCACTTTTGATGAAAGCTTTAAGCACAAGGGTCCAAGGATCTCAACAACATCCAAGCAGAAGAAACTTGAGGAAAACCACACAAACGCACACAAGACCCCTGACAGGGATCATCATATTTTGGTCTGTTAGCTGTTGTTATAGACAACCCTGTATTGAAAGAAACATGTTCTATTGAAAACAGCTGTTAATAAGCAAGGAGTTGAGAACAAAGCTCTTGTGTTGGGTATGAAGTTTCTTCCACAAAACCACCACCTCACCGTTTGGACAACAATGGCTAATGAAGTAGCGTAGATGCCAATCCAAAGCAAGTCCTTCCTGATTGACTCTGTCCTAAATACTTGCTCCTAGAGATGAGTTTAGGTGATTTATGTTACCACCTACCGACATTCTGCCATTCCTCCCTGGAAATCCATTGCTCCTCAACCGTGTTGCACTAAACTGGTGTGGCAGAATTGAAGCTTGTGCATTATCAAGTTGTTATCTCAGCCCAATCCATTGTGCCTGGAGGTGGTAGGCACGTCTTCAGAGGCAGCTGGCTTTGAGCATAAACCAGAGGCAGGGTGGATTTGGAGAGTTGCAGAACATATCAGACCCAGAAGCGGTCTGCCCAGGCCAATTTTGTGTAAATTGGAAGACAGGACAAACCTGGCTTAGGGAGTAGTCATGAGAGCATCTTGCACTGAATTTATACCTACTGTGTAGTAGGCAGTTAATTGTTTATTCAGTCAACAGATACTTATTTATGTATCTACAAAGCAGGCTAAGAAGGTCAGCCCTAATTCAGTCTGAGGGTGGGGAGTGGCATGGTGCTTATGATAGAATAATAATAATGCTGAAAACTAAAGTGTATTGAGGACATTCTATGTGTCAAGCATTGGGCTATGTGCTTAACCCACACAATAACCCTGTGAGGCTTTAACAATCCAGTTTTACAGATGGTGAATCTTGGGCTCTTGCTATTGAATAACTTGTCCAAAATCACACAGTAAGTGGCAGAGGCAGGATTTAAAATCAGATCTGTCTGACCCCAATATCTCTGTTTCTCCCTTAACTAAAATGGAGAAAATTATGGGAAGAATTCATGAGCTTCAGAGTGTTCTTTTGGGGTGGAGAGGGCAGAGTAATATCAGGGACGTAATTTTGAAAATGTTTGTGATCAAGATGACCATTAGACATTCAATTGGACATGTAACACTGGACAGAAGATTTTTATTTGGGAGTCATCAACAGGGATGGTCTTAAAGATACAAGCCTGATGATGTCACTAAGGTAGATAGCAACATGGACCAAGGATTGAGCCTTGGAGCACACCCAAAGTTAAGAGATTAAGGAAAAGAGTAGGAATCAGCAAAGGAGACTGAGAAGTGACCAGTGAGGTAAGAGGTAAGCCAAGTGAAGAAAGTATTTTCAGAAGGAAGGAATGATGAACAGTGTCAAGCATTGCTGATAGAATAGGTAGGTTGACAATTGAGACATGATCATTCGATTTAGGACCTGTAGGTTGTTGCTAAACTCGTTGAGAGAAGTTTTCGTAGAGTATGCAGGAGCACAGGGAGATAATGTCTGATTAGAGTAGGTTTCAGAGAAGATGGTAGAATTGGAGACATTAAGTTTTACTGCAATGGGAATCACATAAGCAGGGTGGCAAGTTGAGAAGAGGTGGGGTGCACAGAGGATTTTTAAACTCAGTGTATTTTTAAAATTCTGCTCTATTTTATCTAAAATTTCCCCCATGTCTAACTTGCTGTCTTGACTGGGAACTCTATGCCCCCATCCCCCAAAAACGGAAAATGCAAAAATTTCTTAAAAATTAGCCAGAACGTTTTTGACATTAAGCTACGACAGAGAAAACACGAATATTTGGGAACATACTTCTTGAATACCCACCCCCACCCCCCTCCGCTCATTTCCAGTTCACATACCTATCAGGTGTTGGAGCCTACATTTGAATCCTATCTATGTCCAGCCTCAGTACCTCTCTTCAGATCCCTTGATACACTGTCCATGGAGATAATGATAGAGTAAAGGTGAAATCAACTCCTCTCAAAACTGAAAACATATTGATCACCTTCCATTTCTCATGTATGCATTTTCATTTTATCTTTCTTTTTAGCTTCTAGCTGCCTCTCTTGAAAGACTAACTTCAGGCTTTAGTCCTCATTGCATATTAAACTGGTATCCCTTTGCTTCCCAAATAGTTTTTTGGCTCTGTTTTTTCCAGGCCCATTACCATTACTGCACATGATGCTGTCATTTAAGTTTATTTGAGCTTATTGCATTTATATTGATAGGTTATAACATGAATGCACAAAAATGGACATCTTAGTCAACATCAGTGTATATAAATGTTTACTGAAAATCATCCAGGAAGCAAGGAGCTAGTGATTAAATTGATAGATGGCTATGATAAAGAACACAAAGACAAGGAGAGAGAGAGGTCATATCCCATCTCAGTGAATATCACCCACCAGAATATCTTTCTAAATAATGAAAAGATGGCCACATCTCCAGCAACATATCACTTATTTTAAGGAATACAAAACACAGTGTACTCGAACAGTGAGGTTGTACAATTTCCTGATGTTGAAATGCTGGGATATGATCCAACAAACAGGTCTCTCGTAGAAAAATCAGCATGGCTCTATGATGTCAGTGAATCCTATGTCTTCTTCTTCTCCTAAATTGCTGTATGACCTTGCCCTCTTTGACACTATCAAATGACAATGTTGCACTAGAAGCTCTTAGGAGCTTTTTCACCTCTCTGCTACTATAATAAAAGTACTTTTGCTAATAAGTACTTTTAACTTTAATCTGCCTAAAAAACAGAGTAGTTGTTAAGCAGCCCCCAGATTGGCCTTCTCTTCCTCTAAGTATAGGCTGCATGTGCAGGAGCTCTGAGAAAACAGCCCCATCAGTGGTGGTGCAGTCCACTTTTCTCTGAACCAGTGTGTTTGGCTCTAATAATGAGAGGAATAGAAGATGAGGTGTCCGCCATCCTTGGCTACTACCATGACAGCTTTCTACCAACACCTCTGAAAGTCATACTTTTTTGTCACAGTTTTTGATCTGCAAATATTTTTTTCATGCTTGTGCTTTTAATATATGAATACTGCATTCGTCTTCTTAAGTTTGGCAATGTATAAATTGTGGTACCCGTAATCTCTGCTTGTCGTTATCTTCCAGCAACATTTTTCAAGGTCATGTTTGATAATTTTGTTTTAGGTTTTCAACAGACTAAAGCAAAATTCGAAATTGGGGTGTGATGTGAAATGCATAGAAGTTTGCGTTCTCCCTGTGTTTCCTGTTGTTTATATCTTTCTCTAGCTTCAAAATGAAATGTCATCTCTTTCTCCTTTGGAAATTCATAGGATCAAATTGATAATGTACTGGCTGAGCAGTATGGATCACCAGAAGCTGTTGGAGTAACAGGGACAGAGTCTTATTATATACCTTGTGACTCCAGCACATTTCCCATGGAAAGCATGTCACCAGGTGGGTACATTTGGGAATTTGGATAGCAACTATCAGAAGAAAAATAGTGACATACAGGGTAATTTCACTTTTTCAAATAAAGATAATGTTCCATTTATAATGGTGTGAAATAATAGGAGTGAATTCCAATTTTCTTTATTTTCTGCACATTTTTTGAGATGATGATTTGAGAGCGATAAAAAAGAATATTTCATCACAGGCTCAAGGGCTTCGGAATGGTATTATTCTCTCCCATTTAATTTTAACCTTCTAAAGATTGTTGCTAGCTCACAGTCCTCGGAGGGATGGCATTTTATCTTTTCATACACATGCAGTCTATTCTGCTATGGCACAGTAGTAACATTACAAAGAAATCTCTTATTATTAACTTTTAATGGGAGAAAAGCGGAAAAGTGATAGTCTCTCAAAAACAGTGGTATTTCTTGCATAAGTTTCAGTATTAAAGACATTTCATAATTATAATTGTATGAAAAGTACAAAACTTAAGGAAATGGTGGATGCATAATGCAGATCATGTCACTCAAGTAGGTGAATATTATCATAGGTAACTTGTATTGTAGAATCTCCATATATAGAAGTAATACCTCTATTTTAATTTTTTACTTTATATATTGTTCACAGTTTTAAAAAATCATAATATCACTATATTTTAAATACTCTTAGGTAACAATCCTTTCATTTTGCTGTCAATTTCAAATCTTTGTTTAAAAAAATCCTTCCAAAACAATTGACTTTTGGTGGGAGGGGGCAAAATTCATGACCTTATTATTGTGATTTCTAAAATTTATAAGGGCATTGATTGCTTTAAGCATATTTATCTAGATTTATCTGTAGCTTTGCTATAGGGAATTGTTCATATTTATTACTGTTAAATTAATGGTGGACAAATCCTTATAATGTTCCACAGTTGACTTTTTCAATAAAATGGACATATTGAGATGGCCAGCAACATATGGCTTATGCAGTAGAAATTGAGTCCCTCCTAGGTTCCTCACTATCATTTATTGATAATTGATTAGATTTGTTTATTTGGAATCAGAAAGTTATAAGTATTTGTAATAAGAAAACTATAAGGTGCTAAACTGATTAGGAAAGTGGCTGATAGTGGAAAAGGAGTTAAGTAGAAGTGTCTGGCCAAGAGTCTAAATGCTAGAGGCGTCCAGAAACCAGAATTTTCCAAAATATTTTAAATGGTCATCCAAAACTCATGCCAAGATTGAAGAGCAATTTGCTCTTTTCCATAGCAATGTGGGAAGGTGTGCAACCCCAGTCTGCAGAGAGCAAGTGGGAGGTGTCCTGGTGGCTCACTCTGCCTAATCTAGATGTTTCTACTTTCTAAATACTTTATTTTGAAATGATTTTGGACTTAAAGAAGAATTGCAAAATTAGTACAGAGAAAAAAATGGGAAAAAAAGGGAAAGTTCCCATTCAGGACACCCTTTACTTAGCTTACCCTTATGCAACATTTTACATAACCATAGTACAATTGTCAAAACTAAGCTAACATTGGTGCAATACTGTTAACTAAGCTTCAGACATTATTCGATTTTCCACAGTTTTTACAAAAAGTACTTTTTCTGTTCCAGGATCCAATCTAGGATTCCTGATTGCATTCAAATAACGTCTCTTTCGTTTCCTCCAGTCTTTGACAATGTCTCAGTCTTTCCTTGTTTTTTATGATCATGACACTTTTGAAGAATATGGGCCAAGTATTTTATGTAATGTTCTTCGATTTGGATTTGTCTGATGTTTTCTCAAGATGAGATCTAGGAAATGCATTTTGGGCAAGATTATCACAGATGTGATATGCTGCTGCCCTCCATGCTTCACATCAGAATGTATATGATGTTGGTATATCTTATTACTGGCAATGTTAACTTGGTTACTTGGTTAAGATGATGTCTGCCAGGTTTCTCTACTGTCATGCTACTATTTTCTTCTTCATGATTAGCAAGAATTTGAGAAGAGCTACATTGAGAACATGCAAATGTCCTGTTTCTCCTTAAATTCTTCTCTACTCATTTTAGCATCCTCAGTGGAACTGGCCTGCAGTAATTACTTCTGTGATGTTCTAATGCCGATTTTCTATTTCCCTCATTCCTTGTATATTTATTAACTAGAATTCCTCAGTAAGAAAGAATTGTTCCTTCTCCACCATTCATCCATCCATCCGTCCATCCATCCATCCATTCATTCATTCATTCATTCATTCATTTACATATATCAGGATGGACTCATGGGTATTTTTTTCTTTTTTGGTTAACTGGTTTGTAATCCAATAGTATCATTATGATTATTTTTTAAATCATTCCATCTTTGGCTAGTTGGGGGTCTTTTGGGTTGGCTTCCTTGTCCTTTGACCATGCCTGCATCTCTTTTTTTCTCATTTTCTTATTTTTGGTATTACAAGTTGTTCTAGGTCCCTGAAATCAACCCCTTCTGTTAGAACCTTAGGTCCTCTATTTGGAGAGTGGTATTTAGAAACAAAGATCTGGATGCTAGGTATATTCATTGTTACAGGTTTGTCACTGTTTCTAAACCCTCTCAGTGGACAAAGCTAGGAAAGATATGTGTGCATACTAACCCATGCATGCATGCACACCCATCTATATTTCTTTCAGCATATTAAACAAAAAGACAGGAGTTCATTGATATCTCCTACTCCAGTCCAACACTACAAGATTCATTGCAGCCCATTCTCTCTGCTCAGTTGTAATTTCTATTTCTGATGATTGGAAACATTGCTGACATTACCTACAATATATTTATTGGTTTCTTCAATGTATAAAACACATAAAAATAGTTTCACAATTGCTAACTCGTACCCCTGCATGAAACAATTTGTCCACCTAGAATTAATTTATGTGCACTGTTCTTTTTGTCTTTAGCTTTAAGAGTATCCAGGCAAAGGACTTTCTTCCAAAGTTACTTAGGTTAGCTTCTTCATTCCTCACCCAATTCAGTGTGGATATGTCATTTATTTTTAACACAGTTAGTTCTATTGGTCACAGTCTGCATTCCAACCTGCATTTCCTCACATCCTGATAAATTTATTTTTAATTTTGCATATAGTAAATTTCACTTTTTGAGGTGTACAGTTCTATAGGTTTTGACAAAGGTTAACAGTTGTGCATCCATCACCATGGTACCAAACAGAACAGTTCCATCACCCTAAAAAATTATTTGATTTTTGATTGTTTGTTTTGTTTTGTTTTAAAGAAAATGTGATTTTATTAATACTTTTTTTTTTTTTTTACATTCTATGATATAGTTGCAGAGCTGTTGGGAGAGAAGGAGAGAGGGCAAAGGGGAAGGAAATATGGCGCAAGGAAGAGGGGCAAGATTGAGGCATGTGGCACCCCCGTCATTCTCACAGGAGAGAATAGGGGGCTTCCAGCAGTGTCTTGGTCATTGCCAGGCTGGGTGCAGATGTCAGGGGGATGTAGCAAAAGCTGTCACCCCCCACTGCCCCAGCTCAGGAACATGGGGCCCTTCTTGCTGCAGCTTCGTGGTTGTTACTGGGCTAGTTTCATATGTCAAGGGGATGTGGCTGAGGCTCGAGGCCCCCCACCACACTGGCTCAGGAGAGCCTGGGACTCTTCCTGCAGCAGCTTGGTGTTCGTCACTGGGGTGGTTCTGAGTGCTAGGGGTGTGTGGCTGAGGCTCTCATCCCCCACCCTCAGGACTGGTTGCAGGTGTCGGGGGACATTGCTGAGGTCCCTGGCCTTTCCCCGTTTCTGGCTTTGTAACTCAGGGGACTTTTGGTCCTTCTAAGTGTTATAGGGGTTCTTTGGTGAAATGAGACCTTAATATCAAACTTTGTCTCTGATCTGTGGGTACTTTGTCTTTTCTTTCAATTCTGTGTTGCATTATTTGCTGTTCTCACTGCTTAAACTCTGCACTGGAACTAATTTTTGTCCTCTGCTTACTTCTAAAATAGGGGAACTTCCTCTGGGGACCAGTGCTTAAGCTGTATGGTTGAGCTAAATTGCCACTTTGCTGCAGATTCCCTAGGGAAGGCTTTTTGTGCAGCTCGGGGTTTAATGGTTCACTTCATAGGTACTTCCACATCTAGTGAAATCCAGTGCACCTGGGTTGTGTAGAAACTCTGGTCTTGGCCTGAGTCTTTTCATCAGTCTGCACCTCATGCAATACTATATTCCTGACCAGTCTCCTCTGAATGGTCCTATGCTTATTGCAGGAGGGGTAGCAGATCAGATGTCTTTGCTGTACCCCAATGTTCTCCCGGTGGACCCATCTCCCCAACCACCCATGCAGCAAACCCTTCCTGTGGGACAGTTCATGCTCCAGTCCCTTAAAATGACTCACTGGCCTCTGAGTGGCTCCTTTTCTTAAGTTGTTGTGGCTACTCCTTCCTATGTGGGTCCATGGGAACCCTATTAGTGGTCTTGCTGGCCTGGAGGCTCCCAAGCCCCTCTTTTCCCCTGCCACCTCCAAGCAACTTCATCCAAAGGGCACAGCTGTGGCTTTTGCCAGCTCCTGCCCGATGCACTCAGCAGCTCCAGCCTGGAAGTGGCCAGGGCTCGAAACGGTCAGGGCGGATTTTTCTTTCTCTCCCCGTGGCCTCTCCTGCCTTCAGGCACTCTGTAGGTCTCTGCTCCTCTTTCCAGGAGCTCTAGCAGCCTCAGCTTGGCTGATGTTAACATTTTTATAGCTGTAAATTGGTTGGTTTGTGGGAGAGAGTGACGCTGGGGATGGTCTATACCACCAACTTGACTAGAAGTCCCAAAATTTATTTGTGCTGCCTCTTTGTACTCAATCTTTGTTCTCCATCCCCTGGCAACCATTCATCAACAAAAGTTGAGAACGAAGAGGCAGTGCAAAGGAATTTTGGGGGTGATGGAACTGTTGTTCTAGCTTCTTTCACTTGAAGAATGTGTATAAGATTCATCCATGTTGTTTGAATCAATGGTTCATTCCTTTTCATTGCTAAGTAGTATTGCATCTTATGAATTCACCACAGTTTTTGTTTGTTTGTTGTTTTGGTTTTTTGGGGTTTTTTAGTCCATTCACCTGTAGAAGGATGTCTGGGTTGCTTCCAAGTTTTTGGTGATTGTGAATAAAGCTCCTGTAAACATCTGCATAGAGATTTCTGTGTGTACGTACATTTTTAGTTTACTTGGTAAAGTCTTGGGCATTGGACTGATGGATCATATGGGAAGTGTGTGTTTAACTTTATTAGAAACTGCCAAACTGTTTTCCAAAATGAGTCTGCCATTTGACATTATTCAAATAATGTTCTTCACGGTGCTTTTCAGGGCTGTTGGAGCAAGTTATGTTGCAACACCTCCCAGAGCACTTTGCACACTCCTGCACTCCTGAGATCCCACCTTCTGGGGAACCCAGTTGTTCTGAAGTTATTTATGTCTAGATTTCATTTGGTTTTATCAGATGAATGGTACCAAATTTCCAGAATCATAGCCAATAGAATTTTATAATGAACGAAATGACACTAACAATTGGAACGGGTCTGGACACCAGCTTATGCTGGGGGGTGGGCAGAGGTAAATTCAAACACTCCTTCCTTCTTCGTTTGCAAATGTGCACATATTTTTACAATAATGTTCTGTATAATTCCTGGTAGCTTTCATACCTCATTCTTAACATGAAATAAAACTGGATTCTCCTGCTATATAATCTCTTTGATAATGCTGATACTTTTAACTTGTTTAGTCACGAACTCCACTGTGCTTTCTTCCTCAGGAACATCATCACTCCAGAGCTTTAAATTCGACCTTGAGTTAGACCTAGAGAGCCAGATGGACTCAGAGAACCTTGAGTTCCCAGTGCACTTGGTCCAGCAGGATGTGGTGGACCTGGACAATTCAATTGACCTAGAAGACTTGCTGGACAGAAAGAACTGGGTGGATCCTGACGATTTAGTGTGCGTTGTGGACTGGGAAGTTCCATTGGACCAGGAAATTCTGCCAGACCAGGAAGATCAAGTGGTTGAGGAAGGCCCGGTAGACTGGGAAGATCCAGTGGTTGAGGAAGGCCCGGTAGACAGGGAAGATCTGGTGGGCGATGAAGGCCTGGTGGACTGGGAAGATCTGGTGGGTGATAAAGGCCTGGTGGACTGGGAAGATCTGGTGGGTGATGAAGGTCTGGTGGACTGGGAAGATCTGGTGGGCGATGAAGGCCTGGTGCACCAGGAAGGCCTGGTGGACTGGGAAGATCTGGTGGGCGATGAAGGCCTGGTGCACCAGGAAGGCCTGGTGGACTGGGAAGATCTGGTGGGCGATGAAGACCTGGTGCACCAGGAAGGCCTGGTGGACTGGGAAGATCTGGTGGGCGATGAAGGCCTGGTGCACCAGGAAGGCCTGGTGGACTGGGAAGATCTGGTGGGCGATGAAGGCCTGGTGAACCAGGAAGGCCTGGTGGACTGGGAAGATCTGGTGGGCGATGAAGGCCTGGTGCACCAGGAAGGCCTGGTGGACTGGGAAGATCTGGTGGGCAATGAAGGCCTGGTGGACTGGGAAGATCTGGTGGGCAATGAAGGCCTGCTGCACCAGGAAGGCCTGGTGGACTGGGAAGATCTGGTGGGTGATGAAGGCCTGGTGCACCAGGAAGGCCCGGTGGACTGGAAAGATCTGGTGGGCGATGAAGGCCTGCTGCACCAGGAAGGCCCGGTGGACTGGAAAGATCCTGCAGACTGGGAAGATCCCATAAACCAGAAAGATCCGATGGATGAGGAAGGCCCAATAGACCAGGAGAACATCATCTCTTCCAGCATGAGTCCTGACACCAGTGCTCAGGTACCTCTGGGAGTCTTGCTTCACATGTTTGTCTTGACCTCTAACCTTACAAAGCCCCAAATTTCCTCTCTTGTGCCCAGTTTCACTTTGCAGAAAGCATGCTCTTTATTTTTTTGAACTGTATCACTATTTCTTTTATATTGGATTTTCAGAATTAGTGGGCCCATGCAGACAGAGAGGTTGGAGATTTTCTGAGTATGACCGAATGCCTGTTCTCTTAATGTGAAATATCCAAGGACTCTTTTTACCCAAGAGAAAGTTTGATCCAAGTAGGAAGCTTAACTACTATGAAAAGGCAGTACTTTAAGTGTCCTGCTCCTCATCACCTGTGAGGGGTTCCTAACTTTCTCAAGGGAAGACAACTTTCCTGCCCACACATAGCAACCTCCCCTGACATCACAAGTTAGGTTTTCCCAGTAGAATTTTTATTAGGATAGAACATGCATTTCAGAGTGTTACATATAGCCAAACTTCAAATGTCAGCACCAATGTATGGTCCAAAGGCAAATCAAAACATTTGAGATTAACTGCTCTGTAGCTTCTCTCCTCCCAAATTTGTGTACATAATCACAGACTTGGATGATCATCTTTTAAACATTAGACAGGACTATTAAAATCAGGATTGGCAGCCAAAATTAGGAGTTTATAGTCAGTTATGTGGAATTGTGTGCATTAATTACTAAGCCTAAGATGACTCACTCCATTTCTAATACCAAGGGCATCCTCATCTAATGAAAATAACTAAGGGGTAGAAGACAATTATATGAGTTTGGCCCCAGTACTGGGACCGTGACAAGTTCCTGAGCCTCAGTTTCTCCATCTTGAAGTGGTCTTCCTGCTTTGCAGTGATTTGTGGACTGCTATGAAAATTCTTTGAACTATTTAAAAGGACATTTCTGTGGAAATTAATTTTGTCCTTATTTATTTTCTTATTATGCTAAAAAGTTGTGGTCCCCCTTACACTGCTGATAGGTTTTTCCTCTCTTTGGAATTAACTTATAACTAAACCCTAAATACAGCTTTTGTTTAAAATTGCCAAAATAACCAGCAATGAATGTGTGTAATCTGGCTCTGCATAGCATATGATATGGTTCTATGATAGAGTATTAGGCTTATTTCTGGATGTATTGTTTTGATAACCTGGATTGTAGCCAGAAGATGGAGACCGGGATGGGGAAGAGGCTGGAAAAACATCATATAGTTAGTAGTTGAAGACACTGGAGGAGGGAAGAATGGTGAGGGACAGGACAGTTTTAGCCAAATAGTTGAAGGGCCATCATGCTTGTGAAATGGAAAACATGGTTCCAGAGGATCAAACTGAGGCTGAGAGCTAGAAGCTGCAGGACAGGCAGCTTTCAGAACCCTTCAAGGAAGTGATTTATTAGCCCTTCTCAGATGGATTAGGTCACCTCCCAAAATAATGAGCCCCCTCCCCTTCAATGGAAAGATTAGAGCCAAGGCTTGATAGCTCATTTCTCAAGGACAGCAGAGAGAAGATTCCTGCCTGGAGAGTGTAGACAGACATAATAACTTATAAGGTTTGTCCCTTTCAATCCTGATTTTAGAGGATTGTGTGTGTTAGTGTGTGTCCAGTCTAACGAATGCCCACTTTCTTATAGGAAGAGATATATAGTATATAGTGAAAGAAGGACAATTGTACAATTCTCAGTGGACTAAAAATACAAATATAATTTTTTATTCCAAATAAGAAAAAAGGTCTTGTATGGTTCTCCCCCACCCCTCGCTTGCTCTATCATACAACAAATCTATGTACTTACATTAACCATAAGTGGTATCCGTGGTCCACAGTGTGATATAATAGACTGTCTTATTTTTGGTCTCTAGAAGTTGCATGTATATGTGCTTTTCCCCATCATTAATATCTGAAATTCTTAATGGATTGGGATTGTGACTCTCTCATCTTGTTTATACACACAGTGTCCAGCACAGTTCAGAGCAAACAGCAGTTGTTTCCAGGCCCTGCTTACAGCCTTGATAGATTTCCAAGAACTCCATTTTTTTCCTGTACCCTCAGCCAATCAGTTGAGAAGTCCTATCCACTTTTTTATTGTCTCTTAAATTTGTCCCTTCCTTTCTGTATCGTCCACCTCTGGACTGTTCTAGGCCCGGGTTATCTCTACCTTCGATTACCCCACAGCCTTCTCACTACCTTCTCCCTGACTCCAAGCTTACTTTCTCCCATAAGCCTATCTTCTGCACTGCTGCCCAAAGGCATGTTCTACAACACAGACCTGAGCATGTCACTTTCCCACTCAGATCTGACAGCAGTGCCAAGTGGCCAGTGAATAAAATCCAAGTTCCTTGGCTGCCTGAACCTGTATGCTCTGTACAAATTCTTTTTGTGGATTCCCTTCCACGTGACTTGCCACATCCTTTCTATTCTAGCCAACCTATAGCATTGTCATGCCCCCCAACACACTCTTTACTTTCAAAAACCTGTACATTTGTTCATTTCCAGATCTGAGGCTGTTTTCTAAGTTAAAATTAGATTTTCAGGACCAATAAGAGAGTATTCATCTAAATACTATAATTGTATATGAAAACAGCAATATACCTACTTTCCAGGGCTCTTTGAAGATCTGATTTATTAATTTCTGTACAATACTTAGGAGAGTGCCTGGAACAAAAGAAGTGCCAGTTAACGATTACCATTATTGTTGCTAACAGGGACCCTGTTGGTGAACTGTCCATTGTAATCTGACACAGTGGCCGACACTTTGGCAATGCCTTCCAACTTTCACTAAGGATTTTAGGCTGGTAGCTTCACATAAATCTCTGGGCCAGTTCCACGTCTTTCTTTTTAGGAAAAAGACAAACAAAAACAAAACAAAACAAAACAGATTAAATCATTTCCATGCTTCATTTCTGACCTAGAATTCCTGGATTCTCTAACCATTTCTTCAACATTCTAGTAATGAATTAAATCAGGATTGGCATATCACTGTTCGCATTCTCAGGCTTTCAAAGTTTTGAGATAAAATAATATGGTAAGATTTGGAGAACCCAGTGTCCCAGTACATGAACCATAAGTGATTCCTCCCACAGCCATCACAATCTTCTTCGTCAACTGCCTCCTACACCAATAGCCATGAGCCGGAATTGTTGAAGAAGTTTATGGAACAACTGGAAGAAATGACTCAGGTGCTGCAGGCTGACGTGGGAAATCAGCAGGATGCACTGGAAATGATGAAGGAGCAGATCCAGAAAATGCAGGATTCTAGGGTTCAGGTCAGAGATGAGTTCTACGTAAGTGGTAGGGGGAGGAGGAGAGAGGGAATGTGGCAACCTTCAAGGAGTTAGTCAGTAGGGCCCACCAGTAGTAAAGCTGCTGCCCACAGGGCAGGCAGCATGATACATCTAGAGTCATCTCCAGCAGAGACTTAGGCTTTTCCCTGTTTGCTCTTGGCTGCAGGAGCTGAGATGGGCCTATCCAGGCCTTGGCAGTGGCAGATGGGGTTTATACATAGCCAAGACTTCCTGCCTTAGTGGATCTTAAATGCTATCTGACTTTGAAACTTCTCTTACAAACGTGTTCCCTGGGCAAAGTGAGCCATGCCATATTTTTAGTCCTGAGCTCATTGTCTTAGCCCAGAACATTTTCTAAACATTTGGATCTTTAATTCTGCTACAAAATCCAGGGCCTAGTGTGGGTGTGTTTCCTCATACCAAAAATAAACTAAGGGTACCTCTGTTGAATGTGCTTGGTTTCCATCTATGGGGTGCCCCATATTTGGCAGGGCAGACCACCTGGGGCACCATTTGCAGTGGCCAAGTTTCCAGAATAGAAACTGGTCCAGATGGCAATTACATAGTGGGTTTTGCTCCCAAGTAAGCTCCCAGTGGGCCCCGTGGGAACCACAAACACTCAATTTGATTGGTGAATAGCACTTGCAAAAGGTGTTTTCATTCTGGCTTTAGAAATGTCAGTATAAGTGTAGTCTAACCTGCTTTTTTTTTTTTTTTTTCTTCTTTAAACCATAACAGCAAAACAAAACAACACACAAAAAACTGTAAGCTGAGGCAGAATGAAGGAGTTTAGATATTTTTAATGGCTAGAGTTGTGATCATTTTCACAAACACACCTTGTCCAACTGCACCACCAGTGCAGCCAGAAAGTTGGTCCCCTAGAGGGACTGCCCACACTAAGAGATGAGAATGGCCAGTGAGTTCTGTGGTTCTGTTACCAACCAGACTCTGTACAGGCCCTTCCTCATGCCTATTCTCTAGGCACTTAGCCTCTTCGATGGAGACTTGAGAAGCAAGCAGGCACAAAGCTGAGAACATAGCTGAGAGAAGTGGGAAACTGAGTGACTCCCAAAGGTTGCTTAGTCAGGAGAAAGCACTGCAGCCACCAAAGACAGGACCATGTGGGAGCTTGCGTGGCCACAAAGATTTAGGGGCTCCCCGTCGTCCTCAGGCTGAAGCCCTAGTTCCCCCTCCCGGCTTCCCATTCCGCGCCCCCCTTCCCGGCCCTGGCTCATCCCTACTACCCTCTGGGCATCACCCTCTCACAGCAGGTCTCAGACACTTCCTCTTTCTGTCCAGATCTCGACCCTGCTCCTTCTCCTCCATCCTCTGAAGTTCCACTTGTTGAAATTTTACATCACCTGAAAACATAGCCCAAGAGATCCCTCCTTCTCAAACAGAAAAGACCCCTGCAGCCTACTCTTCATAACACTGTATTTGTGTCCATCTTCCCTCTCTCCTCCACACCCCAGTGTGAGTTGATACCTCTCCTGTCACTTTGTTAAATTGGGCCAAGTAGCTGCAAATCAAGGGCATCAGCATGAAAACGACCGAGTCTGAGGCCCAGGGGTTGAATCTTTGTCTGGTCATGGCTGGCAGAGAAGCTGGGTGGAGGAGAGCCAGACCCAGACCTAGGAGCTTTCAGGCAGCTTTGGGAAAGCGTTGAGTCTGCTTCTGCAGTCTTTAAGCCAAGATGCTGCTGGGAGAAGTAAGAGGGGAGGATCCTTATCTTCCCCAGCTCCCTGTCCATCCATCTACCGGCAGTTGCAGGTTTATGTCCCAAAGAGGCACTTCTCAGCAGCTTGACTTGAACTGAAGGATATCCTCCCGCCACCACAAAATGGGCACAGGAACTCTAGCAGAAAACTTCACCTTGTCCTCCTTTTTCCCAGCAGGTGCAAGCTCCCCAGGGACATATAGGTCCAGAGAATTTCCAGGCTTCTACTGCATACCAACCAGAGCCAACACAGTATTTCGTGCCTGAAGAGCACCCCGATGTGGAGCAGCAGCAGAAACAGCTCCAATTTCACTCCCAGCCATGAGGCAGGGGGCGCAGCTGGGGGGTGGGCAGGCAGACCAATGTGGTCGCAAAGCCAGGGACCTGCAAGATGCTTTGGAGTCCCTTGGAATAGGGGGTGGGGGGTGGAGAGCTATTTTTCTTTCCCAACAAGTTTGGTTTGGATTGTTTATTGAGCATAGCCTGTTTGCTGGAACAGCCTATGATCCCTAGTGTGCTAGTGTGTGACAGCAGCCAGGCCACAGCAGGCGTTGGCTGTCTGCTTCCTGCCCTACCCAGCTTCGGGCATATGTTTTCCACCATGGGCAGGCAGGCTGCAGAGAGTCTGCCCAAGTTAAAATGCACTTTTTCTGCCAAAAATAATGCCACAGTGGTTTGCCATCTAGTAAAAAGCTACTCTGTCTTAGCCGCAAGCCCTACCTGTCCTCTGAAGTAATGTTGGAGAAACCCGGAGGGATTAGGCTTCCAACTGTATGGACATGAAATCAGCTCAACAGAGGCACTTAGGAAATAAAATAACAATAGTTTTATTGCTTAATAAACATTTTCTTTTACTGCAACTCTCCATGAATTTATGACTGATTTTTGGAACCTAGAAATGATACTGACTCAGCTGACTGGTGCCAGGGTCCTAAGTGAAGGGCTCATTTCCCTGAGTTGGTCCCCTCGTGTGGGACCTGCTCCCCTCTGACTTTTGTTCGTACCTCTGTTCCATGCCACACTTGCAGAGGCCCATGGCTACTGCCTTCCTGCGTGGCTGTGTGCCTAGGCCTTCTTTGTAGGATCAGGTGTGCTGGGTCCTTCATTGACACTGAGGGAAGTTACAGGCCCACCGGCCCTGAAACGGTTCACCTAAGTGTCAATGGTTCTCCTGCTTCACACATTACCTCAGAGTTGAGCCTGGATACTAAGGGGCAAAGTGCCCGTTCCCTTTGCTTGCAAGTTCTCTCTCTCCTGTCCATAGACTTTTTCATTGACAGCTGTACTCCCTAGAGGGAAAGTAACATTTGCTCACTGGTCAGGCACCAAAGAGAGTATCCTCTCGGCTGTCTGCATGGTGGAGGTGTGGGAAGGGCTTGGAGAGCCATACCAGAATTCATTGTGTGCCTTTCTTAAGGTAACGAACCCAAACCGTTGCTGGAAGAAGGCAAGGGAAACCCCCAGGCACCAGGGGTAAGTTAAATAAAGGGGACCCGTTAGGCCTCACACCTACAGGAGGAGCCTCAGGCAGTGTGATCTCTACCAGGGTGTTATGGACTGAATGTTTGTGTGCCCCTAAAATTCATATGTTGAAGCTCTAGCCCCCATGTGATGATATGTGGAGATGGGGCCTTTGGGATGTGATTAGGTTCAGATGAGGTCATGATGGTGGATATTCCTCATGATGGGATTTGTGCCTACAAGAAGAAATATCAAAGAGCTTGCTCCACTACCCCCTTGTGTGTGCATGCACACACACACACATGAAGTAGAAGTTGTGTGAACACACACATGATGGCCGCCTATAAGCCAAGAAAACAGGCCTCAGGGTAAAACCTACCTTGCCAGCAATGGCACCTTGGTCTTGGACTTCCCAGCCTCTAGACTTTGAGGAATAAATGTCTGTTGCTGAAGCCACCCAAGTCTATGGTATTTTGTTATGGCAACCCAGGCTGATTAAGACACATAGGTTATTTGTTTCCAGGTGTGTACTTTTGCAGACACTGGGAAGCAGTTGTCAAAGTCACTCACTGACACTTAGAAGCACATCTCCCATTGTGTTCAACAGATACAGAACATTCCTAAGAACCACTTAGCTTGGGCCACCCAGCAGAGATGGGAGCAGAGTTCAGAGGCATTGTTGATACCCTCCTTCACTTTGGATAGGCAATGTTGGAAGTGACTGGCATTTGGGGGGTGTGGCAGGAGCTCTGTTGCTTCCTGTGTTGGCAGATGCCTCTCTTGAGAGGCCACACTCCAGCTCAGAGGCATAAGCTGCTATATGTGCCACCTCATTCCCCCTCCTGCTGGAGAGGACAGGGCTGCATAAGAGCAAAACCAAGCCACACCTGTTAAAGGAGTGAAGAAGGCATGTGAGGGAGTAAGGGGGCAGTGCTCGCTGGCATACAGAGTGGCCAAGGTTTAGGGGTCAAGTGCTGCTTCCTAGACCCAGGGGGTGGGTGGTAGTGGCAAGGGGCTGTGCAGGCTCCTTCCAGCTACTCAGCTAGCCTGCTGGCATTCTGTCCATGGGGGAAGCTCATAACTGGTTCCCACAGTCAGAGGCCCGGTTATACCTTCTGAAAGTCACTTAAGTCCTTTGGGCCTCAGTTTCTCCATCTGAAAAAAAAAAGAGTTTGGAGGAGATAATGCTGTTCCCACCTAGCTCTTAGAGCAGATAAATGAGTGGCAAAGTTGAAGGAGCCTTAGGGAACAGGCACTGTGAAAGCTGAGTAGGCTGGAGGCATGGAGTTTTTTGGGGGTTTTTTTTGTTTTTTGTTTTTTTTAATTTTATTTTGTCGATATACATTGTGGCTGATTATTGCTCCCCATCACCAAAACCTCCCTCCCTTCTCCCTCCCCCCCTCCCCCCCAACAATGTCCTTTCTGTTTGCTTGTCGGCATGGAGTTTTTGTTTGAATTCAGCATTTACAGTGTACCTGGGCCAGTGTTTGTCCAATCCAGGCCCATTTATAATGGGTTCACCATCCCCTGCGTTTCAGACAAGGATCCTGAACTGGGAAAATCTGTAGTCACCTTCCTGTCAATTTTTTAGCTTCTAGCTCGGCCCCAGAACCACGTTGTCAGAGGATCAGAGGGGTGAGCAGCCTGGGCCTGCTTTTTCCCAGGGATCCCCATAGGAGTACCTCCAAGGACCACCCATCTTAGGATGGGAAGAAGTAGGGGTTTCAGGAACCCAAGGTCCAGAACCACGGGTCCTGTGCAGGACTCTCCAGTTATTTTGTGTGTTACTAAAATCAAGCTGTGTTGAGTGATTTCTCTGTGGCCTCTTACACAGTTTCAGGGGCGAAACCCCACTTCGGGTCATCTGTGGTGTTGCTGTAAGGCCCCCTCCAGCTTGCTTCTGGCCTAGATCTTAGACTTGGCCTCCTCAAATCAGAGGCTGTGCCTGGAGTCAGTTGGTGCTAATCTTTTCACCCTTTGTCCTAGTCAGGAACCCCACTTTCCTTAGCTACATAGGGCTAGGAGGAAAGTTGTCATCTCTCAGACCAGGGCTTTGGGAGAGGCTGACCAGGCAAAAGAATGGCAGTGTTGGACTGAGAGGCCTGACCTGTACCAGTCTTGCCTAGGGCAGGAGACATGTCTAGAAAGCATGGGGGTCAGGAAGGTGGTCACTGGACAAACTTCCAGGGCCACAACTTGAACTGGAAGGAGCTATGATTGCTCCCATTATCTGTGCTTAACTGCCTCTGGAGGCTCTGGGAACTGTGCCACAAAGTTTCACCAGGGAAATTTTCAAATGGATGCTGCACCCAGCACTACTCAGGACAAGTGTTTTCTGTCTAGCAGCCTCCTAGTCTCACAAGCTGCACAAGCACATACACAACTCAAGGGAGCACTCCCCATGTTTACTCTCAGGCTCTCCTTGGGTGTGAGGGAGAGAACAGAGGGAGATCAGCTGTTCCTCCATCAGCCCATGGCCAGGCAGACGCCAGGGAAGAGGGTGGGAGGGAGAATCTGAAGGTTCTTGCTCCCAGTACCCCCTCCCCTAGCACTCCAGCCTCAACCTTCTGGCTCTCCTTGGTGGCAGACTCCTTCCTGGGTGGCCCCAGACAGACAGCGACGTTCTGCCTCATATCCTGAACACAGTGGCCCACAAACTACTAGAAGGCTGGGTACCTGGCTTGGGACACAGGGCAGCCTGTTCCCGGGGCTTCCTGGCTTTGCTGTGCACCTCTGCTGGGATGGCTATGGCCTTCCTCTCTCCAGCTGCCCAGCGCACACCAGCTTCCCCCTTGTGGGTGTAGGTAGAGGCACAGAGGGGTCAGAGCATGGTGATCTTGTTGGCACAGGGTTCCTGCAACAGGAACAGCCCCAGACACAGTACATCTAGGAGCGCCCTCCCTCCCCTCCCTTCCACAGGAATCTCTGCAAACACCTTCAGATCTTGGTAGGGAAGGGGACCTTCCAGATGTGGGCCTTCCTCCGCCCCCTCAACACGGCCATCAGCAGCCCCAGTATTCAAAGTGGGTGGTGCTGGTCCCCTCTCATGCACTTTTCTACCCCCACCAATGTCAGTAAGGTGGCCCCTATCTGAGACAATCACAACCTTACCATTACTCCACAAAACTCGATGGTGCTTTGGTTTTTATTTGTTTACTTCTCTAACAAGAAGACAAATTAGCTTCACCTGTCTGGTCTGGGAAAGCGCAGAAGTTGCGTTTCTTTATGGGCTGGTGGGGTGTGGGAAGTCGGAAGAACACAACAGAGGTGCCCCAGCTGACACACATGGCACTCTCCAGACACAGCCACTGCGACCCCCACATCAGCTCATTCCAGGGGGGCAGCACAGCACCCGTCACTGAGCAAGACTCAGTCTGTACATCATAGGACATTCCGTGCACAGACAGCTGAATATTCATGCTTTTTTCAACGGCATTAAAAATTTATCAATGTTCCTATTGCCACACGCATTTTTTTATTTTTCTGACCAGTAAGGGGATTGCAACCCTCGGCACAGTGTGGTCTGCACCGCGCTCAGCCAGTGAGCTCACTGGCCATCCCTATATAGGATCCGAACCCGCAGCCTAGGCGCTACCAGAGCCACACTCTCCCAAGTGAGCCACGGGGCCGGCCCCCAAACGCATTTTATAATAAAGAAGGAAGAGTGTGATGAAAACTACCAGCCCCAGTCCACGTGCTTCTTTGACTCCACTGGCAGCACACCACCCCATGCTGGCTAACGACCACTGTGGGGTCTTGAGTGTTTTTTGAAGACATGAAAGGGAAAGTAGCCTTGGAATGTTCCTGAGTGTGAGTGTCGTTCATCTTTGCCAAGATCACTGGGAAGAAAAGGTTTAGAGAGAATGGCTGGGGGAGGAAGAGCGCACCAGCCGGTACTGCAGCTTTGGGGCAAACTGCCTCCTAGAGGAAAGAGGGAGCTGGTCCTCTAAGATCTCAAAAATGTCTCTAGCCTCTGGGGAGACCCCAGCAAACTCCATCCCCACATCTCATAAGGGGTTACACCAACCTTAATGCAAACTCTGTGGTTGGTAACTAGGACCCAATTAAATATTCCGTAGAAGATACCAAATTATTGGGATGTTTTTCTATTTTAATTGATGAGCAAGGCGATGTTGAATGGCCCTCCGTGGCTTATCAAATCCAGTCCAAGTTCTCTGCCTGGCCTGGTCTGGCCTAGCTCATCTCTCTCCTTTCTTCATGCACTCTGCCCCCTGCCTCAGTGGGACAGAAACATCAGGTTGGAGACAAGCCCTGGGCCTTTCTGCCTTCATGGAGTTGTCGCTATGCCATACACCAGAATGCTCTTCTCTCCTGTCTCTGCAGTTCCAACTCGTGCCCACCATGCCGAACCCATGTGTCCCAACTCCCACGTAGGCTGTATGTGGAGCATTAGCGTCCCTGCTCAGCTCCTGCTGTGCATGGGTCATTGCCCTGCTAAACTGAGCTGCAGTGAGCAGAGAGTGGGGCATCTTGGAGGGCCCATTGCACAGTACGTTGCTGAGGGAGCCTTCCCTCTACAAATGTTGCAGTGAACATCTGTGGAACCCAGATCCTCAGTAAAAACCCGGAAAATGTTCCACAAAGAAAACCAGCTGCCTGAGGCAGGATCATCAAGTGGGAATTCCAGGACAACTGCCCAGCAGCTGGGAGGGTCCACACAGTCCCTGGGTCTGAAAGGTAGCCCCCTCTTCAGTTCTCGGGACTCAGGAAAGCCTTCCTCCCCTGCTCTCCTTCTATTTAGCTCAGGTATAACTGATTTTAAGCTTCTGAACATTCATCACTAACCTTGCAGCCCTTCCTCAGGCTTCTTCCACTGGGGTGAGCTCCGCAACGAGGGTCTGAAGGACCTGCTGGCATGCTCTGCAGTGGGAATTGCCGCTTTCCTATGGGACTGTGAGGACAAGGGAATTTGGTGGATGAGACAGCAGGGTGTAAGTTGTGAAGTGCAAAGCCCCGTGCATGAGTTGGCGAGTGTCCCTTGTGGTGGCTCTACTTAGCCTCTGCAAATGCCTTTGTGGTACATGGAAGTGTGGATCACTGCAGTTAGATGGGCGGGAGAGAAGTGTACAGGGAATTGACAGTGACAATTAAATACCAAGAGGCTTGAAACTCCTGGAGCCATGAATGTTTCCTGCCCAGCTGGAGGCACTGACCCCAAAGGTCAAAAGGTAATTAACCACATGGTCCCCTTGTTGGTGAAACAAAACCCACAACCCTACAGAATCAAAACATGTCAAATGCAGAGTGGCAAAGGTCAGCAGATGAGACAGACAAATTGCAATATTTAGAATAGTGCATTCAAGTGTTTGTGTAATCTATTTCGAGTTCTAGCCTGTGGGGAAGACAAGTGAAAGAGGGGCGGGAAGTTTAGCGGAATGGGAGTGGGGCGTCAATTCAGCAGAGAAATAGGCTAACTGAGCCAGGTTCATGGGAGATGTACACCCTGAGCCTTGGAGCATTGTGGTCTGCTAGGAAAGCTGGCCTGGTTCTGCCCTCAGAATGGGGTGTCTGTGGACAGCAGAGGACCCAGAACAGTGGGTGGGGCCTCCCAGTTCAGTGCTGCTTTTTTATTCTGTTTTTCTCACCTGTCGGCAGGCAGTGCTCACCAGTTTCCATCTGGGATGTGGTGCTGAAGAGGCAAGATATTGAACTTTTAGGCTTCTACCTGCTAATCACTTCACCACTCCATGTCTCTGCTGACTCACAGGAACATAGGGGCAAAGATAAGATGCTTGCTTCAGAGCGGAACCAAGAAATGAATGAACGAACAAACATCAGTCTGTCTCCCTGCAGGTCTGAGTACTGTGCCCTCCTTCTCAGCTCTAATGAAGACTTAGAGGGGGCACCTGCTTCCTGAGAGGATGGACACACTACAGAGGCCACCCCCTTCTAATTGCCTGCACCTCCCCCTATCTCCTCTTGGTTCAGTTGGATCATCTCTCCTGCTCTTTTCTCAGGACACTTGGTCCCCTCCTTTAGCTACTGAACTTTTCCCTCTCAGGAGCAGGCACCTCTGTCCTCTCAGACATGCAAGATAATACTCAGACATCTGCCTGATGCCTCCCTTTCTAAAGTCTATCACCTTGGACACAATTGTCTGTTTCCTCCACTGACACATGGGAGGGGTCAGGTGTGAATAAATGAGGGTGTGAATGAATGAAGAGATGCCCATATAGTCCACCTTGTCTTCTGTTCCCAGGCACAGTCTGGGCTGGGCATACAGGAGGCATGAGGGAAGATCTACTGATCAATGGACTTTCTCCACCAGAGCTTTCCCAGGCCCCTCCTGAGGCACAAACACCTTTTTCCAGGCTCTGGGCACTTAACTCTAGGGGTTCTCTAGGTTAGGGCCAGCTTGTGAAGCTGTATATCATGGTAACACCTCAGGGAAAAGGTATGATGGCTCCTCAAGGCCAGCACATAGATTGAGCTTCTTGATACCTGCTTCTCATACCTTACGGGGTCCAAGAACACCCAGAGTCTGTTTTCTGGGTTGCTCAGGACTGGGGCATTGGCCCAAGCCCAAACATTGACCAGGAGCACAGGAAGGTGCAAATGAAGGCAGTTCCTTTATCTGTATCTCAGGCTCATGGTTTCTTCTGTTCTTGCCCCGCACATCCAACACCACTCATCTTGGGGTACCTGTAGTGGGCTCTCATTCAGATAGGAAGCTTTGTGCAACTCAAAGCCCCAGGGAAGCACAGAGTAGGCAGGAGGGCCACTGGAGCTCCAGACATCCAGCCTGAAACTTTAGGTGGGACATTGTTGAACTCAGTTCCTGTTGTCTTTTGCCCCCTGGTGCAAGGTTGCAGTACTGCAGCTCTCTGGTGGTCTCCCTTGTAACCAATGTAGTGAACGTTCCCTGCCTCCCTACTCTGTGCCAAGCCCTATGTCAGACAGAATTTCATTCTCAAGACTTCAGTCCAGCCCTTAGTCACTCTTGATGAATTTCTCTTATCTACTATCCTCAAGTGCCCTGAGATTCATGACTTCCTTTCGCCCCTATGCCTCTGTCACAATTGACTGGTAAATTCTTAACCTTGGATGGACCCAACAATCTGTGCTCTGTGTGTCTGCACTTAAGCATCTCTATGCTACTAGAAAGAGTCACGCATGCCAGCAGATTGTGTACCCCTACACATTCATGATCTCCAGCCTCACTAAGGCACCCCTCACTGCTCAGAAGGACTTCAGTGTTGTGTGTCTTTCCAGTCTTGTCCTCAGAATGGTGATTTCCTCTCTCAAATTCCCCATATCTTGCCTCCTGCTTGCCTTGTCCATACTGTATTTAGAAGTTAGAAGATATGGAATAGAAATTCCCTCATCATCTCATCATCAAGCCTCCCTCTTCCTTCCTCTGTGCTCAACCTTTCTTCCTTTCCTCAAGCTGAAACAGCGGACGTATTCCTTCTCCTCTCTAAGACCCATCTCTACTGCTCTCACCTCTGATCTATAAGCATCATAAGGTGGGGGCAGTGACTGAGTCCTCAGTCTTTCCACAGTCCAGAGAAGAGGGTGGACAATCATTACGTGCCTACTGAAAAAGGAATGAAAGAAATGGAGATGCTGCAATGGAAGCATGTAGTGGCTTGTCAAGTGAAGGTAAAAATGATGGAAAAACCATTTCTAGCTAAAAGGGGAGTGTCAGCAGAGGCTCCTCCTGGATCTCAACTCATAATGGATGTCACCAGGTAGTGAAGAAAGATGCACAGCACACAAACAGGAAGCAGCCATGGTAAAGGCCCAGGAGCTAGGAAATCGTTGTAAACCCCACCTCATTCAATGCGCTACCACAACTTTCAGGCTTCTGGATTTGCTGTTTTCTCCAACTTTAAAGCAATAAAAAAATAAGAAAGAGAAGTACAAACTATCTTTCTAATCCCTGGATGAATGAGTGGGACTTTCTTTCTTTAAAAGAAATGGAAAGAATCACAAAGGTAAAACAAAGCAAAAGTTTTACATTAAATAATAAACTTCTATATGCCAAAATATAAGCAACAATACAATGCAATCACAGCATGAATATGTGCTACATAATGTTCATAGAACATATGAGAATCAATAAGAAAAACACTAAGATTGCAGCAGAAAAATGAGAGCACACAGAAATGTCACAAAAAATGAAGAGAATATGGTGAAAAACTGTGTGACAATAAAAACATGATCAAAAATATAAACTGAAACAGTGACATATTTTAATAAATTTTGCAGAGACAATTAAGTTGCAGTATTTCCTGCTGGCAAGGGTGAAGTTAAATGAACAGTTGTATGCACTGGGATTTGGAACAACCTTGCTGTAACAGCAGCTTGAATCTATGGAGTAAGATCCTTTAAAGGGTTATACTCTTAAACCCAGTAATTTTACCGTAGGGATCCATAATTCTACTTTTGAGAAATAGATGTATATTTACTTTTTTAAAAAAGATGCTTTTACAGCTTCATTTACAAAATTGAAAATTAAAACAACTTAAGCCTCCAATTAACTGAGGAATTCTTGTTAGGTAAATTTTGAAACTTCCATACATGGAATAGTTTGTATCCATTAAAAAATATACTGCAAGTAACCAAAAGTTGTTTAGTTAAATTCAGCTTCCATTTCTGATAAAGTTACAAATAGTAGTGAACTAGGAATAAAAGGATTCTTCCTCAGCATGATACATTCAATGTATCTGAATGTTGGTAGAAAATGCCATAAAAGCCAGGGACAGGATATTGTAGTAAGATTAGAACAAGAAACAAACAGAATACATAATTAAAAAGAAGATACGTGTTTATCATTATTACCAAATTCTGTAAGCGCTTTAGCTACACTGAGCTCCTGTCAGCTCCCTGTGTCCCTAGTTACACAGGATGATGCCAAACCAAAAGGATCAGATGCTGGACAACACAAGAAGTGGGATGCTCTGTTGCTGAAGAGCCAATTCCCTACTGCAACAAAGCAGTCCTAAAGCCTGTAGCTATACCCTAAGGTAGGGAGGGAGGCATCTTAGTCCATTCGGGCTGCTTTAACAAAATACCTTATACTAAGTAAGTTATACACAATAGAAATTTATTGCTCACAGTTCTGGAGGCTGGGAAGTTCAAGATCAAGCATCAGCATATTCGGTGTCTGGTGAGAACTGCTCTCTGCTTCATGGATGGCATCTTCTTGCTAGGTCCTCACACTGAGGAAGGATAAACGGGCTTCCTGGAGCTTCTTTTATAAGGGCACATATCTCATTCATGAGGGCTCTACCTTTATGACCTCCTAAAAGCCCTACCTCTTCATGTTATCATGTTGGCGATTAGGTTTCAGTATATGAATGGGATGGGTACACAAACATAAAGATCATAGCAGGAGGCTAGCTAGAAAGTTCCATCCCTCAATGGAACCAGGGAAGTGGGTGAGAAGTGCCTCATGGCAGCATCCTACAAGATGGGGAGGGGAGTGAAAAAGGGTCTTGTGACAGCTCCTCCCAAGACTGCCCATATTCTGCCTTTCCTGGAAGAACTGTGGGGGAGCCTTGCCTTTTGGCCCATGTGAAGTTATGCAGAGTTAGAACTAATAAACAAATTCAGTAAAGTTGCAGGATATAAAATCAACCTACAAAATTTGGTAGCATTTCAATACATTAACAACTAACTATCCACAAAAGAAGTCAAGAAAACAACCCCATTTACAATAGCTACTGAAAAAATAAAATATTTAAGAATAAATTTAACCAAAGAGGTGAAAGACCTATACACTGAATACTATAAAACTTTCATGAAAGAAATTAAAGACACAAATAAATGGAAAGATATCCTGTGTTCATGGATTGGAAAAATTAAAATTGTTAAAATGTCCATACTACCTAAAACTCAATTTAGCCATTGCACAATGCATACATATTTTAAAATATTATGTTGTACATGATAAATATATACAATTATTATTTGTCAGTTAGAAAAAAGAATTTAAAAAAATAATTACACTGGAGTTCTTGTCAGAAACTATCCAAGCAAGAAGAGAGTGGAGTGAAAAATTTAAATTGTTGAAGGATACTTCTGGTCAAGATGGTGGAATAAACATTACCCAGCATCACTCTCTCCCACAATCACCAATTTACAACTATTAAAAAGCAACAACTGCCAAGCCAGGTCCGCTAGAGCCCAGGGGAAGAGAAGGAAAGATCTATGGAGTTGATGAAGGTGGGAGTAGCTGCGATAAGAGAAAGAACCCCTCCAAACATTTCGAGCCCCAACCACTTCAAGGCTGGCCCTGGCGTGCACAGAGAGCAAGAGCTGGCAAAAGCTGCTGCTGTGTCCATTGTATGAAGTTAATTGGAGGCTGAAGGGCAGAAGTGGGCCTTGGTGGCCCCCAGGCCAGATAGACCACTAACAGGGTTCCCATGGACCCACATAGGATGAAGGGGCCACAGACAACTGAAAAAAGGAGCCACTCAAAGGCCAGTAAGTCAGCATAAGGGACTGCCATGTGGCCCATCTTATGGGAAGTCTTTAGAGTGTGGCCAGTGGGGGAGACAGGCCCACCAGGGGAACATTGGAGCACGGCAAGGACAGCTGATCTGACCATAAATCAGCACAAGATCACTCAGTGGCGACTGGTCAGGAATACAGAACTGCAGGGAATGCAGTTTGCTGAAAAGACATAGGCCCAGACCAGGGTTTCCATGCAATCCAGGTGTGCCTGACCTCACAAGACCCAGAAGTGCTTACAAGGTCAATGATTCAAACCCGAGCTGCACAAAAAGCCTTTCCCAGGGAATCAGCAGCAAAGCAGCAATTTAGCTCAACAACAGGGCTCAAGTGCAGGTCCCCACAGGAAGTTTCCCCATTTTAGAAGTAAGCAAAAAAATTAGTACCAATGCAAAGTTAAAATGGTAGGGGTAGCTAATAATCCAACACGGAACTGAAAGAAAAAAACAAAAACCCACAGATCAGAGACAAAATTTTGATGTTAACCAGTAAATTTTGATATTAACCAGGCTCCCAAGCTGGGGTGCAGAGAGCCGAGGGCCTCAGCCATGCTCCCCCAATGTCCACATAGTGGATGAATTATGTCCCACCCAAATTAACTGAGGTTTGAATTGTCTCCCAAGTTTTATGCATTAGAAACTTTGCTCCCACTGTGACTGTTAAGAGGGTGGGAAATCCTATTATGGTAATTGAAAGGTGGAGCCTTGAAGAGGTGATTGGATTGTAGGACCATGCAGTAGTGAATGGATTAACAATGGTGGTCAGGGGCATGGTTCTGAGGGCTTTTAAAAGGAGAGTCTGTCTTTCTCTCTCTCTGCTCTCTCTGTTTCCACCATCTTGCAAAATGTGAGACCCTTGGGTCACTGTCGCTGCCACCAGATGAACTTTGTAGACTTCCCAGCCTCAGAAACTGTAAGCGGTAAATTTCATTTTTCTTTATAAATCACCCAGATTTGGGTATTTTGTTATAAGCAACAAAAATAGACTAATACAATCCACATGCAGCCCAGCGATGATTGAGTGCCCACTGGAAGCCACCCAGCCTCCTGAGCTAGGATTGGGGGACCAGGGACTCAGCCATGCACCCCCCAACATCCACATCCAGGCCAGCAACAACCACCAGGCTGTTGCCAGAAGAACCCCAGGCTCCTAAGCTGGAATGGTGGGGAGCTAAGGGCCTCAGCCATGCCCCCTCAGTGTCCATATCCAGCCCAGAAACAACCACCAGGCCACCACTGCAAGCACCCCAGGCTCCCGAGCCAGGGCACTGGGGGACCAAGGGCTCAGCCATGCCCCCCTAACATCTACATCCAGCTCAGCAATGACCACCAGGCCACCACCAGAAGAGCCCTGGGCTCCTGAGCCAGGGCAGTGGGGGGCTGAAGACCTCAGCCATGCCCCCAATGTCTGCGTCCAGCCCAACCATGACTGAGCCACTGCCAGAAGCCCCCTGGGCTCCTCTGCTAGTATAAGGGGAGTGACATGGGTCTTGACCACTCCCCCACCCCTTCCTCATCCTCCCACCCTAAGTCCTCCCTCTTCCACTCTCCCCCTCCACCCCAACTGCTCCTCAACAACATTGTAGAATGTAAAAAAAATAAGAGCTGAAGCTTGGATGTCCTTGGAAGTGTTGATGGATAAGTTGGCAGGGTTGAGATAGGACCAGTTCTGGAGAGGATGGTGGTCCTCTCTCTTGGCTGGGAGGAGTTTGATGGGGGTGTGTGGATGGTGGAAATTTGCCAAGGAGTAGGCAGGCACAAAAGAATTAAATGGTAGGGCGGATCCTAAGATGGCGGTGGCTGCAGCTGATGGCGCTGAGTAGCTGAGGTGGAAAAGGTGGCCACTGGGCCTTAGGCAGCCGGGAAATTTGTGGACCTTCCTCTTGCCGTCTCTTAAGGGAGGACCGCTGCTGGTGGCCGGTTGTGGGGGCTGACCGCCACTTTGCCCCCCGCAGGAGAGGCTGCCTCGTTTACAGGCAACAGCTTTGAAGTGTGGAGCAAGAAAAGAACTGTTTCTTAGCTGCAGCGGCTAGCTGCCCTATTCAGGATTCGAGGTTTCAGGCCGGTATAAAAGAAGATTTCTGGGAGCGCCCCAGCCGCTCCGCGGGACCGAGTGAGCAGCCCAAGGCGATGACGTGGAGGCAGAGAGAGAGTCGCCCAGCCCGGCCCAGCCCCGTGAGTGACCCCCGGCCCGGCCCTGCTCGGGGTGGCAGACACCCACCCAGCTTCTGCCTGCCCCACCGGGCCACTCGCCGGCCCCGGGGCTGCCTCCATTTTCTCAGGTGGTGGCGGCTCCGGCCCGGCTTAGCCAGGACTGTCCTCCTCGCCCGGACTGGCTCCTCACTGAGCCTTCCCACTTGCTTGCCCCGGCGTGGGGCTTCCCGGTGCCTGTGGGCAGGCCTCCCCTCCCACTCCCTCCGTGGTTCTCTGGTGGGGCTGGTGGCATGGGGCATCCCCGGCCATTGTCGGGAGGGCAAGGAAGTACAGGCTGGGCTGGCTGTCACTCCACCACACCCTGGGCTCCAGCCCCCGGTAAACTTCCTGTTACCGGGAGGCAGATACCATCTCTGCAGCCACCAGTTCGGAAAAACACCTAACCGATTTCTGGTTAGGAATAGCGTGGTCTGAGCGTTCCCGAGTTTGCTTGAACCTGCCAGAGAGCTGACTGCGGGCGGGCACCAGAGTCAGTCCGCGCCGGGGGAATTCAAAGGTGAACCATGTGCTGCGGACTCCTCCCCCAAGGAGCCCGCGCTCGGGTGTGGGAGATAAAACAAGTACACAAATAACCGCGATACCAGGAGGAAGGTGATAAGTCCCGAGAAAGATTTACACAGTGCTACAAAGGCACACACAGTGACTGGTCGTCAGCGCCTAGCAGAAACCTGGTAGACTTCCTGGGCGAGGCAGGGCTGACCAGGGTCTTGAAGGCCCGGATGATAGACGAGGGTTGCAGAAAACACGTCCCAGCCCAGCCCAGTGCGCAGAAAGCGGGGAGATGTCCGGCTAGGGAGGCGGAGACTCGACAGAAACCACACACCCTGTGGGGCCACCACTGCGTGATCCAGCAGCCCAGGGCAGAGCGCACGAAACAGGGAGAAGTCCTGCACGGGAAGTGGAAGCTCAGCAGAGACCACACACACTGCAGTACCGCCCCGTGATCCAGCAGCCCAGCAGAGTCCAACCTGACAAGAGAAGTGGCTCCCCGGAGAGGCCCAAGACCCGAGGCAACCACACACACAAGGCACTAGAGGCCAACTGAGCAGTCACGGAGGGAGCCATACCAAATTGGCAACCACAGCAACATCTTAGTTAGTCAATAGTCTCAAACCGTTGGACTGTGAAACCCCCTGCCACAATGAATAAACATCAAAAACAAGATACCAGAAATACAAAAAATCAAGAAAGTACACCACAAAAAGTTAATAAATATCAAACTCTAGATCCTATAGAACAAGAAGCCCTTGAAATGACTGACAAGGAATTTCGAGTGATAATTCTAAGGAAACTGAATGAGATACAAGAAAACTCAGCTAGACATCATAATGAAATGAGGAAAAGTGTACTGGACCTGAAAGAGGAAATGTACAAGGAAATCAATATCCTGAAAAAAAATTTAGCAGAACTTGCCAAACTGAAGAAGTTATTCAGCGAAATAAAAAACACAAGGGAGAGTTTAACCAGCAGGCTTGTCGAAGTTGAAGAGAGAACCTCTGAACTTGAAGATGGGCTGTTTGAAATAAACAAGCAGACAAAAAAAGAAAAAAGGATCAAAAACATTGAATGAAATCTGAGAGAGATATCAGACAACCTTAAGTGCTCAAATATCCGAGTCATGGGTATTCCAGAAGGGGAGGAAAACAGAGATTGCATTTAAACATATTCAACAAAATAGTGGCAGAAAACTTCCCAGGTATAGGAAAAAAATCACAGATCTTCAGATCCAGGAAGCTCAAAGATCTCCAAACGTATTCAACCCAAAAAGGCCTTCTCCAAGACATGTTATAGTCAAATTGACAAAACTCAGAGACAAAGAAAGAATCTTAAAAGCTGCAAGAGAGAAGCGTCAAGTCACCTATAAGGGAGCCCCAATCAGGTTAACATCAGACTTTTCATCACATACCCTAAAAGCTAGAAAGGAATGGGATGATATATTCAAAATACTAAAAGACAAATATTGCCAGCCAAGAATACTCTACCCTGCAAGGCTATCCTTATGAAATGAAGGGCAAATAGTATATATCTCAGACAAACAAAAACAGTGGGAGTTCACTACCACACGACCACCCTTACAAGAAATCCTCAAGTGAGTACTGGGTTTGGTTCCTGAAAAATAGCTACCACTACCATAAAAAAAACAAGAAAAATCAAAACCCACTAGTATAATAAAAATGGCATTCATGAAGAGTAAAGAAACAAACAAAAATGCTATCTACAATCTAAGGAACCAACAAACACAGAAACCAAACAGTAAATCAGAAAGCAAGGAACAAAAGACACCTAAGACAACCAAACAACCAATAAAATGCTAGGAATAAATCAACACCTTTCAATAACAACTCTTAATGTAAAAGGCTTAAATTCCCCAATCAAAAGACACAGACTGGCTGACTGGATCAAAAAGGAGGAACCAATTATATGCTGCATACAAGAGACCCACCTCACCCATAAAGATCCACATAAACAAAGAGTGAAAGGATGGAAAAAGATTTACCATGCAAACACAAAAGAAAAACGAGCTGGAGTAGCTATTCTTATATCTGACAAAATAGACTTTAAACTAAAAACCATAAAGAGATATTGAGGGACACTACTTAATGATAAAAGGAATGATGCATCAAGAAGACATAACAATCATAAATATGTACGCACCCAATGTTGGAGCAGCCAGATTTATAAAACAAACTCTATTAGACCTAAAGAAGGAAATAGACACTAATACCATAATAGCAGGGGACCTGAACACTCCACTGTCAATATTAGACAGATCATCTAGGCAAAGAATCAGTAGAGAAACACAAGATCTAAACAAAACTCTAGACCAATTGGAATTGGCAGATATCTACAGAACATTCCATCCAACAACCTCAGAATATTCATTCTTCTCAGCAGCACATGGATCATTCTCCAGGATAGATCACATATTAGGTCACAAATCAAGTCTCAATAAATTCAAAAAAATTGGAATTATCTCATGTATCTTCTCAGACCACAATGGATTAAAACTAGAAATGAATAACAAATGAAGCTCTGGAAACTATACAAACACATGGAAATTAAACAGCATTCTACTTAATGACATATGGGTCCAAGAAGAAATCAAGCAGGAAATCAAAAAATTTATTGAAACTAATGAAAACAATGATACCTCATACCAAAACCTGTGGGATACTGCAAAAGCAGTATTAAGGGGGAAAGTTATCGCATTAAATGCTCACCTCAGAAGAATGGAAAGATGGCAAGTGAAAAACCTAACACTTCACCTTAAAGAACTAGAGAAACAAGAACAATCCAAACCTAAAGCTAGCAGATGGAAAGAAATCATTAAGATCAGAGGAGAACTGAATGAAATTGAAACCCAAAAAACAATACAAAAGATCAACGAATCAAAAAGTTGGTTTTTTGAAAAGATAAATAAAATAGACAAACCATTAGCATGGCTAACAAAAAAAAGAAGAGAGAAGACTCAAATAACAAATATTAGAAATGAAAAAGGCGATATTACAACTGATTCATCTGAAATACAAGGAATCATTCGAGACTACTATAAACAACTATACGCCAACAAATTTGAAAATCTGGAGGAAATGGATAAATTTCTGGACACACACAAGCTCCCAAAACTGAACCGTGAAGACGTAGAAAATTTGAACCGACCAATAACAATAAAGGAGATTGAAGCTGTTATCAGAAGGCTCCCAACAAAGAAAAGCCCAGGACCAGATGGATTCACAGCAGAATTTTACCAAACATTCAAAGAGGAATTGACACCGATTCTTTACAAACTATTCCAAAAGATTGAAACGGACGCAAATCTCCCAAACTCGTTCTCTGAAGCAAACATCATCCTGATACCAAAACCAGGTAAAGATATAACCAAAAAAGAAAACTACAGGCTGATATCCTTGATGAATATAGATGCAAAAATCCTCACTAAAATACTAGCAAACAGAATACAGCAACACATACGAAAAATTATTCATCACGATCAAGTGGGATTCATCCCAGGGATGCAAGGTTGGTTCAACATACGCAAATCAATAAATGTGATACACTATATTAATAAACTCAAACACAAGGACCATATGATCATCTCTATAGATGCTGAAAAAGCATTTGATAAAGTTCAGCACTCATTCATGACAAAGACCCTCTATAAGTTAGGTATAGAGGGAAAGTATCTCAACATAATTAAAGCCATATATGCCAAACCCACTGCCAATATCATCCTGAATGGGCAAAAGCTGAAAGCTTTTCCTTTAAGAACAGGAACTAGACAAGGATGCCCACTCTCACCACTCCTATTCAACATAGTGTTGGAAGTCCTAGCCAGAGCAATCAGAGAAGAGAAGGAAATAAAGGGCATCCAGATTGGAAAAGATGAAGTCAAACTGTCCCTGTTTGCAGATGACATGATCCTATATATCGAACAGCCTAAAACCTCTACAAAAAAACTGTTGGAATTGATAAATGATTTCAGCACAGTAGCAGGATACAAAATCAACACACAAAAATCAGTAGCATTTCTTTTCTCCAGTAGTGAACATGCAGAAGGAGAAATCAAGAAAGCCTGCCCATTTACAATAGCCACCAAAAAAATAAAATACTTAGGAATTGAGTTAACCAAGGAGGTGGAAAATCTCTATAATGAGAACTACAAACCACTGCTGAGAGAAATTAGAGAGGATACAAGAAGATGGAAAGATATTCCATGCTCTTGGATTGGAAGAATCAACATAGTGAAAATGTCCATACTACCCAAAGTGATATACAAATTCAACGCAATCCCCATCAAAATTCCAAAGACATTTTTCTCAGAAATGGACAAAACTATTCAGACATTTATTTGGAACAATAAAAGACCACGCATTGCCAAAGCAATGCTGAGCAAAAAAAATAAACCTGGAGGCATAACACTACCTGACTTTAAGCTATACTACAAAGCTATAATAACCAAAACAGTATGGTACTGGCATAAAAACAGACACACTGACCAATGGAATAGAATAGAGAATCCAGAAATCAACCCACACACTTACTGCCATCTGATCTTTGACAAAGGCACCAAGCCTATTCACTGGGGAAGGGACTGCCTCTTCAGCAAGTGGTGCTGGGATAACTGGATATCGATATGCAGGAGAATGAAACTAGATCCATACCTCTCACCGTATACTAAAATCAACTCAAAATGGATTAAGGATTTAAATATACACCCTGATACAATAAAACTTCTTAAAGAAAACATAGGAGAAACACTTCAGGAAATAGGACTGGGCACAGACTTCATGAATACGACCCCAAAAGCACGGGCAACCAAAGGAAAAATAAACAAATGGGATTATATCAAACTAAAAAGCTTCTGCACAGCAAAAGAAACAATTAGCAGAGTTAAAAGACAACCAACAGATTGGGAGAAAATATTTGCAAAATATACATCTGACAAAGGATTGATATCCAGAATATATAAGGAACTCAAACAACTTTACAAGAAGAAAACAAGCAACCCAATTAAAAAATGGGCAAAAGAGCTAAGTAGGCATTTCTCTAAGGAAGATATACAAATGGCCAACAGACATATGAAAAAATGCTCAACATCACTCAGCATCCGGGAAATGCAAATCAAAACCACATTGAGATACCATCTAACCCCAGTTAGGATGGCTAAAATCCAAAAGACTATGAACGATAAATGCTGGCGAGGCTGCGGAGAAAAAGGAACTCTCATACATTGTTGGTGGGACTGCAAAATGGTGCAGCCTCTATGGAAAATGGTATGGAGGTTCCTTAAACAATTGCAAATAGATCGACCATACGACCCAGCCATCCCACTGTTGGGAATATACCCAGAGGAATGGAAATCATCAAGTCGAAGGTATACCTGTTCCCCAATGTTCATCGCAGCACTCTTCACAATAGCCAAGAGTTGGAACCAGCCCAAATGCCCATCATCAGATGAGTGGATACGGAAAATGTGGTACATCTACACAATGGAATACTACTCAGCTATAAAAACGAATGAAATACTGCCATTTGCAACAACATGGATGGACCTTGAGAGAATTATATTAAGTGAAACAAGTCAGGCACAGAAAGAGAAATACCACATGTTCTCACTTATTGGCGGGAGCTAAAAATTAATATATAAATTCACACACACACACACACACACACACACACACACACAAACCGGGGGGGGGGGGGGGAGAAGATATAACAACCACAATTATTTGAAGTTGATACGACAAGCAAACAGAAAGGACATTGTTGGGGGGGAGGGGGGAGGGAGAAGGGAGGGAGGTTTTGGTGATGGGGAGCAATAATCAGCTACAATGTATATCGACAAAATAAAATTAAAAAATAAAATAAAATAAAATAAAAAATAAAAAATAAAAAATAATAAAAATCTCTAATGGAAGAGATCAAAAAGATCTAAATAAATGGAGTGATATTCCATGTGCATGGATTTATACATACAGCATAATTCCAATTAAAACCCAGCAAATTATTTCATGAATATCGACAAACTGACTCTAAAGTGTATGTGGAAAAGCAGAAGACCCAGAATAACAAACATGCCACCACAATACTAAAGAAGAACAAAGTTGGAGGACTGACACTAACCACCTTTAAGACTTACTGTAAAGGTACAGTAATCAAGACAGTGCGGTATTAGTGAAAGAATAAACAAACAGATCAATGAAACAAACTTAAGAGCCCAGAAACAGACCTTCACACATATAGTCAACTAGTCTTTGACAAACAAGCCAATGTAATTCAACTGGCAAGGACAGTCCTCTTAACAAATCATGCTGAAATAACCAAATATTCACATACAAAATTTTAAAAAAGGAAGACAAGTATAAACGCAAACCTTACACCTTTTATGAAAATAACTCAAAATGGATAACAGATCTGATAACATGCAAAACTCTAAAACTCCTGTAAAATAACACAGGAGATGATCTAGGTGACCTTGGATTTGGCAATGACTTTTTAAATATAACACCAAAATCACAGCCTATGGAAAAAAAGCATTGATAAGTTGGGCTTAATTAAAATTAAAAACCTCTACTCTGCAAAAGACATTGTTAAGAGAATGAAAAGACAAGCCACAGAGTGGGAGAAAAATGTTTGCAAAACACGTATCTGATAAAGGACTGGGATCTAAAATATACAAATAACTTTGAAAACTCAACAGTAAGAAAATATGCAATCCAATTATAAAGTGGGCAATAGATCCGGACACCTCACCAAAAAAGATATACAGATGGAAAATATGCACATGAAAAGATGCACAACATCACATGTCATTAGGGAATTGCAAACTAAAACAACAATAAGTTACCACAGCACACCAATTAGAATGTCAAAAATCCTAAACGCTGACAACACCAAATGCTGGTGAGGATGTGGATCAATAGGAACTCTCATTCGTTGCTGGTGGGAATAAAATGGTACAGCTAGTTTGGGAAATAGTTCAGCAGTTTCCCAGGAGGCTAAATATACTATTACCATAAGATCCAGCAATCATACTGCTTGGCATTTACCAAAATGAATTGAAAACTTAAGTCTTCACAAAAATCTGCACACATATAGCAATTTTATTCACAGTTGCCAAATTTTGGAAGCAGCAAATATTTCCTTCAATCAATGTGTATGTATAATAACGTGCATGTATAATAAAAATAAATAAGTAAGTGAATGGATAAACAAAATGTGGTACATAAATGGAATATTATTCAACTCTGAAAAGAAATGAACTTTCAAGCCATGTAAAGACATGGAAGAACTTTAAATGCATATTGCTATTTGTTACAAGAGATGAAGACTACAACATCAAGAATATGTAACAATTATAAACATATGCTCTAAAACAGATCTCAAAAATACATAAAACAAAAACTGACAGAATTGAAGGGAGAAATAGACAGTTCTACTCTTTGATAATAGTTGAAGACAGAGGTTTTGGTGATGGGCAACAATAATCAGCCACAATGTATATCGACAAAATAAAATTAAAAATAAAAAATAAATGCAAAAAAATAATAATAGTTGAAGACTTTAAGTCCTCATGATAAATAATAAATAGAACAACTAGACAGAAGATCAGTAAGGAAATGGAAGATTTGAACACTATAAACCAACCAGACCTAGCAGACATCTGTAGAACATTCCACCCAACAAGAGCAAAATACACATTCTTCTCAGGTTCACATAAAAGATTTTTCAGGATAGACTATATGTTAGGCCACAAAGCAAGTCTCAATTAATTTTTTATTTTATTTATTTATTTATTTATTTTTAACAGTGAATCAACATAAAATTTAATGGATGTTCATGTCTATTACATGTTACTCAAGTGATTAAAAAATGGAAGATTCCATCTCTGAGAATCAATTGTAATTTTCCATTTAAGAAAATCATGTGCATTTGATATTAGTTATAACAATTCAAATGTATAGCTGAATTTTTTTATGTTCTCTCTGATTCAGAATTTTTCAGTTATGCAAAAGCAATAATCAATTACCTGATTGCATATATACCTATAGCCATAAATTTTTTTGTTATTAATAATAGACTGCTATTTTCTCTCTTTAGATGTTATTTACCTGGACTCATTTCCTTTTATTTAATCTGTATTGTGCTTGACTTTACAAAAATGCTTCAATTGTTTACGAAAGTGCCTCTCCATAATGTATTACACCATAATTTCTAACTGGAAATAATGAGTAGTGACACTTTTTCTAGACCATTTAGAAGGATATGGATCCTGAAGACTGTCATATAGTTAGTTTACAATGTAATAATTCTTTGACTGATGACACATTGCATAGAATATTAGCTGACTCAATTAGAATATTTTCCTAAAGCTTTCATAGACATGAGCAAAAGGAAATCTGAATCCATAGCTCATGAGACATGCATACACAAAACAACAAATTAAATTAAGTACATGTGACCTAAATTTAAAACAAATTGCAGTTAGATAGGAAATTATAGCCGGTAGATAATAATGCCGTACTTGGATTTCTACACCTTCTGTCATAGAAAGGAAAGATTTCTTCTCCATTTGAGAAAGAATTCAAACCTGCACATAAGTTATATCCATGGTATCTGTGGCCACATCAAAATTTTACTGAAGGTGAATTCTGATACTATATCAGATATTGGGTGAATTTCATTCCTCATACTAGCTATGACCACTTCCTTGATTTATTACACACTATTCCCACAATAGTGTACTTATCAGTACTTAGTCTGTCTTTTTCACTACAGTACCATTTTGGTATTAAGATTTAAGAACCTTTTTTTTTTTCCTTTATAAAACTTTTAAATCTTCCTTTTCCATTATACCTTAGCACCCTGTAGTTTAACAGATATTACCTCTTAATTTCTTCTCCTGGACTCTCTTATTCAGCATTTATTCACAGTGGACTACATTTGCTTACTCTTATCCTTGGCTCTCAGAGCTCTCAAGATCTTTCAGATTTTATTGTCTAGCCAGTTCCTTGTCACTGAAGATAATTCCTCTTGAAGCTTGTCACATACCCATCCTAACAACAAAAGAAAAAGCAGTTTTCCCCTGAAAGAAAACTCACAACTCAATAGTCTATGAAATGACACACCAAGTGTTGTAATTCTTTCAGAGAAGTATTTTGGATGGAACCACAATTCATCTAAAGAAAATGTTTGTATTGGCAAGATTTCAACCATTGTTGTCTATTATTTCTGAAGCCAAACAAACTGAACAAATGATAACAATTACACTGTTATTAATGTGTAAATGTAGAATTAATTTCTCATTATAAACAGTTGTGGTAAAAGGAATTAGGCTATAAAGATATTAAATTTAATAGATTATAGATAGACACTAGGAAATTATGTTTTAAATACTAGTTTATACCTCTTTCTTTAAGAAAATCTGTCTTAATAGAATCCTGTAAACAAAGGTAAGCAAAATTTTTCTGCCAAGGGTTACACAGCAAGTACTGCATGTTTTGTGAGCCATATAGTATCTGATGCAACTATTGAACTCTACCATTGCAGCAGCCACAAGCAATGCATAGGTTAATGGGCATGGCTATGTTCCAATGAAACTTTGTTTATGAGCACTGACATTTGAGTGTCACATAATTGTCATGTCACAAAATGTTATTCTTCTTTTGAAACTTTTCATTTAAAAATGCAGAAACTACAGTCAGCTCACGGGCCATAGAAAAACAGGAAGCAGACCAGTTTGACTCAGGGGCCCTGGTTTGTTGACCCTGTTGTAAACTATGATATAGAATTATACTTTCTCTGCTGTAATTAATACACACTATACAGTACACTAACCAGAAGAAAAAGGAAAGCCATTTATGATTTACTATGAGGAATGAAACTTTACTAGATTTTTTTAAAGTCCAATTTTTTACTAACATATATCTCATTTCTCTGAGTAATAAAAAAAAGGCCAGATTAAAAATTACTATGAAATTCACTTAGGCAGTAAATTTCATAATGCAGTAAAAATTTTTAGTTCAGCTAAATGATTGGGGTTTGAATACAACCAGGCTTTGTTTGATTGATTTACTGATTGGTGTGCCCTGTGAAGTTCCTAAAACATATTCATTTTCAGAACATGTGACATAGATATATTATATCTGTCATTAGTTCCAAACGATAAAGTTCTTGAATAATCTTATAATTTTAACATAGGAAAACTTAAGTTCCTATGAGAAAGAAAGGTTTGAAAAACTGAACAAACATATGAAAGTGATTAATTTTTTAAACTTCCCCCCAATAAATCAATAGCAACAATGTCAAAACAAGAAACGAAGAAACACAAATGCCATATATACATCGTAAATGGGTAATTATGAATTCAGGGCTATTAACTTTCATGTACAATTCATTACTTTTTTTTTTTATACTTGAAATGGGTGAATTTTTTTTTTGAATTTTTTTTATAATTTTTTTAATTTAAATTTATTTTGTCAATATAAAATGTGGTTGATTATTGTGGCCCATTACCGAAACCTCCCTCCCTCCTCCCTCTTCCCCCTCCCTCCCAACAATGTCTTTTCTGTTTGCTTGTTGTATCAACTTCAAGGAATTGTGATTGTTGTGTCTTCTTCCCTCCCCAAGAGATTATTTGTGTATTTATTTATTTATTTTTAGCTGCCACAAATAAGTGAGAACATGTGATATTTCTCTTTCTGTGCCTGACTCATTTCACTTAATATAATTCTCTTTAGGTCCATCGATGTTGTTGCAAATGGCAGTATTTCATTCTTTTTTTATAGCAGAGTAGTATTCCATTGTGTAGAAATAGCACATTTTCCGTATCCCCTCATCTGGTGATGGACATTTGGGCTTGTTCCAAATCTTGGCTATTGTAAAGAGTGCTGCAATGAACATTGGAGAACAGGTATACCTTTGACTTTATGATTTCCATTCCTCTGGGTATATTTCCAGCCGTGGGATAGCTGGTCATATGGTAGATCTATCTCCAATTGTTTGAGGAACCTAGATACCATTTTCCATAGAGGCTGCACCATTTTGCAGTCCCACCAACAATGTATGACAGTTCCTTTTTCTCCACATCCTCCCCAGCATTTTTCCTTCACAGTCTTTTGGATATTAGCCATCCCAGCTGGGGTAAGATGGTATCTCAGTGAGATTTTGATTTGCATTTCCCGAATGTTGAGTGATGTTGAACAATTTTTCATATGTCTGTTGGCCATTTGTATATCTTCCTTTGAGAAATGCCTATTTAGCTCTTTTGCCCATTTTTTAATTGGGTTGCTTGTTTTTTTCTTGTGAAGTTGTTTGAGTTCCTTGTATATTCTGGGTATTAATCTTTTGTCAGATGTATATTTTGCAAATATTTTCTCCCACTCTGTTGGTTGTCTTTTAACTCTGTTAATTGTTTCTTTTGCTGTGCAGAAGCTTTTTAGTTTGATATAATCCCACTTGTTTATTTTTCCTTTGGTTGCCCATGCTTTTGGGGTTGTATTCATGAAGTCTGCGCCCAGTCCTACTTCCTGAAGTGTTTCTCCTATGTTTTCTTTAAGAAGTTTTATTGTTTCAGGGTGTATATTTAATTCTTTAATACATTTTGAGTTGATTTTAGTATATGTTGAGGGGTACAGGTCTAGTTTCATTCTCCTGCATATGGATATCCAGTTATCCCAGCACCATTTGCTGAAGAGGCAGTCTCTTCCCCAGTATATAGTCTTGGTTCCTTGGTCAAAGATCAGATGGCTGCAGGTGTGTGCGTTGATTTATGGATTCTCTATTCTATTCCATTGATCAGTGAGTTGGCTTTTATGCCAATACCATGCTGTTTTGGTTATTATAGCTTTGTAGTATAGTTTAAAGTCAGTTCATGTTATGCCTCCAGCTTTATTTTTTATTTATTTTTATTTTTATTTTATTTATTTATTTATTTATTTTTGCTCAGAATTTCTTTGGCTATGCATGGTCTTTTGTTATTCTATATAAATGTCTGGATAGTTTTTTCCATTTTTGAGAAAAATGTCATTGGAATTTTGATGGGGATTGCATTGAATTTTTATATCACTTTGGGTAGTATGGACATTTTCACAATGTTGATTCTTCCAGTCTGAGAGCAAGGGATATCTTTCCATCTTCTTGCATCCACTCTAATTTCTCTCAACAGTGGTTTCTAGTTCTCATTGTGGAGATTTTTCACATCCTTGATTAACCCTATCCTTAAGTTTTTTTGTTGTTGTTGTTGTTTTTTTGGTGGTATTGTAAATGGGCTACCTTTCTCGATTGCTCTTTCTACATGTTCACTACCAGAGAATAGAAATACTGCTGGTTTTTCTGTGTTGATTTTGTATCTTACAACTTTGCTGAAATCATTTATCAACTCCAAGAGTATTTTGTAGAGGCTTTAGGCTGTTCGATATATAAGATCATGTCATCTGCAAAGAGGGAGAATTTGACTTCATCTTTTCCAATCTGGATGCCCTTTATTTCCTTCTCTTCTCTGATTGCTCTGGCTAGTACTTCCAACACTATGTTGAATAGGAGTGGTGAGAGTGGGTATCCTTTTCTAGTTCCTGTTCTTAAGGGGAAAAGCTGAAATATCCCTATTCGGGATGATGTAGGTAGTGGTTTTATCATATATGGCTTTAATTATGTTAAGATACTTTCCATCTATACCTAACTTGGAGAGAGTCTTTATCATGAACGAGTGTTGAGTTTTATCAAATGCTTTCTCAGCATCTATAGAGATGATCATATGGTTCCGGTGTTTGATTTTATTGATATGGTGTATTGTGTTTATTGGTTTGTATATGTCAAAACAGCCTTGCATCCCTAAGCTGAATTCCACTTTATCGTGGTGTATAATTTTGCATCTGTGTTGCTGTATTCTGTTAGCTAGTATTTTACTGAGGATTTTTGCATGTATATTCATCCAAGATATTGGCCTGTAGTTTTCTTTTTTTGCTGTATCTTTACCTGGTTTTGGTATCAGGGTGATGTTTGCTTCATAGAATGAGTTTGAGAGAATTACCTCTGTTTCAATATTATGGAATAATTTGTAGAGAATTGGTGTCAATTCCTCTTTGAATATTTGATAGAATTCTGCTGTCCATCCATCTGGTCCTGGGCTTTTCTTTGTTGCGAGCCTTCTGATAACAGCTTCAATCTCTTTGATTCTTATTGGTCTGTTCAGATATTCTACCTCATCTTAGATCAGTTTTGGTAGTTTTCTGTGTCCAGAAATTTATCCATTTCCTCCAGATTTTCAAATTTGTTGGCATATAGATGTTTATAGTAGTCACTAACGATTCCTTGCATTTCAGAGGTGTCAGTTGTAATACCACTTTTTTCATTTCTAATTTTTGTTATTTGGGTCTTCTCTCTTCTTTTTTTAGTTAGCCATGCTAATGGTTTGTCAATTTCATTAATCTTTTCATTGATCTTTTGTATCGTCTTTTGGGTTTCAATTTCATTAAGTTCTGCTTTGATCTTTATGATTTTTTTCTGTTTGCTACCCTTGTGTTTGGATTGTTCTTGTTTTTCTAGTTCTGTAAGGGTAAGTATTAGGTTGTTCACTTGCCATCTTTCCATTCTTCTGAAGTAAGCATTTAATGTGATAAATTTCCCCCTTAGTACTGCTTTTGCTGTATTCCACAGGTTTTGGTATGATGTATCATTGTTTTCATTAGTTTAAATAAATTTTTTGATTTCCTGTTTGATTTCTTCTTGGACCCATATGTCATTAAGTAGAATGCTGTTTAATTTCCATGTGTTTGTGTAGTTTCCAGAATTTCATTTGTTATTGATTTCTAATTTTAATCCATTGTGGTCTGAAAAAAAAAACATGGGAAAATTTCATTTTTTTTTTTTTTGAATTTGTTGAGACTTAATTTGTGACCTAACTTGTGATCTATCCTGGAGAATGTTTCGTGTGCTGATGAGAATAATGAATATTCTGAGGTTGTTGGATGGAATGTTCTCTTGATATCTGCCAAGTACAATTGGTCTAGAGTGTTATTTATTTCTTGTGTTTCTCTACTGATTCCTTGCCTAGATGATCTGTCCAATATTGATAGTGGGGTGTTCAGGTCCCCCTGCTACTATGGTATTAGTGTCTATCTCCTTATTTAGGTCTAAGAGAGCTTGCTTTATAAATCTGGCTGTTCCAACATTGGGTGCATATATATTTATGATTGTTATGTCTTCTTGATGGATGAATCCTTTTATCATTATGTAGTGTCCCTCATTAGCTCTTTTCATGGTTTTTAGTTTAAAGTCTATTTTATCAGATATAAGAATAGATACTTCAGCTCGTTTTTCATTTCTGTTTGTATGGTAAATCTTTTTCGATCCTTTCACTCTTAGTCTATGTGAGTCTTTATAGGTGAGGTGGGTCTCTTGAAGGCAGCATATAGTTGGGTCCTCCTTTTTAATCTAGTCAGTCAGTCCATGTCTTTTGATTGGGGAATTTAAGCCTTTTATATTAAGAGTTGTTATTGAAAAGTGTTGATTTACTCCTAGCATTTTTTTGATTTTTGTTTGGATGTCTTAAGTGTCTTTTGTTCCTTTCTTTCTTATTTACTGTTTGTCTTCTGTATTTGTTGGTTTTTTGGGTTGCAGATAAACTTTTTTTTTCTCTTCATTGTTGGCATTTTTATTTTACTAGTGGGTTTTGATTTTTCTTGAGTTTTTATGGCAGTGGTAGTTATTTTTCAGGTACCAAACCCAGTACTCCCTTGATATTTTCTTATAAGGTTGGTTGTGTGGTAGTGAACTCCTGCAATTTTTTGTTTGTCTGAGAAATATACTATTTGCCCTTCACTTCAGAAGGATAGCCTTGCTGGGTAAAGTATTCTTGGCTGACAATCTCTGTCTTTTATTATTTTGAATATATCATCCCATTCCTTTCTGGCTTTTAGGGTTTGTGATGAAAAGTCTGATGTTAGTCTGATTGGGGCTCCCTTATAGGTGACTTGCCACTTCTCTTTTGCAGCTTTTAAGATTCTCTCTTTGTCGTTGAGTTTTGCCAATTTGACTATAACATGTCTTGGAGAAGACCTTTTTGGGTTGAATACCTTTGGGGATCTTTGAGCTTCCTGAATCTGAAGATCTGTGTCTTTTCCTTTTCCTGGGAAGTTTCCACCACTATTTTCTTGAATATGTTTTCAATGCAATCTCCTTTTTCCTCCCCTTCTGGAATACCCATGACTCGGATATTTGAGTGCTTAAGGTTGTCTGATATCTCTCTTCTATTTTCTTCAATGTTTTTAATTCTTTTTTCTTTTCTTTCTTTTTTTTTTTTGTCTGCCTGTGTTATTTCCAACAGCCCATCTTCAAGTTTAGAATTTCTCTCTTCTGCTTCTGCAAGCTTGCTGGTTAAACTCTGTTGTGTTTTTTATTTCATTGAATGAATTCTTCACCTTGGCAAGCTCTGCTACATTCTTTTTCAGGGCATTGATTTCCTTGCACATTTTTTCTTTCAAGTCCTGTATTCTCTTCCTCATTTCATCATGTTGTCTGAGTTTTCTTGTATCTCATTTAGTTTCCTTAGAATTATCACTCAAAATTCCGTGTCAATCATTTCAAGGGCTTCTTGTTCTATAGGATCTAGAGCTTGAGAGTTATTACCCTTTGGTGGTGTACTTGCTTGATTTTTCATATTTCTGGTATCTTTCCTTTGACGTTTAGTCATTGTGGCAAGGGATTTCATGGTCCACTCGCTCAAAACTATTGTCTGGCTAGGATCCTGCTGGGGCTGCCAATTTGGCATGGCTGCCTCAGTGCCTTCTCAGTTGCACACTGGTGCCTCAGGCACATGATCACCATGGGTCTCGGGCCTCTCCAGGGGCACCTCTCTGGTCAGCATGCACTTGGCCAAGCTGGGGATGGGGTCCGGTGGCAGCAAAGCCTACCTGTTCAGTTGCACACTGGCACCATGGGGCCACAATTAATTTTTTAAATATTTAAATTATACATTGTCTTCTCCAATCACAATTGAATGAAAGTAAAATTCAATAGCAAAAAGAAAACTTGAAAATGTAGAAATATATAGAAATTAAGCAACACACTCTTAAACAATGGGTCAAAGAAGAAATTATAAGTGGAAATAGACAATTTATTGAGATGAATGAAAACAAAAACATGACATACCAAAACATTTTAGATGCAGCACTAATAGTGCTCAGGGGGGACATTTAATGCTATAAATGCCTACATTATAAAAGAAATATCTTAAATCAATAACCTAACTTTACATGTTACGAAACTAGAAAACAAACAGCAAGCTAAATGCAAAGCAAGCAGAAGGAAGGAAATAATAATTAGAGCAGAAGTAAATGATATAGTGAATAGAAAAACAATAGAATCAGTAAAATCAAAAGCAGGTTATTAAAAAATGAACATAACTGAAAAATGTTCAGCTAGACTGACAAACAAAAATGAGAAAAGACTCAAATTACTAAAATGAAACAGGAAAGCAAGAGTGTTACTACACACCTTATACAATTAAAAGGAATATAAGAGGTTTATTTTCTGTGCTGTGGAAGATCTCCCTTAATCTTCATTTTTCGTCCTCTTTGCTAAGAAGAGCTGCTAGAAAGGTCATTATACTGCCGTTCAGAAGAAAGGAACAGAGCTAAGTAATTGAGAAAATGCTTCCTTTTGAAATCTGACAAAGCATCAGAGATAGAAGCTATAGAAAGGTTTAGGAATTGTATGACAAGGGAGTTTCACAAACTCCCCACAGTAATAGATAAGGAATGGACAGAGAGCTCAAAAGTATCAAGGAGTTGAGAGAGTCAATAGAAAGAAGGTACAAGCTGGGTTGTCCACAAAATCGAATTACTGACGTAAATGCAAAACAAGAGAAAGTCTCACAGAATGCAGAGAAAAGGGGAAAAGAAATCAAGATAACAAAAGAAGAGAAAAAGAGAGACTTAGAGGGCTGGTCCAGGAGATACAATCTATGTATAATAGGAATACCTGAAATAGGGGACAAAGCAAATGGAGCTGAAACAGTAATTAAGAAACTAATAGAAGAAAATTTTCCAGAGTTGAAGAAAAAACTGGATCTACAAATGGAAAAAGTGCACAGGGTACCTTTAAAATTTGACGAAAAGAAAGCAACATCTAGACATATTCTGGTGAAAATTTTAAACTTCAAGGATAAAGAAAAATCTCTGTCAGTATCCAGACAGAGAAAGCAAGTTACTTATAAAGGGACAAAAGTCAGGCTGACTTCAGATTTTTCTCTCACAGCTGTAAATGCCACAAGAAAATGGAACAATATCTACAGAGTTTTAAGGGAAAATAATTTTGAGCCAAGAATTATATACCCTGCCATGTTATTATTTCTATACAAAGGCAACTGGAAGACATTCTCAAATATACAGAGATTAAGAAAGTATATCAACCAAGAACCTTCCCTGAAAAATTTGCTGAATGATTTACTGCAGCAAACAGAGAACATGAACTTAAGTAGCACAAGAGTAGGGAGGCAATTGTATGAAAGAATTAGTGTTATTTTTCAGTTAGCCTGGAGTTACAAATTTGCCGTGAGACACATGTCATCCAGACCCCAAGAAACAAAAGACATCAATAAAGCTATACTGATTCCACCCAGAAGCACTTCAAAATCCAGCAGGACCCTAAGATAACATCAAGGATGGGAACAGAAAGGAGACAGAGCCTTGGCGAGACCCTGCACCTGGCTCCTTTCTTGGAGCCCCCACAGCTCACTTCCCCCTCTCTCCTTGTTTCCACTTCCCACATTCCATTCCCTCAACCCCATCTTTAAAAAACCTCTCAGTAAAACTGAGTCTTAGAGATGGTTTTAGTCTGGCCATTCTCCTTCAGGTTTACTGGACAGATGGGTTGGCCTGATATCTCTTCTCAGGTAGCTAGTATGCTTAAAGAAAGTCTGACTTCCTATTCCACCAAAAAAAAAAGAAATAGAATTATAAGAGAAAGCCATAAAAATATTGTATACCAACATATTAGATAACCTAGATGAAATGGACAAATTCTTAGAGACACACAAACTACCAAAACAAACTCAAGAAGAAATAGAAAATTTGGATATATTTATAACAAATAAAGAGATTGAATCAATAAACAACATCCCAAGAAAGAAACTCCCTGGACCATATGTCTTCACTGCAGATTTCTACCAAATATTTAAAGAAGAATTAATACCAATTCCCAAACTACTTTTTAAAAAGATTAAGAGGAGGGAGCACTTCATAACTTATTTTATGAGGCCAGCATTACCACAATACCATAGGCAGATAAAGACAAAACAAGAAAAGCAAATTATAGACCAATATCCCTTATGAATGTTGATACTCAACAAAATACTAGCAAAACAAATCCAGCATTATATTACAATTAGTATACATTATGACTGCTGTAGATTGGATGCCCCCCCACCAACCTCATTGAGGTTTAATCCCCCCCATAACTGTGTAACTGTTGAGGGTCGGAAATCCTATTAGGGTAGTTGAAAAGTGGAGCCTTGAAGAGGTGATTAAATTATAGGACCATGCCATACTGAATGGATTAATAATGGTGGTCAGGGTGTGGTTATGAAGGCTTTAATAGGGGAGCATGAAGAATCTGTCCTCTCTGCTTCCACCATCTTGCAAGGTGAAACACCTGGGTGACTGTCCCCACCACCAGATGTTTTCCTTGGACTTTGGATTTCTGAGCCTCAGAAACTGTAAGCAGTAAATTTCATTTTCTTTATAAATCACCCCATTCTGTGTATTCTGTTATAAGCAATAGAAACAGACTAATACAATGACCAATTGGCAATTGAGATTTATCCCAAAGATGAAAGGGTGATTCATTATACAAAACCAATAATGTAATACACCACATTAATAGAACGCAGGGAAAAAGATGCCAAATCATCTCAGTTGATGCATAAAAAGCATTTGATAAAAAAAAATCCAACACCTTTTCATGATTAAAATATTTTTTTAATGAGAAAAAAGCACAGCTAAGACCATACTCAATTGCAAAAGACTGAAACAGCATTCCTTCTAGATCTGAAACAAAACAAAATAAGGATGTCCTCTTCTCATCATATCTATTCAACATTGTACTGTACGTTTTATCCCGAGCAATGAGGCAAGAAAAATAAATAAATGGCTTTCTAATTTAAAAGGAAAATTATTTTTATTTGCAAATGACATAATCCTGTATTTAGAAATCCTAAAGAATATACACGTGCCATCTTATTCTGTTTCTGTGTTGCTATAATAGAATATCTGAGACTGGTTATATTATAAAGAAAAAAGGTTTATTTGACTCATGACTCTGTAGGTGGAAAAGTCCAGATTTGGGCAACTGCATACAGCAAGGGCCTCAGGTTTCTTCCACTCATGGCAGAAAACAGAAGGGGAGCCAGTGTTTGCATAGAGATCACATGGAGAGAGAGGAAAAGAGAGAGAGAGGGAAAGAAAGCACCCACCTCTTTTTAATAACTCACTCTTGCAGGAATTAATAGAGCAAGAACTCACTCACCCACAAGGGAAGGCATTAATCTATACATGAGGGATCAGCCACCATGACCCATACACCTTCCACTAAGCCCCACCTCCCAATACTCCCACAATGAGAATCCAATTTCAACATGACTTTTGGAAAGTCAAATATATCCAAACTATAGCATGTGTGCCCACATGCATGCATGCACACACACACACACAAATCAATAGAGCCAATAAATGGGTCCAGAAAAGTTGCAAGATACAAGATTAACATACAAAATTCAGTTCAATTTCTATATGATCAAAGAAATATTTTTAAATGAATATTTTTCCACGAGCATTTAAAAAATAAAATACTTAGTAATAAATTTAACCAAGGAAATGCAAGACTTATACAATGAAAATTATAAAACATTGCTGAAAGAAATTAATGAATACCTAAATAAATGGGAAAACACCCCATGTTTATGGATTGAAGGACTAAATATTAAGATGGCAATACTACTCAAAGTGATCTACAGATTCAATGCAATGCCTATAAATATCCAATGATCTTCTTGCAAAAATGCAAAAACTAATGGAATTTCTAGGCATCCCAAATAGCCAAACCGATTTTGAAAGAGAAAATAAAGTTGGAAGATTCACACTTCCTTATTTGAAAACTTACCCCCAAGCTACAGTAATCAAAACAATGTGGCACTGACATAAGGACAGCTATATAGGTCAATGGAATAGAATTGAGAGTCCAGAAAACAAACATACACACATGGTGAATTGAGTTTTGACAAGGATTCCAAGGCCATTTCATGAGGAGAAGAACAGTCTCCTCAACAAATAGTGCTGCAACAACTGGATCCACATGCAAAGGAATGAAGGTGGACCCATGCTTCATACCATATACAAAAAATAACTCAAAATGGATCAATGACCTAAATGTAAGAGTTTAAACTATAAAACCTTTAAAATAAAACACAGGAGTAAATTTTCCTCATATTAGAGCATACCTAGGGATACAAAGTGAACTGCAGTGAAGGGGGGTAGAGAGGGACGTTGGGGATAATTGGGTGAGGGACACGGGGTATAATCGCAATTTGTGGTAATAGACATGCTGCCAGTATGGATCTGGCCACCACATCTTGTGCACAAGTGGTGACAGTCAGCTTTGCACCACATGAATATTCATAACCAACAAAAAAACTTTCCTCATATTAGATTTGGCAATAGTTTCTTAGATATAACACAAAAAACACAACAATAAGTGAAAAATTATAAATTATACTTCCATAAAATTAAAAACATTTATGTATTAGAGGACATCATCAAGTAACAAATGTCTTACCAAAAAAATAAATGACAACAGATAAGTTAAGTATCATAATTTAATCATTCCACATTGTATATGTATATCAAAACATCACATTGTACCCCATAAATATGAACAACTATGATCTGTCAATTTAAAACAACAAATTAAAAAATAAAGTGAAAAGACAACTTACGGAATCGGAGATAATATTTGCAAATCATATATATGATGAGACTAGTGTCCAGAATGTATAAAGTCATCCAACTCAACAATAGAAAGAAAGACCGATAACTCAATAATAAAATGGGTAAAATATTTAATAGACCTTTCGCCAAAGAAGAAATGCAAATGTCCAATAAATACATGAAAATATTCACAACATCATTAGTCATTAGGTTAATCCAAAATCAAAACCATAAGATATACTTCACACTAAGTAGCATGGCTATAATTTTGCCTAATAAAACCTTAAAATAAGTTTCGGTGAAGTTGTGGAGATACTGGAACCCTCACACACTGCTGATACAAATATAAAATGGTTCAGCAGCTATAGAAAATATATTGGCAGTTCATTAACACGTTAAACATAGAGTTCCAAATAACCCAGCAATTCCACTTTTAGGTATATGTATACCCAAGAGAACTGAAAACATACATTCAGACAAAAATTTGTATATAAATGTTCCTGGTGGCATTATTCATAATAGCTGGAAAATGGAAACAACCCAAATGTCCATCAACTGATGACTGGATAAGTAAAATGTGATTTATCCATCAATGGAATTTTATTCAGTCACAAGAAAGAATAAAGTATTGCTGCATTCTATAACATGGATGAACCTGAAAACATTATGCTAAGTGTAAGACTTAAGGCCACATGTTGTATGATTCCGCTGATATGAAATGTCCAGAATAGACCCAACCAGGTACAGATAGTAGATTAGCAGTTGCCAGAGGCTGTGGGGAGAGAGAAATTGGGAGCGACTAATAATTGCTATGGGCTTTCTTTTTGGAGTAATGGAGCTATCCTGGAATTAAATAGTGATGATGATTGCCCAACTTTGTGAATATACTAAAAACTACTGAATTGCACACTTTAAAATGGAGAATTTTTACGTGGGATTATATCTCAATAAAAAAGTGCAAAAAACGAAATAAAATTACATCAGATGTTGAATTATATATAACATATTTTCTGGGCTGGCCTGTGGCTCACTCGGGAGAGTGCGGTGCTGATATATAACATATTTTCTTACAATTTCTTTTCTTTTTTTTTCTTAATTTTATTTTGTCGATATGCAATGTGGTTGATTATTGTGGCCCATTAACGAAACCTCCCTCCCTCCTCCTTCCCCCCTCCCTCCCACCAATCTCCTTTCTGTTTGCTTGTCGTACCAACTTCAAGGAATTGTAATTGTTGTGTCTTCTTCCCCGCCCCCCTGTTTGTGTGTGTGTGTGAATTTATTTATTTATTTTTAGCTCCCACCAATAAGTGAGAACATGTGGTATTTCTCTTTCTGTGCCTGACTTGTTTCACTTAATATAATTCTCTCAAGGTCCATCCATGTTGTTGTTTTACAATTTCTGTTAGAATTTTAAGTCGCAATTTCTAGGAACGGTTTACATTGCAGCATAATTAAAGTCTGATGATTCTCTCACCAGTATTTATGAACTTATGATTTCACTGTTTCAGGTAAGAGTGGGCCTTGGAAGGAGTAGGGGAGGAATGCACCCGCTTGAGCCTAAACTATTCCCCTCTATTTAATTTGCATATGTTTTCAACAGGCATTTCATTAGTCTCCAGTTTAGTAGACAAATCATATTCCTCACCTGGGGAGCAAGAGTTGGACAATTCTGAATGAGCATGGCATACTCAGTCCCCACTGGCTGAATCCAGTCGAGAGTCACACACACACACAGACACACAGACACACACACACACACATGCATGTGTGCACATGCACATGCACACACACTCACTCAGCAGAAAGAACTACTATCCTAAGACTTCTATTTGACATCAGGGCCAAACAGCACTAGGACAATACTCATCTAGGTAAGTGTAAGTATAAAGTGAAAAGAGAGGCTTTATCCACACTTTTTTAGGGACAGAGTCATACTCTGGCCTAACGAGAAGTCCAGATAAATCAGTGAGGCTTTGGCACTTAGAGGATTCTAGCACACTAGGTCAGCAGAGGGGAAGAGGCCAGCAGAAGGGACAGCAGTATCCAGTAAATATGGCAGTACCCAGGAGAGAAGGAGGGAGGCACAGAAGTAAAAGACTGGATTGGAGGCACCTGTCAGCCTGGACTGGACTGGACTGGCTCCTGAACACAGTTTGGATAACCTATGGACACTTACACCCATGTCTGATGGTGTTCAGAGATAAAAAATCATTAAGAATTTCAATACAATGACCACAAAACATTAAACCAGTAGTAGGAATTTTCTTACCACAGGGCTCTGTGCTATACCACAAGTCACATACTCATGAAGCCTGCACAGGCTGTGAGTATTGGCTGATAATAACTCACAGCTTACCCCTTCTCCAGAGAATTGCCTTCTGCCAAACAGGACCGACATTGCCCCAGAGACTATGCTCTGCTCCACCTGCTGACTTTGGTCTGTGACACTGTGATACAAAAAGCCAGTGCCTTACTGTCAAGGTGGGATGACTTGGGCTTCAGAGTTTCCAGGTGAGATTAACTAAAGTTAGTCTCCAGTTAAACCCCATTCTTTCCCCACCCTTCTGCCCTGTCCTGCTTCCTTTACTCCCTTTAACCCTGAGAGCATTCTTTCAAGAAACTACTTTCATATGGATCTCTGTTTAGGCTCTGCTTCTATAGAGCTTGACCTAAAACAGAAGTTATCTCTTTATAGAAATGTTCCAGCTAAAATCACACACAAAAAGGGAAAACAGAAAACAGTATTTGTTTCCTGCTGGAAGAACTTGAAGTGAAATTGAACCTTAATCCAATCAAGCTTTTCTAGAATTAAGTATCATTTTATAGGAAATACAGGGTGAAGAGGCTATATCAGTTCGTTTCTGTTGCTCATAACAGAAATACCTGAAACTGGGCAGTTTGTAAAAAAACAATATTTATTGCTTACAGTTTTGGAGGCAGGGAAGTCCAAAGTCCAGGGGACACATGTGGTGAGGGCTTTGTTGGTGGTGATGTTATTCAGTGAGGCAGGGTGTCACATGGCAGATGGCTTGGGCAGAGAGAGTTTCTTTTCAAGCCATCAGAACCAAGCTCATGACCATCATTAAATAATCAATGGACCAATCCATTCACTAGGGCATGGTCCCGAAAATCTAATCACCTCTTCAAGGTCCCACCTTTCAATTACAATAATAGGATTTCCTACTCTCTTAACACTGTCACAGTGCAGATTAAGTCTCAATGAGCTTTGGAGGAATATCCAATCCACAGCAGAGGCATATGTTAATGATGACACCTCCAAGATCCAGACTGTGAGAAAATACAGGACAAAAAAAGACACTGTTTCATCAACAATTAAATTGAAGGGAAAATTTTAAAGTGAACCTATAGATTAAAAGAAATTTAGGAGATAAACTAGCCAATCAAAATGTGTGAGTCTTATTTGGATCTTGATTCAAACAAACTCTTAAAAAACTATGACACGATTTGAGAATTTGAACACGGATTGGACATAAAATAATATTGAGTGAAATAAGCAAAGCACAGAGGGATAAATACCACATGTACTCACTCATAAGTGGGAGCTAAGACAGAAAGAAGGAAAGGAAGACCACAGTGATGCGTTGGACTTACAGAGGGAGAGAACATACCTAGGGATACAAAGTGGAGTGGGGGGCGGGGGGCAGTGGGAGGTGAAGGGAGGTCGGGGATAATTGTGTGGGGGACAGGGATATAATCTCAATTTGTGGTTGGACATGCTGCCAGTATGGATCTCCCCATCATATCTTGGGCACAAGTGGTGGCAATCAGCTTTGCACCCCATGAATATACATAAACAATAAAAAAAAAAAGAAGAGGGATCAGACCAGAAAAATAAATTAAGGAATTGTTAGGTGTGATAACAGTATTGTGCTTACACATATAAAAAATAGTACTTATTTTGTACATATGCACTTTGAAATACTTATGCCTAAAGTGATATTATGTCTAGAATTTGCTTCAAAATAATGTTTAAGGGTGCAAAGTGGATAAGGATAAATATGAAGTAAGATTGGTCATGAGTTGTTAAGTTCTGAAGGTAAGTGGTGAGCACATGGGCTTGCATTATAGTAATCTGTTTTTGCAGGTTTAAAACATTGCATAATAGAAACTTAAAGTTAATATAAACTGTAAAGAAAATGCATTTTGTAATTTTTTAAAAAAGAAAGTAGAAAGGTATTAAGAAGAATTAGAAAAAAATCCACTCTCCTTGACTATTTCTTTTCCCTTTCAGGCATACTGGTAAAAAAAGAAAAAAAAAAAAAAAAAGAACGGTGGGCATCGGTAGCAAAGAGGACCACAGTTTGACAGTTGGATAAATGGGGCAGATGCTGTCTATACTTAAAATTTTGACATCTTGCTCATCATAAACATTCTTGCATTATTATTATTATTTTTAATTGCACTAAAATGTTATTTTTCTTGACTACTGGGTTTTTTTATACCCTCCTAAATTCCGCGCCAGAGTCGGAGGTGGGGGACGGGGAGAAAGATCTGGTAGGAAAGGACATCCCCAGAGTAGTGGGAAAGGCCGACAGCCCCCTGAGATGATACTGCCCTCCCCTGGCAAGCAGAGAAAGGCTCAGGAACACACAAAGACAAGAGGATGGCAGGGCCCAGGCTGGGGATGTTAAAACGGACTCGGGGTGAGGAAGGGGGCGGGCCCGACAAGCCCCGCCTGGTTCCCGGCGGCAGGAGGGGACGCGGGACGGGGGCGGAGCGGCTGGCGGTGACGCAGGCCTCACGCCGACGGGCCTCCACCGACTCGCGCGCCTCGCTGCGCGTCAGACCCGGCCGTTGCTCTGTCGCTCGCTCCCATCTTGGCGGTACTTGCTCCCTGTGGCCCTGAGGGCGTGCGGGCCAGGGTCGGCCCGAAAAGGAGGAGGCGGAGGGAAGCAGGTAAGGGAGCCGGAAGGGGTCCCTCAGGTTGGTGTAGGACAGCGGACCACAGCCCCCAACCCCGCGGCGGCCCCGCGGTGGGCGCAGGAGAGTTTAGGCCTCTCGAGTGCGGAGGGGCGGTCCTGTGGCGAAGACCCCCTGGAAACACCTGTCTCCGCCCCGAGCGCAAGCTTTTCCGACACCCCTGCCCCGCCCCCGTCCTTGGTGCAGAAAATGGTGGTCAGCGCGGGGGCGGGGCAGCTGAGGGTTGGGGCTCGGGGGAGGCGGCGAAGAGGGCCCGGGGGGGGGGGGGGGGGGGGGGAGGGGGCCGGGTGGCGGCGGGTGGGCGCCGAGCGCTCGTTTGCAGCAGGCCCCGCTCCCCCCACCCCGACCGTCTGCAGGTCTGCGGGGCTAAGTGTCCCGGCGGCGCACCTCGCGGCGAGAATCGGGAGGAGGAGGAGGAGGAGACTGCAAGGATAGGCCCAGGTCGGTGCGAGGGACAGTGGTGGGGGGCGGGGGTGAGGGACGTGTGGGAAGCCCAGTCTGAAACCCCAATCCCTCTCCTTCCCGTCCCCTCATCTCCACCGCCATCCCCGTCCTCCATTTTGATGCCTGCAGGGGCCTGGCAGTGGATCTGCAGGGAAAATGGTGGGCTTTGCGGGAGGGAGGGGGCTCCTCCTAGAGGGCGCACGGGGCCTCTCGGGTGGGAAAAAGTGAAATTTCAGGCTCGGAATTTTGAAAGGTGCGTAGTGGGGCCTCTGTCCTCGGTGCTGATCAGTTCACCAAGAATTAGTCCTTTCTTTCTCTTGTCTTCTAGGAGTAATGGAGTCCAAAGAGGAACAAGTGGTAAAAAATCTCAAAAAGGAAAGTGCCCAACAGGAAAATGAAGAAAAAGATGAAAAGGAGCCAGTTGCTACTAAAGGGGGAGAGCCCTTGGCCCTCCTTTTGGAAGCTGATGAATACTCTGTGCCTAGAGGAAATCGTAGGCGGTTCCGCGTTAGGCAGCCCATCCTGCAGTATAGATGGGACGTGATGCATAAGCTTGGAGAGCCACAGGCAGGGATGAGAGAAGACAATAGGGATAGGATTGGGGAGGAGGTGAGGCAGCTCATGGAAAAGCTGAGGGAAAAGCACTTGAGTCATAGTCTGCGGGCAGTTAGCACTGACCCCCCTCACCATGACCATCGTGATGAGTTTTGCCTTATGCCCTGAATCCTGATGTTTTCCTTAAAGTTTATAGGGAGAAACCTGCTTCCTAAACTTACATATTTGTGATGTACTTATCTTGTAAACGTTTTGATGTTACTTGTTTCTTGTGGGTCTCCCGTTACCAGCTTCTAATTGAATGTTGTGTTTTTTACCCCATTTCTAAGTTTCTGTCAGCAGGGGAGTTTTACCTATAGCATGAAAAGATGGTCATTATATATTGTGACATTTAATAAAGCAGTTTAAAAAAGCATTATCCGTATATATTCTTTTTTAATTCAAATCTTATATATGATTGTAAACAGTCGTATATATATATATAAAGTAAAAATTGTTTATCTTTTTGTGGTAGAATTATGAGGGAATTTTCTCACTTTTCAAAACTGAATGCATATTACTTAATAAAAGAGCTTGACCACCTTATAAAACAATGTGAGTACTTACTGAACACTTGTGACAGAATCTTAATTTTAGCTTAATTCTGGGCTCTCTTTTGTAGAAGTTTAAGATACTGGTAAGAGATACATCTCTTTAAAGATCATTATATTTTGTCAGTAAGATTAATATAGTAATCACCGCCCAGGGCTGCTGTGTGGACCAGATGATGTAATTAGTGAGCTTTCTCCAAGTTTTTGTTACCACTGACATATACATGACCTAACCTATTAGGTATTCCCTTCAGTTATTAGGGGAAGTTTCAAGGCAAGGCCTTCTCTATACTCAAACAAGTTCAGTGGGCTAAGGGGTATGTAATTTCATTCTGCTGTGGTGTTCCATTCGCCTGGGTATTGTTCTGTATGCTAGGTTTTGCTTTCTACACTGGCCCCCACCACTGCAGATGTTCAGGAATCCTCAAGGTGAGAAAGTCCCACTGATTTTTCTCGGACACCCAATGGATTGAATCCTTGCTCTTTACAATAGTGTGGACACATCCCCTCTTCCTGTTTAGCTTCATGGAAAGACCTTGTCTGTCTAGTTGTCTCAGGAAACCTCCCCAGTTCAGCAGACTAATAGACTACATAAGACACATGAGGGAACACGGCTCACTTTCAGTTTGACAGTCCCTCATACCAGCTCACATCCACCTATGAATGTACAGCATTTTGTTATCCCATTTTGAGTTGGACACCAAGAGATCATGTCAATGAATTAGTGAGTACCCGAATGTAGGAATCTTTATGAGAAGTCCACGAGAAAACTACTGAGGTTAAGTGTCTCACTAGAATTTGGGAAACAAATTGTGTTAATCAGGTAAAATACACACATTTTATACATGAAGGCAGTCTTTTGTGGGAATAAAAGGGTTCTAGAACTGGAGTTGGCAAACAACCCATAGGCCAAATCTGGCCCTCTGCCTATTGACCTGTAAATGTAAGAATGATTTTTACATTTCTTAATGGTTGAAAAAAGTTGAAAATATTTTGTAATGCAAAAAATACATGAAATTCAAGTTTCGACGCCCACAAATGAGGTTTTATTGGAACACAGGCATGCTTATTCATTTACATATTGTCTATGGCTGTTTTTCCACTACAGCAGTGGCGTTGAGTAGTCTGTTAGACAGTATGGCTTGCCTACAAAGACTAAATATTTATTATCTGGTCCTAACAAAAAAGTTTGCCACCCCCATTCTAGAGTAAAACATTGCAGTAGCACTTATAGAACTAAAGGGAAAAAAGTGGATATGTAGATGAGAACAACACATAACACAGCAAACCCTAGACATCATGAATCAAATGTCTATGTAACTACAAAGCTCTCCCTCCTCTTGCAGGCACTTGAGACACAAGGCACATTCATGCAAGACAAGTTTATAGAGAGAAAGGCTAGAGTCAAAAGGGCAGGAACACTGATAATAGAGAGGCTCATTCTCTACCAGACTTTTCACTCCTTACTGCCAATGTTAGCACCAGCTTTAATGGAAAACAAGTGTTCTGCCTGTATTGGCCTGAGGGTATTCAGCAGTGTCTTCATGAGGAAAAATGAAGCTCACAGGTGAACTGATGGCATAGCCATGATAGGTTAGAAACACATATGCCCATAAAAAAATATATATATATATCTTTCCTGTCCAGTCAGATCCAAGTTACCCTGTCAACCTCTCAGTTAAGGATGGGTTAAGGATTTTAGTCTCTTGAGAGAGAGAGAATCCTCTGCTAACCAGTTTCCCTTGGCTCTTAACGATATGTTTAGGTCTGAAGGGGCATCTGGAGGAAGTGGCGGGCTCCATGTAAAATACTCAGGCAACAAGCAACAAGCAGAAAGTGAGCAAAAGGCAATAAGGGAACGTGGCATGAGGTTCCCTCAAAGGGAGCAGCCATATCTAAGGTTCTGGATGCATTTGCCTATATAATCTCTACATGTTATGTGGTAAGCCTCTTGTTCTTCAGTGTGGCCATTCTCCACAAAAGGGATAGACAAATTCTTCCTATAAAAGCCTAAAAGTTCTGGCCACGAGATCAGGGAGTGCACCTTTGTCCTTAAAGAAAAAGAATGTTCAAAAAGGAGATTTGAGATGTAGGTATGGATTGGGCTATTGGGGTTTAGCACATTATATACATCCAGTAAATATTTGTTGAATGAATGAATGAAAAACTGAACAAGAGAAATACTAACTTAGTGGTGTTCAGCAAATGTTAACAAGTATACATTTTTGGATCCTTACGTATTTCTAACAAAATTGAGGTAATGCAGATAATAACGCATAACTTTTTAATGAAATAATTGCTGATTTTTCTTCTCAGAAATTCAAATCCACTGAAAGAAATTCAGAAAATAAACTTAAGGGCCACCGTATGATCAAAGAAAGTGCTACAGTTTGAACTTTCTAGTCACGGGCTGAGCAGGAAGAAGATACAGACCCTGGATTCTTCCAGGGATTCAGATAGCATAGAAAGTATACTCTGGTTAGAAGTGAAATAAAACCTCCATGATTAGCATCATTTAAAACACTAAGCCACATTTATGCTTCCAATAAAAAGGAAGTAACAGGGACTAGATTTACCTCTCTAACTGAAACAACTAAAACCTGCGCAAAAAATATGAAACAACAGTTTTCAGTCATTGAACATCAGAAAGTGGAAGGCAAAGTTACCTGAGAGAGAGGAAACAAGTAACACAAGCCTTATAATTGTCCCCAACTTACTGCATATTGTAGTATTTATAACATATGTGGAAGTAAAATATATGCCAATAATAGCACAAAGGTCAGAAGAGGGGAAATGCTAGTACACAGTTTTAAGGTTCTTATTCTATAATTTAATATCACTTGAAGGTAGATTCTGATACATTAAAGATGTATGTATGCTATAAACCTCAAATGACCACTAAAAAATATTATAGCTAATAAGCCAACAAATGAGATAAAATTGAATCCTCAAAATACTCAATCCAAAGGATGTTAGAAGAAAAGGAGAACAAAGAATGGATGGGACAAATGAAAACAAAAAACAAGATGGTTGATTTAAACACATACATATTAATAATCGTATGAATATAAATGGTCTAAACGCCCCAATTATAAAGCAGAAATCATCAGATTGGATAGAAAAGAAACATACAAATATATGCTGCCTATGAGAACTTTATTTTTAATTTAAAGATACACATCAGTTACAAGTAAAAGGATAAAAAAAGATGAATAATTTTAACAATAATCAAAACAAAGTTTAAATGGCTATGTTGATATCAGACACAATAAATTTCAAAACAAAGAATAATACCAGGACTAAATTAGGAGGTCATTACATAATTCTAAGTGGTGAATTGTCAAGAAGACTGACGTAATCCTAAACATTCATGTATTACAGTGCTTAAAAATACATGAAGCAAAAATTCATAGAACTATAAGGAGAAATAGACATATCTACAATTAAAGTCAGAGATTTTAGCACATTCTCAAAAAAACTGATAGAACAAGCAGAAAGAAAATCAGGAAGTAAATATGACTTAAATAACAGCACGAACCATCTTGATCTAGTTTACAACTGTAGAACTCACCACCAGTAGAAAGTACTCTCAACAACAGTAGAAAGTACATTTGTTTCACATGCATATGGAACATTTACCAAGGTAGTTTATTCAGGTAAGTCTCGATAATGTTAACAGGATTCAAACCATAAAACCTATGTTCTCTTAGCACAATGGAATTAAATGAGAAACCAGTAACAAAAAGATCTCTGGAAAATGCCCAAATATTTAAATTAACACCAAATAGCACATATCTAAGTAACCATGCCCCACCAAAAAATCAAATAAATAAAAAGGGAAATTAGAAGGTACTTTGAACTGAGTGAAATGAAAACTTAGCACATGATAATTTGTGGGATGTGACAAAAGAAGTACACAAGGGGAAATTTATAGCAATGAATGCATATATTAGAATAGAAATAAGCACTGCAACTATAAATAAATGGAAGTTTTATTTACAATCCTTTATCCAAAGAAAACTCTAGGTTGAGATGGCTTTATTAGTAATTCTACAAAACATTTAAGGATGATATAACACCAATTCTATGCAAAATCTTCCAGAAAATTGAACAGGAGGGAATACTTTACAACTCACTCTGTGAAGCTAGAATTACCCAGATAACTAAACCAGATACATATTACAAAAAAAGATAACTACAAGCCAATCTCCCTCATGAACATACGTGCAAAAATTTTTAACAAAACTTTAGTAAAATCAGACCCAATCATATATAAAAAATGCAATACACCATGTCCAGGTAAGTTTTATCCCAGGGAGTCAAGGTAGGGTTAATATTTGAAAAAAAAGTTGTAATTCACCACATTAACATAGTAAAAAAATCGAAACCATATGACCATCTTAATGGAGAATGAACAAATATTTACCAAAATTCCATAATCCATTAATAATTAGAATATTCAGCAACTACATGTAGATAAAATACCTCAATCTGATAAAATGCATCTACAAAAACCATACATAATGATGTGTGCATAAAGACTAAATGTTTTCCTCCTAAGATGGGAAACATGTGGAAAATGTACACTCTCACAAGTAGCAGCACACCTCTTATCTTTGCTTCTCCTCTGTGTCTCTGTGTATCTTTTCCATCGCTTATAAAGATATGTTCATTGGATTTAGGGCCCACTCTAACCTAGTATGATCTCATCTCAATCCTTAATTAACTACATCTGCAAAGACTATTTCTAAATAGGGTCACATTTTGAGGTTCTGGGTGGGCATGAATTTTGGGGGGAAATATTCATTGCATTACAAGCAAAATTTAAACAATATGATTTACAATAACACTAAATATATGAAATACTTTGGGTTAAATTTGACAAAAGATGTGCAAAACCTGCACTCTGAAAAGATCAAAACATTGATGACATAAATTAAAACTGAGCAATCTTTCATAGAAATTAAAAATTTGATTCTAAAATTTATATTAAAACATCCAAAAGACTAAGAATAGGCAAACCAACTTTGAAAAGAGGAAAATTTTGGAGGATTATCACTATCATATTGCAAGATATATTATAAATATGAATTAACCTAAAGTGTGGTATCAGCATAAATATGAAAAAATTGATTAATGGAACAGAATAGAAAGTGAAGAAATAAATGTACACATATATGCTGTATTAGTCAATTTCTCTTGCTTATAACAAAAATACCTGGAACTGGGTAATTTACAAAGAAAACAAAATTTATTGTTTACAGATTCAGAGGCTAGGAAGTCTGAAGTCCAGGGAACACATCTGATGAAGGCTTTCTTTGGTGATGAGTTCAGTGATGGCAGAGTATCATATTGTGAAATGGTGGAGCAGAGAGAGCAGAGAAAGACTAACCTCTCATGTGCTCTTCTTTTAAAGCCCTCAAAACCACCCCTCTGACCACCTTTTTTAATCCATTCACTATGGCATGGTCCTACAATCTAATCACCTCTTCAAGGCTCAGCCTTTCAATTACCATAATAGGATTTCCCACCCTCAACAGTTACAGTGGGGATTAAGCTTCCAATAAATGAAACTTGGAGGAAGCAATTCAATCAATCTACAGTATACACCAATTGATTTTTGACAAAGATTCCAAGGTAATTCAATGGGGAATAGATACACTTTTCAACAATTGGTATTGGAACAATTGGATAGCCATTCTCAAGAAGAAGAAAAAGAGGAGGAGGAAGAGGAGGAGGAGGAGGAGGAAGAGGAAGAGGAAGAGGAAGAGGAAGAGGAAGAAGAAGAAGAAGAAGAAGAAGAAGAAGAAGAAGAAGAAGAAGAAGAAGAAGAAGAAGAAGAAGAAGAAGAAGGAGAAGGAGAAGGAGAAGGAGAAGGAGAAGGAGAAGGAGAAGGAGAAGGAGAAGGAGAAGAGGAGGAGGAGGAGGAAAAACTTTATCTCACATCATATACAAAAGTTGGATCAAACTGCATCATAGACCTAAATGTAAAGGTAAAACATAAAGTTTCCAGAAGAACACATAGGAGAAACTGTCAGTGCCTCGAGTTGGTAAAAAATGTTAAGTTAGAACTCAAAAACATGAACTCTAACAAAAACAAATCAATATATTGGATATCATCAAAATTTAACTTTATTTTTTATCCTCAAAAGACACTGTTGATTCTCAGAGATGGACAGAGACTGGTAGGAATCCCAAGACTCCTCTCTACAATAATAAATAAGGACACTTGCTAAGAGAGTACAAGTGACTTGTTTGAAAGCCACACAGCTGAGAAGCTGCAGGGCCACAGCCAGACCTCAGCTGGACCCAAACCTACTGAACAACAAAAACCTAACCTTTAGACTTCCAGTTCTGGACAAGATAGAGCAGCCCTATCGTTCCCATGCCTTTCCTCCTACAATTGAAAAATTGTAGACATATCACAACATACAAGAGTAAAAAGACTCTGAAAGGTAGAAAGAGGTAGAAGGATTGCCTAGGATCCTTGGGACTTGAGGAAAACAAAGCAGTGAGTTTACTAGATTTCCTTGTTATCTCTTATATATCCTGGACAGGGCACTACAGAAGCCTCCACTTAGAAGCATCCAAGAGTAATGGACAAGAAAAGTTTCAAGATAAAACTGTAACCTCTAACCAAGGACCAATAACAAGGTTAACAAAAGAGAAAACATTTTTAGCAATGTCTACCCTACTCTTGAAAAATGCCAATGGAAACACTGACTCCTTCTCAGTTCTGCATTTTCAGGTGGGGAAAGGAGCTAATCTCCCACTCCTCTCCAACCCCGATTACTTGGAAGCAGGTGGTAGATCTCTGATTCCTCAGCCCAAGTACTGTTGATAAAGCTGAAAGGGAGCCAATCTTCTATCCTAGGCCCAGAGGATGCAGGAAGTGCTCCAATCACCTCTCCAGGGTAGTGTCAGAGGGGTCCGATGGTGAGCTGAGCCTCTACTCCTACCCAACAGCAGCCAGATTTAATGAAGCTGTGCCAGATGAGACTAGTCACTACTGGGCTTCACCTCCCCAGTTCAGCAAGATCCAGTGAGGAGCTATGTTTGGACTTCCATCTGGCATCAAGGAGTCATCCAATGGGGTTGGAAGTGGAGCAAGTCAGCATCTGCCTTACTCCCTTCCTCTATGCTGGTGTGAGCTGCACCAAACCAGAAGTTGAACTTCTGCCCCCACCCTGCAGCAACAAAGTGATGTCAGTCAGCCCCCTGCTAGCACCCTTCTTGGCAGCAACTGAGCCCAGCAAAGAGCTGATCTTACACCTCCTACTTGGAGGCAATGAGGCAGTGACAGTTGGTGCCCACCAATAACAGAGCCACAGGGGGAGCTGAACGTCCACCCCACATATCTGCAATAATGCAGCATGAGCCAGCTCTGCATTTACCAAAGTTGAGGTCAGCAGGACCCAGGGAGAAATTGAATGTATACAACCACCCATTGCTCATGCTATACTTTTACAGGAGAACTGTCTGCTAAAAAATAAGATCAAATAGAATCCATCATCTCATAATATCCAAAACATCCAGAATATAATCAAAACTGTACAGAAATGTTCAAAGCAAGTTTGTTTGTAGTAGCTCCAAACTGAATGCAACACAAATGATCTTCAAAAGGTGAATGATTAAATAATCTGTGTTACATCCATGCCATGGAATATTACTCAGTACTAAAGAGAAACGAACTATTGTGCACATAGCAATTGGATGGATCGCAAGGAAATTAGGCTGTCAAAAAAATCTCAGATGGTACATTATGATTCTATTTCCATATAATTCTTGAAATGACACAATTATAGAAATAGAGAATAGTTTAGTTGTTGGCAGAGGTTAGGAGGAGAGAAGGGAGGGAAGGTGACTGTGATAATAAAAGGGTAGGACCAGGGATCACTGTGATGCATCTTGACAGTGGTGGTGTTCACACAAATCTACACATGTGACAAAACTGCATAGAACATGCAGATGGTTGCAATGTCTAAGTGGTCAAATTTGAATAAGGTCAATGGATTGTATTTATGTCAATTTCCTGGTTGTGATATTGTATTATACTTATGCAAATGTTACCATTGGGGAAAACTGGGCAAATGGTACAATAGATATGTCTGTGTTATTCCTTTTTTTCTAACAGTAATTTTGTTAAGACATAATGCACATATCATAATATTCACCCGTATAAAGTGTACAACTTGCTACTTTTTGTGTACTCACAGATATATGCAACCAACATCACAATATATTTTAAAATATTTTTCATCACCTCGAAAAGAAACTCCGTACTCTTTAGGTATAACACCTACCTCCTACACCCCCTGACATCCTAGCTAACCACTAGCATACTTTCTGTCTCTATGGATTTGCCAATTCTGGACATTTGTTATGCATGAAATCATTAACAAGCCCATTCTTCATGGACTTATTGGCCATTTGCGGACCTTCTTTTTAAAACTGACTATTCAGATTCTTTGCACATATTTTTTTTTAGTTCACTTTGCTTTTTATTGTGGTAAAATATACATAACATAATTTTTACCATTTTAACCATTTTTAAGTATATACTTTAGTGACATTAAGTACATTCATATTGTTATGCAACCATCACCACTATGTATCTCTAGAACTTTTTCATCATCCCAAACTGAATGCAGGATAGGACAATCCAACTCCCTTGATGCTGAAGAAACTCTAACTCTTAAGAGGAATGCCATAGAGGCTGTAGCTGATGTAGCACAAACTGGCAGCTGGAAGATGTTCTCTGTTAGTTCCCACTATTTAGATCCCTTGCCTTACTGCTTCTAGTTCTTCAGTTTGTCCCACCATTCTGTGAGCTAGCCTATGTCCTTCCTATCATTTCAATTTTCTCCCTATGCCATCCCAATGATTTAATTTTCTACATGTTCTTACAAATACAGGCTAAGGAAAAAAGAACACTTTATTCCAGAAATGTTGTTGGTTTCTTAAAACAAAAAAGAAAAAACATTTCTTCAAGCTGTAACTAATACATAGGGCTATTTTAAGGAGGAAATGAGAAAATGCAGAGTGGTTACCTGATCATATTTTGTGATCACTCTCTGGAATAAAGTTAAAACTTGAGGCAGGGTCACCAGCAAGCAGGATACTGCAGCTTTACAAGAAACAGGTATGTGATGACCTGGGTAGACATACTAAGAATAGAGAAAAGTGGATTGAGGCGACATTAAGAAGAAAATGTCATGCCTTGGCAATTGATTGAATGTTGGGAGTTAAGATGGAATGAGGTATGATGCTCAGTGTTCTGGATTTGGCAACAGAATGGATACTTGTATTATTCACTGATATAGTAAACATAAAATGAGGGAGCGTGCTGGAAGTTGGGGAAGGAGAGATAAAAAAAAGGCATATGAATCAAACCAATTTTGGGCATGCTGAGGTTGAAGTACCCTTGTGACATCCGTAAGAAGAGGTCCAATAGAGAACTGAATAAAGGTCTGAGGATCTGGAGAAAGAGGTTTGAGCTGGAGATATAGAGCTAGATGTCCTAAATGCTAGGAAGATAATGAAAACTATGGAAGTGGGTAAGATCAGCCAATGAAGATGGAGATTGAGCATTCCCACATTCAGGGAAGCAACATAGCTCATGTGCTAAGAGTCAGATTGAAATCTGTCAGACCTAGCCAGGTCAAAATATCGTCTCTGTCCCTTGCTAGCTGTGTGATCCCAGGCAAATCCTTCAAACTCTTTGTGCCTCATTTCCCTAGTCTTTGACAAGGAGATAATCATTGAACCTACATCATAGAGCTGTTTTGAGGATTCCATGATGATATTTATTTATAGAAAACTGTACAGAGTAAGGGTTTTGTAACATGTAGACCTAGTGAGCCATAAATATTTCTTAGGTTGGCATGAAGACTGCTGTTGGTTAACTAATCAATAAAATCATAAAAACAGTAAGTTCTTTATGTGGGTATGTTCAACACTGAATTCTATTCATTTGTAACTGTTTCACTCAGCTCACCAAGGCAGGAGAACCATGGAGACTCTGAGCCAAAAACTGACATTTTATAGTAATGGAGTATAAATTTGTCTTGTCTCGATTTCCCCTTGTGCTATATATGTTCTGGTACTTATTAGATGGCCACCACATACTTTGCTGAGTGAATGAATGAATACGTTTGTGTGCTGTTATGTATATTTCACAACAACTGTGTATTACTTTTAATGTCAAAAGAAAATAAACACAATGATGACAGTGAAAATGGCAGAGTAGGGAGTTTGAAGGGCCTATAATACAAAACACTGTGGCCTCCACAAAAACACTGGGAAAAAAAATAACCCACACTAATTATAAAAATAAAATTTGTCAACTCTGGAAAACAGTCCAAGTTTTACTGCAAGCAAGTGAATGTTGAATAAAGAAAATGACAACTTAAGCATGATATGAGAGCTTTTTGTCATTTTAACCTAGCCTTGCCACACACCACTGGCTGATGCAATGGCAGTCTTGAAGATAGGACCCTGTGTTCTCAGTGTGGGTACCTTGGTCCAGAGGGAACAAAGCAGACCTTGTTCCTAAGATTTGTATTTGAGCATTTTGATCTCTTCGGGGATTACCTGAAGGACTAAAAAAAGGTGCTTGCCTTTATTTTGAAAAGATGGGGAAGAGTTATATTGATGAATAAGGAGTTTGAAAATATTCCATGTATAATAAGGAATCTAGAAAGCTACATGTGTATCCAGGGGAGAATGCATGCTTATAAAAAAAACTTGAGAAGATCTGAAGCCTTTATCTCTGTCTTATCTTCATGCTCAGTGCAAGCAGGAAGTGAAGGCTAAGGCAGAGCTGTAAACAGACTGGTTTAGTGTTGTACAAGTAATTAACCCAAGCTAATTTGCATAAATTGGGAGAGTTATTTTTCTTTTCTCTGTCTCTTTCTCTGTCTCTCTCTCTCTTTCTCTCCCTCTCCTTGCTTGCTTTGCTTCTTTCTCCAGGCATTTAAGGAAATCTCTGTGAAACCACTATCTGACACAAGCTAATATAGCAGAGACTTCAGAGAACATTACAACAAAAAAATACAGTGTTTAAGAAACAGTTTAGAAAAGTCACTAAACAAACAACAAACCACAAACCAGAGTAAGCAGCAACAAATTCTAAGGAGAGGAATTAATCTGATGTCCAGAATTACTGCATTACACTATTCAAAATGTCCAGCTTCAACAAGAAATTATGAATTATTCAAAAAAAATAAAATTTATTGGTAAAACAGAAATTAACAAACTGTTCCTGAGAAAGTCCAGAAATTGCATAATTGCATTTACTAGTCAAAAACTGTCTTAAATATGCTCAAAGAGCTAAAGTACCATATACAAAGAACTAAAGGAAATCAGGAGAACAAGGTCTCACCAAATAGATACTTTGAATAAAGAGCTATAAATTGTAAAAGGGAAATAAAATAGAAATCTGGAGCTGAAAAGTACAATAACTGAAATAAAATTTCCACTAAAGGGTTTTAAACACAAATTTGATCAGGCGTGAGAAAGAATCAGTGAGCTTGAAGACAGGCCAATTGATATTATCCAGTCTGAGCAGGAGAAAGAAAAAAAAAGGAATAAAAAGAGCTAAAGAGACTTCTTAGATACTGTCAAGCATACAATTCATAAAGTAAGTTCCAAAAGGAGAGAAGAAAAAGGAAGGAGTAGAAAAAAATTTGAAGAAATAATGGCTGAAGACTTCCCAAATTTGATAAAATACAGGAATCTACACATCCAGGAAACTCAAAGAACTCCAAGTAAGATAAACACAAATAGATACACATTTGAACATTTTAGTAAAACTGTCAAAAGACATAGACAAAGGGAGATGAAAGCTGCAAGAGAGAAGCAACTCATCATGTACAAGGGATTCTCCATAAAATGAACAGCCAATTTCTCATCAGAAATCTTGGTGGCCAAAAGGCAGTAAGATGATACTTTTAGAGCATTGAAAGAAATAAAAAACCATGTGAAAAAAAAATTCTACATCTGCCAAAATTATCTTTTAAAAATGAGGGCTAAATCAAGATATTCCAGAGAAACAAAATCTGAGAGAGTTCATCAACACAAGACCAGCAAGCACTGCAAAAAAATGCTAAAGGGAGTCTTTCAGATTGAAATGAAAGGACATAAGCAAATATAAAAACCAGTGTTACTGTAATTTTGGTTTGTAGCTCTCCTTTTTCTTTTTTCCATATGACTTAAAAGATGAATGTATAAAACAATAATTAATAGAAAATAGAAGATCTGAACATAACTGTAACAAGTAGAGAGATTAAATCAGTAATTATGAATTCAGCAAAACTGCAGGATGCAATATAAATACACAAAAAAGGTGTGTTTCAATAAACCAGTAATGAAAATCCAAAAAGAAAATTAGAAAACACCTCCATTTACAAAAGTATCAAAGAGAATGAAACCCTTAGGAATAAGTTTAACCAAGGAAGAGCAAGACTTATACACTGAAAACTACAAAATATGCCTGAAAGATATTAAAAAGACCATAAGTAAATGGAAAGCCATCCCATATTCATGAATTGGAATACTTAATAATATTAAGATTGCAATACTTTTGAAACTGATCTACACATTCAGTGTAATCGCTATCAAAATACCAATGGCCCTTTTTTGTAGAAATAGAAGAAAATTAGAAAATACAAATATAAGTAGAAAACAGAAAAATAGAACTAGAAAAGAGAAGTAGAATAGCCAATAGGAAAACTCATATGGAATCACAAAAGTTTTTTGCTTGTAAGTAAAACATAGATTCTGAATTAACTTCAACATTTGGTAAAATGCATCAATTGACAAAGCTTCATGAACTTAACTAGTACTAAGTTTCAAATGACATCTATTTCTGGGGATCCCACTAAATTGAATCATAGTACTCACTATAATGTTATGACAATAACTAAATATAGGATAATAAAAAAATAGGTATGACTCATTTTAACTATAGTCTTGCCTAAATTTCATATAGTAATAGAATCCATTGCCCTAAAATATCCCATAGTGGGCATAGATATGCTGATACGATGAGTAATAAATTAAAATTAAATTAAGCCTTTGGCACTTACAAAATGGCTTGATAAAATGGAATCACATGGACTCCCCAGTTAAAATAGTTAAGATGGCCCAATGTAAATTAAAATGGGGCCTTCAGGAATTAAAACTTAATAAGACCTGATTAATTAATGGGCAATTATCTCCACAACTTCATTTGCAGCTCAATTTTGCCTGTTCTCAAACCTAAAGAAAATTAATGGCACCTCGTGGTGATTACAAGAATCTTAATGCTGTGGCCCCATTCATTAAAGTCCCCATACCCAATACCCAATATTATTAAAGCTACTAACTTCATCCAATCAGCAACTGGTAAATATTTTGCTATTATAGCTTTGGCTAGTATACTTTATTCAGTAACTATTTCAACAATCTCTCAGCTGCAGTTTATCTTCACTTCTAAGGAGATACAATATACCTTTACTAGGCTTCCCATGACGTCCCTCAACAGCTGTTTTATTGCACAAAGTCTTTGCAGACAAGATCTTTTTTTTTAATTATTTTATTTTATTTTATTTTGTCACTATACAATGTGGCTGATTATTGTGGCCAATTACCAAAACCTCCCTCCTTCCTTCCTCTCCCCCCTCCTTCCCAACAATGTCCTTTCTGTTTCCTTGTCATATCAACTTCAGGGAATTGTAACTGTTATGTCTTCTTCCCTCCCTTCCCCCCCCCCGGTTTTTTTTATGGGTGTATTTATTTATTTATTTTTAGCTCCCACAAATAAGTGAGAACATGTGATATTTCTCTTTCTATGCCTGACTTGGTGGCTTGTTTCATTTAATATAATTCTCTCAAGGTCCATCCATGTCATTACAAAGAGCAGTATTTCATTGTTTTTTATAGCAGAGTAGTATTCCATTGTGTAGATGTACCACATTTTCCGTATCCACTCATCTGATGATGGACATTGGGGCTAGTTCCAAATCTTAGCTATTGTAAAGAGTGCTGCGATGAACACTGGGGAACAGGTATACCTTTGACTGGATGATTTCAATTCCTCTGGATATATTCCCAGCAGTGGAATAATTGGGTCATATGGTAGATCTATCTGCAATTGTTTGAGGAACCTCCATATCATTTTCGAGAGAGGCTGCACCATTTTGCAGTCCCACCAACAATGTATGAGAATTCCTTTTTCTCCACAACCTCGTCAGCATTTATCGTTCACAGTCTTTTGGATATTAGCCATCCCAACTGGGGTGAGATGGTATCTCAGTGTGGTTTTGATTTGCATTTCCCGAATGCTGAGTGATGTTGAGCATTTTTTCATATGTCTGTTGGCTATTCGTATATCTTCCTTTGAGAAATGCCTATTTTGCTCTTTTGTCCATTTTTTAATTGGGTTGCTTGTTTTTTTCTTGTAAAGTTGTTTGAGTTCCTTGTATATTCTGGGTATTAATCCTTTGTCAGATGTATATTTTGCAAATATTTTCTCCCACTCTGTTGGTTTTCTTGTAACTCTGTTAATTGTTTCTTTTGCAGTGCAGAAGCTTTTTAGTTTGATATAATCCCATTTGTTTATTTTTCCTTTGGTTGCCTGTGCTTTTTGGGTCATATTCATGAAGTCTATGTCCAGTCCTACTTCCTGAAGTGTTTGTCCTATGTTTTCTCTAAGAAGTTTTATTGTTTCAGGGTGTATATTTAATTCTTTAATCCATTTTGAGTTGACTTTACTGTATGGTGAAAGGTATGGGTTTAGTTTCATTCTCCTGCATATTGATATCCAGTTATCATCCTGATATCAAAACCAGGTAAAGATACAACTAAAAAAGAAAACTACAGGCTGATATCCTTGATGAATATAGATGCAAAAATCCTCAATAAAATACTAGCTAACAGAGTACAGCAACACATACGTAAAATTATTCACCACAATCAAGTGGGATTCATCCCAGGGATGCCAGGTTGGTTCAACATATGCAAATCAATAAATGTGATACACCATATCAATAAAATCAAACACAAGGACCATATGGTCATCTCTATAGATTCTGAAAAAGCATTTGATAAAGTTCAACATTCATTCATGACAAAGACCCTCTATAAGTTAGGTTCAGATGGAAATTATCTCAACACAATTAAAGCCATATATGATAAACCCACTGCCAATATCATCCTGAATGGGGAAAAGCTGAAAGCTTTTCCTTTAAGGATAGGAACTAGACAAGGATGCCCACTCTCACCACTCCTATTCAACATAGTGTTGGAAATACTAGCCAGAGCAATCTGAGAAGAGAAGGAAATAAAGGGCATCCAGACTGGAAAAGATGAAGTCAAACTGTCCCTGTTTGCAGATGACATGATCCTATATATTGAACAGCCTAAAACCTCTACAAAAAAATTCTTGGAGTTGATAAATGATTTCAGCACAGTAGCAGGATACAAAATCAACACACAAAAATCAGTAGCATTTCTTTTCTCCAATAGTGAACATGCAGAAAGAAAAATCAAGAAAGCTTGCCCATTTACAATAGCCACCAAAAAAATAAAATACTTAGGAATTGAGTTAACCAAGGAGGTGAAAAATCTCTATAATGAGAACTACAAACCACTGCTGAGAGAAATTAGAGAGGATACAAGAAGATGGAAAGATATCCCATGCTCTTGGATTGGAAGAATCAACATTGTGAAAATGTCCACACTGCCCAAAGCGATATACAAAATCAATGCAATCCCCATCAAAATTCCAGTGACATTTTTCTCAGAAATGGAAAGAATTATCCAGACATTTATATGGAATAACAAAAGACCACGCATAGCCAAAGCAACGCTCAGGGAAAAAAAAAAAAACCTGGAAGCATAACACTACCTGACTTTAAACTATACTACAAATCTTTAATAACCAAAACAACATGGTACTGGCATAGAAACAGACACACTGATCAATGGAATAGATTTGAGAATCCAGAAATCAACCCACACACCTACAGCCATCTGATCTTTGACAAAGGCACCAAGCCTGTACACTGGGGAAGAGACTGCCTCTTTTGCAGACAAGATCTTAACTGCACCCACCTTTCTCCAGGAGTACGGGCATGACATTACATTGATAACATCTTTCTCCAGGGAGATTCACTTGACACATTCATTAAGGACGTTCAAATCCAAAATGATTTAGTCCTTTTTGGGTTCTGGAAACAGGTGAAATATTCATTTACAAGTCTTACTTAATCTCACTGATGCTACTAGTTACAAATCAGCCCACCTTAAAAGGCTCTAAAATGTTTCTAAATTAAAATCAACAGGCATTCCTGTTAATGTCCTCAGAGACTCCTTCACTGTAGAGACTTCAGCAAATTCCTCTTAAGCCTCCTGATGTCTCTGAACCACCTATGATGGTCACAAGTTGCCCATGGGCTTCTGCCCTTCTTGGCCCCATGCTATATAACAGTAGAGCAAAAATTGCTGGCCAAATACTGGACTATCCTGGAAAAAGAGGTTCTCACACACCCTGAGCCTGTGACCCTCTGTATCCAGTTGCTTAATATGCCTTGGGTAATAAAAACAGCACCCTACATGCTTGGCACAGCTACCACGGCCACCTTGATGCAGGACGTGGCTAAACCTGGGCCCTCTGGCATATTCCACCTGTCTCTTGCCAGATGCCATGATGCTTCAGGATGTCACCCCTCTCCAGACACTTTAGCTACCTGGGAAGCCTCTTGGGATTAACTGAGTGAAAAACGATGGGAGTTCCTAGACTGTAGAGATGGCATTGCCATAATGGTGAGTTATGGACCTCCAGAATGTTCCTGCTTTCCATCCCTTAACGAGGATGTCTCTGATAAACAATGGGAACCAAGGCTCAGCACAATTGGCCAAACATCAGGCAGTCATCTTTAGCCTCACAGATAACCAAAACATAAATCAAAATCACACATATCTCTACATATACCAAGGCCACAATGCAAGGTCTCACTAGGACACTCCTTATCCCCTTCAGAGTTCCAGACATTACTGACAGTAACCAAGGCACACATTTCACTTTTCAAAATACAAGTACACTGTGCTGGGCTCTTGGAAAAGGCATTCAATAGAACTTTCATCTTCCCAGTTGGTCTCAGCTAGCCAGCTTTATCCAAAGAGACATAAAGGTTTCCTCAAACAACTCCTTTTTAAACTCCAGACTGCAAAATGGATCCCTAAACAAGTCTCTATGTTGCCTCAGGCCTTAAGCTCTCTTAATTCAAGGTCCTTTGGTCAACTCACACCCCACACCAACATTAAAAATATTCCCATCACTCTTTCCTATATTCAAAGAGGGATGCATCTCACTTCCATGTTTATAAAGACATTTAACATATGAGGCCCTTTAATATTGCCTCTCCCTATCTTTATGGATTTCTCGTCCTGCTCCATCCCATAAGTGTTGGGAGCCTTATTGAGGGTGTATAGTCTTCTAATATCTTTTAACCATAGATTGTCTTATGGGCCAGATGCCTGCCCTCCTGACATGGGACCCATCTGAGACTGAACTTCTACCACCCAAAAAACCTTCCTCAACATTCAGTTTGTAAAGGATTGATAATCAATCTGAACCTTACTCCTGCTCCCCTTCAGAAAATTAAAATTAGTACTCTAGGGCCATTCCCAAAGATAGTGTGGACTACCAAGAAGAGAGATAGAAAACTCTCCTTAGTAAATAAAAATCACATTTGGAAATGATAATGGAATCAACACCATATCTCATAATGATAAAACCAAACTTCTCCTTTATAATAATATGTTCTGAGGGAAAATATACATCAAGAAATAAAAGCTTGCCAAGTGCATCTGCTCACCATCCTGTTGGATATTGATCTTTTTACCTTTAGTCTGACTGCTTTCATTGGTTTGCAATCCAGAAGCCAAAACCCTAAAATGAGCCATTGTTTTAACCAAACATGGCAAATGCTAAGGCCCACATGCCATTAAGACTGGCTAATGCATGCCCTACAGCCCAAACACTTCGCCGGCTTGTCCGTCACCAACCAAACTGACAACTGAGGCAAAGGTTGATGGTCATTGTCTAAATTGGAGGGCTTAACTACATGTGAATCCTGAAGTTCCAATCTTGGCCACAGATATTTTAATTGGCAAACAACTTGACATCATATTGACAACATGCTCCCAAATCAAATCATATTATTTAAAACCTATTTTATAGCCGAACCCCTCTCATTACCCATCTGGGAAAAACCTTGGACTATGGGGAGCTTTTAGATTTGGCCTCCCTTAATTGTTACTTTAATTGTGTCATCTGAATTCCAGCACTTTGGTCCAATTACAGTAGTATCATGGAATTCTGACATTACCTTTGATAGCTGTGCACCCACAAAGCCTCTTGACTTAAAAAATACCTGCAAGATCTCAAATCAACAAACTAACCTTATACCTTAAGGAACTGGAAAAAAGAAGAATGCTGTAAAGCCAAAGGTAGCATAAAGAAGTAAATAATGAAGATTAGAGCAGAAATAAATAAAATCCATTAGGAAAACCATAGAGAAAATAACTAAACCAAAGGTTGGTTCTTCAAAAAGATCAACAAAATTGATTAGGCTGTAGTTAGATTGGCTAAGAAAAAAAGAGGACACTCAAATTATTAAAATTAGAAATGAAAGTGGGGACATGACTGTCAAATTTACAGAAACAACAAGGGTAATAAGTGAGTACTTTGTGAATACAACAGTAAATCAGATGATTTAGATGAAATGATAAAATTACTAGAAACACAAAGCCTACCAAGACCGAATCATGAGGGAACAGAAAATCTGAATAAACCTGTAACTACTAAGGAAATTAAGTCAGTAATCAAAAACTTTCCAGCAACATCCTCAAACAATTGGAGATAGATCTGCCATATGACCCAGCTATCCCACTGCTGGGAATATACTCAGAGGACTGGAAATCATCAAGTCAAAGGTATACCTGTTCCCCAATGTTCATTGCAGCGCTCTTTACAATAGCCAAGAGTTGGAACCAGCCCAAATGTCCATCATTGGATGAGTGGATACGGAAAATGTGGTACATCTACACAATGGAATACTACTCAGCTATAAAAACGAATGAAATACTGCCATTTGCAACAACATGGATGGACCTTCACAGAATTATATTAAATGAAACAAGTCAGGCACAGAAAGAGAAATACCACATGTTCTCACTTATTGGTGGGAGCTAAAAATAAATAAATAAATTCACACACACACACACACACACACACACACAAAAACCGGGGGGGGGGGAGAAGACATAACAACTACAATTCCTTGAAGTTGATACGACAAGCAAACAGAAAGGACATTGTCGGGAGAGAGGGGGGAGAGAGAGGAGGGAGGGAGGTATCGGTAATGGGCCACAATAATCAACCACATTGTATATCGATAAAATAAAATTAAGAAAAAAAACTAAATTAATTTTTAAAAAATAAAAATAAAAATAAATAAATTAAATAAATAAATAAATAAATAAATAAACTTTCCAACAACAAAAAGCTCTGGACCAGAAGGCTTTACTCATGAATTCTACAAAACATGTGAAGAATAATTAACACCAATCCTTCTCAAACTCATCCAACAATCTGGAGAGAACACTTCCTAACTCATTCTATCAAGCCAGCCACCCTGACAACAAAACCAGATGAACACACTATAAGAAAAGAAAAATACAAACCAATATTCCATATGAATGTTGATGCAAAAATACTCAACAGAATACTAGTAAATTAAATTAAGCAGCATATTAAAAAGATTATACACAATTACCTTGTGGGCTTTATTCCTGGGTGCAAGTATTGTTCAACATATGAAAATCAGTCAATGTAATAAGCCACATTAGCAGAGTGAAGGGGGGAAAACCCCACATGATTATCTCAATTAATGCACAAAAACATTTGACAAAATTCCACACCTCATGATAAAATCACTCAACGTATTAGGATAAGAAGGAAACTACCTCAAAAATAAAGGCCATGTACGAAAAGCCCACAGCTGATATCATACTCAATGATGAAAGACAGAAAACTTTTCCTCTAAGATCAGGATCAACAGGATGCCTGTTTGCACTACTTCTATTCAGTGTAGTAGTACAAGTTCTAGCCTGAGCAATTAAGCAAGACAAAGGCATCCAAATTAGAAAGGAGGAAATATGAGGCTACTTCAGGAAGTTCATGGAAAGATTCGTATTTTCTTTTTTTGTTCTATAAATAAAGATGAGGTGATAATTTATTACTGCTTTTAGAAAAAAAGCAAACTTCAATTTCTTTCATGTTGAAGGAGACTGGCTTAATTCATATTGTTACTATTCTCACTGGTGTTTTACATAATATGGAACATATCAAATGCATTGCAAATAAAAGTTATTTTCATTCCAATGGAGAAGAAAATTATAGGTGCAAAAAAACAAGTATAATATCAAAAGAAGTTACATATAAAGGTTTTTACTTTTCTAAAAATCTGATAGTTAAAATATCAACAACACTGTGTTTATTGTGATACACTTATGTGTGAACCCCTGAAAACTTTCATTGCGAAGTTGAAGCTTCTGCTCAGAAAAAATGCGTGGCAGAACAGATCTTTTTACATTCTGGCAGAAGACAGAACTTAAGGAGTCTTTTTAAAATATTCACTAACTCTTCTTTGTCAAAACTTTAAGCACTTTAGAGTATAAAGCAGAAACTCTACAACCTGTGTCCATCAGGCACACCTCCTAACTTCAGGGGAATTTGTTTCCTTGGAACTCTGAGGACACTATGAAGAATCCTAGAGACAACAAATTTCTGTACAGCTATGTGCAAGGACTTGAGCCTGGCTTATGACAGGCAGCCTGCTATAGTCTAGAAGACTGTGACATTTATATTTACGTATGAGTGCATCTGTTTTTCCAAGGCTAACTTTATAGCATTCCATTGGCACCAAAGAGCCAAAGGGTGACATTTTTTTCTTTTTCGTGTGTTTTTGTTTTTTGGGTTTTTTTAATTTTTTTTTTTAATTTTATTTTGTCGATATACATTGTAGCTGATTATTGCTCCCCATCACAAAAACCTCCCTCCCTTCTCCCTCCCCCCCTCCCCCCCAACAATGTCCTTTCTGTTTGCTTGTCATATCAACTTCAAATAATTGTGGTTGTTATATCTTCTTCCCCTCCCCGTTTGTGTGTGTGTGTGTGTGTGTGTGTGTGTGTGTGTGTGTGTGTGTGTGTGTGTGTGAATTTATATATTAATTTTTAGCTCGCACCAATAAGTGAGAACATGTGGTATTTCTCTTTCTGTGCCTGACTTGTTTCACTTAATATAATTCTCTCAAGGTCCATCCATGTTGTTGCAAATGGCAGTATTACATTCGTTTTTATAGCTGAGTAGTATTCCATTGTGTAGATGTACCACATTTTCCGTATCCACTCATCTGATGATGGGCATTTGGGCTAGTTCCAACTCTTGGCTATTGTAAAGAGTGCTGCGATAAACATTGGGGAACAGGTATACCTTCGACTTGATGATTTCCATTCCTCTGGGTATATTCCCAACAGTGGGATAGCTGGGTCGTATGGTAGATCTATCTGTAATTGTTTGAGGAACCTCCATACCATTTTCCAGAGAGGCTGCACCATTTTGCAGTCCCACCAACAATGTATGAGAATTCCTTTTTCTCCACAACCTCGTCAGCATTTATCGTTCACAGTCTCTTGGATATTAGCCATCCCAACTGGGGTGAGATGGTATCTCAGTGTGGTTTTGATTTGCATTTCCCGAATGCTGAGTGATGTTGAGCATTTTTTCATATGTCTGTTGGCTATTCGTATATCTTCCTTTGAGAAATACCTATTTTGCTCTTTTGTCCATTTTTTAATTGGGTTGCTTGTTTTTTTCTTGTAAAGTTGTTTGAGTTCCTTGTATATTCTGGGTATTAATCCTTTGTCAGATGTATATTTTGCAAATATTTTCTCCCACTCTGTTGGTTGTCTTTTGACTCTTTTAATTGTTTCTTTTGCTGTGCAGAAGCTTTTTAGTTTGATATAATCCCATTTGTTTATTTTTCCTTTGGTTGCCCATGCTTTTGGGGTCGTATTCATGAAGTCTGTGCCCACTCCTATTTCCTGAAGTGTTTCTCCTATGTTTTCTTTAAGAAGTTTTATTGTTTCAGGGTGTATATTTAAATCCTTAATCCATTTTGAGTTGATTTTAGTATACAGCGAGAGGTATGGATCTAGTTTCATTCTCCTGCATATGGATATCCAGTTATCACAGCACCATTTGCTGAAGAGGCAGTCCCTTCCCCAGTGAATAGGCTTGGTGCCTTTGTCAAAGATCAGATGGCAGTAAATGTGTGGGTTGATTTCTGGATTCTCTATTCTATTCCATTGGTCAGTGTGTCTGTTTTAATGCCAGTACCATACTGTTTTCGTTATTATAGCTTTGTAGTATAGCTTAAAGTCAGGTAGTGTTATGCCTCCAGCTTTATTTTTTTTGCTGAGTATTGCTTTGGCTATGCGTGGTCTTTTATTGTTCCATATAAATGTCTGAATAGTTTTTTCCATTTCTGAGAAAAATGTCTTTGGAATTTTGATGGGGATTGCATTGAATTTGTATATCACTTTGGGTAGTATGGACATTTTCACTATGTTGATTCTTCCAATCCAAGAGCATGGGATATCTTTCCATCTTCTTGTATCCTCTCTAATTTCTCTCAGCAGTGGTTTGTAGTTCTCCTTATAGAGATTTTTCACATCCTTGGTTAACTCAATTCCTAAGTATTTTATTTTTTTGGTGGCTATTGTAAATGGGCAGGCTTTCTTGATTTCTCATTCTGCATGTTCACTATTGGAGAAAAGAAATGCTACTGATTTTTGTGTGTTGATTTTGTATCCTGCTACTGTGCTGAAATCATTTATCAACTCCAAGTGTTTTTTTGTAGAGGTTTTAGGCTGTTCGATATATAGGATCATGTCATCTTCAAGCAGGGACAGTTTGACTTCATCTTTTCCAGTCTGGATGCCCTTTATTTCCTTCTCTTCTCTGATTGCTCTGGCTAGTACTTCCAACACTATGTTGAATAGGAGTGGTGACAGTGGGCATCCTTGTCTAGTTCCTGTTCTTAAAGGAAAAGCTTTAAGCTTTTCCCCATTCAGGATGATATTGGCAGTGGGTTTGGCATATATGGCTTTAATTATGTTGAGATACTTTCCTTCTATACCTAACTTATAGAGGGTCTTTGTCATTAATGAGTGCTGAACTTTATCAAATGCTTTTTCAGCATCTATAGAGATGATCATATGGTCCTTGTGTTTGAGTTTATTAATATGGTGTATCACATTTATTGATTTGCGTATGTTGAACCAACCTTGCATCCCTGGGATGAATCCCACTTAATCGTGATGAATAATTTTTCTTATGTGTTGCTGTATTCTGTTTGCTAGTATTTTAGTGAGGATTTTTGCATCTATATTCATCAAGGATATCGGCCTGTAGTTTTCTTTTTTGATTATATCTTTACCTGGTTTTGGTATCAGGATGATGTTTGCTTCATAGAATGAGTTTGGAAGATTTGCGTCCGTTTCAATCTTTTGGAATAGTTTGTAATGAATCGGTGTCAATTCCTCTTTGAATGTTTGGTAAAATTCTGCTGTGAATCCATCTGGTCCTGGGCTTTTCTTTGTTGGGAGCCTTCTGATAACAGCTTCAATCTCCTTTATTGGTATTGGTCTGTTCAAATTTTCTACGTCTTCACGGTTTAGTTTTGGGAGCTTGTGTGTGTCCAGAAATTTATCCATTTCCTCCAGATTTTCAAATTTGTTGGCGTATAGTTGACTATAGTAGTCTCGAATGATTCCTTGTATTTCAGATGAATCAGTTGTAATATCGCCTTTTTCATTTCTAATTTTTGTTATTTGAGTCTTCTCTCTTCTTTTTTTTTGTTAGCCATGCTAATGGTTTGTCAATTTTATTTATCTTTTCAAAAAACCAACTTTTTGATTCGTTGATCTTTTGAATTGTTTTTTGGTTTTCAATTTCATTCAGTTCTGCTCTGATCTTAATGATTTCTTTCCGTCTGCTAACTTTAGGTTACGATTGTTCTTGTTTTTCTAGTTCTTGAAGGTGAAGTGTTAGGTTGTTCACTTGCCATCTTTCTATTCTTCTGCAGTGAGCACTTAATGCAATAAATTTTCCCCTCAATACTGCTTTTGCAGTATCCCACAGGTTTTGGTATGATGTATCATTGTTTTCATTAGTTTCAATAAATTTTTTGATTTCCTGCTTGATTTCTTCTTGGACCCATATGTCATTAAGTAGAATGCTGTTTAATTTCCATGTGTTTGTATAGTTTCCAGAGTTTCGTTTGTTATTAATTTCTAGTTTTAATCCATTGTGGTCTGAGAAGATACATGGGATAATTGCAATTTTTTTGAATTTATTGAGACTTGATTTGTGACCTAATATGTGATCTATCCTGGAGAATGATCCATGTGCTGATGAGAAGAATGAATATTCTGAGATGATTGGGTGGAATGTTCTGTAGATATCTGCCAATTCCAATTGGTCTAGAGTCTTGTTTAGATCTTGTGTTTCTCTACTGATTCTTTGCCTAGATGATCTGTCTAATATTGACAGTGGGGTGTTCAGGTCCCCTGCTATTATGGTATTAGTGTCTATTTCCTTCTTTAGGTCTAATAGAGTTTGTTTTATAAATCTGGCTGCTCCAACATTGGGTGCATACATATTTATGATTGTTATGTCTTCTTGATGGATCAGTCCTTTTATCATTAAGTAGTGTCCCTCATTGTCTCTTTTTATGGTTTTTAGTTTAAAGTCTATTTTGTCAGATATAAGAATAGCTACTCCAGCTCGTTTTTCTTTTCTGTTTGCATGGTAAATCTTTTTCCATCCTTTCACTCTTAGTTTATGTGAATCTTTATGGGTGAGGTGGGTCTCTTGTAGGCAGCATATAGTTGGGTCCTGCTTTTTGATCCAGTCAGCCAGTCTGTGTCTTTTAATTGGGGAATTTAAGCCTTTTACATTAAGAGTTGTTATTGAAAGGTGTTGATTTATTCCTAGCATTTTATTGGTTGTTTGGTTGTCTTAGGTGTCTTTTGTTCCTTGCTTTCTGATTTACTGTTTGGTTTCTGTGTTTGTTGGTTCCTTAGGTTGTAGATAGTGTTTTTGTTAGCTTGTTTTCTCTTCATGAATGCCATTTTTATTATACTAGCGGGTTTAGATTTTTCTTGGGTTTTTATGGCAGTGGTAGTTATTTTTCAGGAACCAAACCCAGTACTCCCTTGAGGATTTCTTGTAAGGGTGGTCGTGTGGTAGTGAACTCCCGCAGTTTTTGTTTGTCTGAGAAATATACTATTTGTCCCTCATTTCGGAAGGATAGCCTTGCAGGGTAGAGTATTCTTGGCTGGCAATCTTTGTCTTTTAGTATTTTGAAAATATCATCCCATTCCTTTCTAGCTTTTAGGGTTTGTGATGAGAAGTCTGATGTTAGCCTGATTGGGGCTCCCTTATAGGTGATTTGACGCTTCTCTCTTGCAGCTTTTAAGATTCTCTCTTTGTCTCTGAGTTTTGCCAATTTGACTATGACATGTCTTGGAGAAGGCCTTTTTGGGTTGAATACGTTTGGAGATCGTTGAGCTTCCTGGATCTGAAGATCTGTGATTTTTCCCATACCTGGGAAGTTTTCTGCCACTATTTTGTTGAATATGTTTTCAATGGAATCTCCATTTTCCTCCCCTTCTGGAATACCCATGACTCGGATATTTGAGCGCTTGAGGTTGTCTGATATCTCTCTCAGATTTTCTTCCATGTCCTTGATTCTTTTTTCTTTCTTTTTGTCTGCTTATGTTATTTCAAACAGCCCATCTTCAAGTTCAGAGGTTCTCTCTTCAATTTCGACAAGCCTGCTGGTTAAACTCTCCGTTGTGTTTTTTATTTCCTCGAATAATTTCTTCAGTTCAGCAAGTTCTGCTACATTTTTTTTCAGGACATTGATTTCCTTATACATTTCCTCTTTCAGATCCTGTATACTTTTCCTCATTTCATCATGATGTCTAGCTGAGTTTTCTTGTATCTCATTCAGTTTCCTTAGAATTATCACTCGAAATTCCTTGTCAGTTATTTCAAGGGCTTCTTGTTCTATAGGATCTAGAGTTTGAAATTTATTAACTTTTGGTGGTGTACTTTCTTTATTTTTTGTATTTCTGGTATCTTTTTTTCGGTGTTTATTCATTGTGGCAGGGGTTTTCACAGTCCACCGGTTTGAGACTAATGACTAACTAGGATGTTGCTGTGGTTGCCAATTTGGTATGGCTCCCTCCGTGACTGCTCAGTTGGCCTCTAGTGCCTTCTGTAAGTGGTTGCCTCGGGTCTTGGGCTTCTCCGGGGAGCCACCTTTCAGGTCAGCTTGGACTCTGCTGGGCTGGTGGATCACGTACCACAGGGTGTGTGATCTCTGTTGAGCTTTCACTTCCTGTGCAGGATTTTTCCCCATTCCATGTGCTCTGGCCCAGGCTGTTAGATCATGCAGTGGCGACCCCACCGGGTGTGTGGTTTCTGTCGAGTCTCCGCCTCCCTGGCCGCACGTCTCTCCCCTCTGTGCGCACTGTGCTGGGCTGGGGCGTGTCTTCTGCACCCCTCATCTATCAGCTGGGCCTTCAAGACCCTGCTCAGCACCGCCTCGCCCAGAAAGTCTACCAGGTTTCTGCTAGGCACAGACGACCGGTCTCTCTGGGTGCCTTTGTAGCACTGTGTAGATCTTTCTCGGGTCTTGTTCACCTTTGTATCCCCCCGGTATAAACCGAGTCTAGTGCCCGCCTGCAGCCTGCTCTCCGGCAGGTTCAAGCGGACCTGGGAACTCTCCTACCGCACTATTCCCAACCAGAAATTCGTTAGGCTTTTTTCCAAACTGGTGGCTGCAGAGATGGTATCTGCCTCCCAGTAACAGGAAGTTACCGGGGGCCAGAGTCCAGGGTGTGCTGGAGTGACAGTCGGCCCGCCCGTACTTCCTTGCCCTCCCAACACTGGCCGGGGATGCCCCAGGCCACCAGCCCCACCAGAGAACCACGGAGGGAGTGGGAGAGGAGGCCGGCCCACAGGCTCCGGAAAGCCCCGCGCCGGGCCAAGCAAGTGGGAGGGCTCAGTGATGGCCGAGCAGGGTGGAGCTGCCAGCACCTGGGAAATGGAGGCAGCACCGGGGCGGTGAGTGGCCTAGTGGTGCAGGCAGGAGCCGGGTGGGCATCCGCCCCCCGAATAGAACTGGGCCAAGGGTCACTCACAGGGTTGTGCCAGGTCAAGTGTTCACTCTCTGTCTCTGGTTTGTCGCCTTCCATGTTCTCGGCCGCTGCCACCTCGGGCTGTTTAGTCGCGGCGCGGCTCAGGCGCTCCCAGGAATCTTCTTTAATGCCGGCCTGAAACCTCGAATCCTGAATAAGGCAGCTGGCCGCCTTCAGCGCGGCCCCGGCCTCCGGGATTCTGGCTGCATCCACAGCAGCCCTGGCGCCGTGTTCCCTGTTTTGAGACTCGCTTTTGCAGCTAAGAAACAGTTCTTTTCCTGCTCCACACTTCAAAGCTGTTGCCTGTAAATGAGGTAGCCTCTCCTGCCGGGGGCAAAGTGGCGTTCAGCCCCCACGACCGGCCAGCAGCTGCAGTCCTCCCTTAAGAGATGGCGAGAGGAAGGTCCACAAGTTTCCCGGCTGCCTGAGGCCCAGTGGCCGCCTTTTCCACCTCAGCTACTCCGCGCCAGCTGCCGCAGCCACGGCCATCTTGAAACTCCCCCAAATAGTGACATTTTGTCTGAGCATTCCTGGTTATTGACTTTGAATGAAGATTATACTGTCTCTGATATATTAGTTTTTTCTTCAGGATTCGAGCATCTTTCAATCCCAGGTTCATCTGTGTGTCTGCCCTTGGAATTCAAAGGGCTGCTGGTCTCTTGGCAATCATTAAGGCGCTTGTGGTGATGTTTGCTAAGCAACAATACAATGGTTCCACCGACATGAAGCACTCTTTCCATTTCTTGTAGAATGCTTTTGATGTCTTTTCCTAACTTAAACTTTTTCCCAAATGGAATATCAGAAATAATAACACTGACACTTTCTGAAGATAATGGCAATTCTACAACAGAGACTTTAAGTAACTCAATTTTGTCCTTCAAGCCTGCAGCTTTCAGATTGTCATACTCACCTAGTAACTGTGAGTCGCTGACATCCGCACCCACATAATACACATCTGGCCATTCTTTAGCAGCTTAAAAGTATTGTTCCAAGTCTACACATTGGATCCAAAACAAATGCACCAGCCTCAATTTCAGCGAGAGATGCTATTGCCCATGCTGTGGTGGATCGCAGTCCAGCCACCTTGATGTAAGTTCTGCTTGCTAAAGGAACCCTGAACAAAGGAATGCCCATCACAGAGTAAATGACATTTAGATGTATGAAGACCTCTAAATTAGGATTCCTCAAATCTGCTTTCCAACCAAACTGTTTGATAAGAGCAATTCCAATTACTCTTCCTGCTTCCTGTGAAGTAAAGGCCTTTCCAATAGCTCCACTGCAGCAACAAGGAACTTTGAAAGTCAAGTCGTTCTAGTTAAGAGTATTAGTTATTTTCTTTACATCATTCTGAAATTCTTCTTGAAATTCTTCTTTTTTAGATATAAAATCCCTTGGCTCCAGAGTTTCTTGGTCTATTTGTTTTTCCAGTTGACATTCCCAGTGCTTTACTATCTTTTACATTTGTTCTATCCATAATTTCCTTGAAACAATGATTTCATTTTCTACCACTTTTCTTTTTAGTGGGTTAGCATCTCTTTGAAAAAGTTTTTCCTTTTTTTGCATCAAGTTCAAGAAGATTTTTCCAATTTGAAATGGTATTCAACCAACTTCCTGAATCATCATTTATAAATCTTTGCATTTCATTAAATATTTTTCTTTTACTTACAGAAGAAACAGTAAGTGGAAACTGCAACTTAATCAGCAAAAATAACCTCTCTGCAGATTTTAATTTCCTCAGCATATTCAAATCACAACAGGTGGTGAAAAAAACCTTTCCTGAAATATATTCAACAGATGAAATGTCTCCAGGGATTTGCTTCAAAATAACATGGGATGGAGTGGAGGGAGGTATGAATGAAGCAGAATTCACCATGGGTTGATCTTTGTTGCAGCTGGTTGATGAGTAGGTAGGATTACTCATGGATTCTGTTTACTTTTGTAAATGCGTGAAATTCTCATGATAAAAAGCTGAGTGACCGCCAGCCACGCACCCATACCTCCTGCATCAGGAAGGGCTACAGGCAGGGCCCGACCCGGCTCTCCCTGCACCACCGCCATGTAGGCTCCTCGTATTTTCTTTTAATTCTATTTTTCCACAAACTTTTTAAAATACCTTCATATAATTATCTCAGTTCACAGATGACATAATTTTATAGGTATAAAATCCTTAAGACTCCATAATAACTTATAACTAATAAAAGAATTCAGCAAAGTTGTAGAATACAAAATCAACATTCAAAAATCAGTTGCATTTCTATACAATAACAATGAAGAGTCTAAAAAAGAAATTAAGAAAGCAATTCCATTACCACAGCATCAAAAAGAATAAAATATTTAGAAATAAACCTAACCAAGGAGATCAAAGATATATAATGAAGACGTTGCTGAAAGAAATTAAAGAGATAAATAAATGGAAAGACATCTTGTATTCATGATTAAAAGACATCATTTTAATATTAAAATGTAAATACTATCCAAAAATGATATACAAATTCAATGCAGTCCCTACCAGAAATCCAACAACTTTTTCTAGAAATAGAAAAATCTTTCCTAAAATCCTTATAGAATTTCAAAGGACCCCAAATAGTCAAAACAATCTTAAAAAAAAAAAAGATTAAAGTCGGAGGTCTTACACTTCTTACAAAGCTACTATATTAGTGTGCTTGGACTGTTATAACAAAATACCATAGACTGGGTGCCTTAAACAATGGACACTTATTTACTCATAGTTCTGGAGACTGAGAGTCCAAAATCAAGGTGGAAACAAGGTGGGTATCTGGTGAGAGCTGTCCCCTCAGGTTGCAGATAGCTTCCTTCTTGATGTATGGTCACATACCTGTTCTTTGTGTGCAAACTAGGAGAGAGAGAAAGAAGATATAGAAGAGAGAGAAGACAAAGAAAGAGAATGCTCAGGAGCACTTTGGTGTCTCTTCCTAAGTTGTATGTACATATTTTTGTTGGCTGGCACAGGCATTGGTGTCTTTTCTTATAAAAACACTAATCCTATAGGATCAGGGCCCCACCCTTATGACCTCATTTAGCCTTAATTATTTCCTTACTCCAAATACAGCCACACTGGATGTTAGGGCCTCAATATATGAATTTGGGGGTAGGGGTGACAAGAACAATTAGTCTATAACACCTACAGTAATTAAGTCAGTGTGGTACTGGTAGAAAGACAGACATATAGACCTACGGAATAGAACTGACAGCACAGAAATAAACCCTCACATATATGGTCAAGTGATTTTTGACAAAGGTGCTAAGACTATTCAATGGGGAAAGGACAGTCTCTTCAACAAATGGCATTAGGAAAACTAAATATTCATGCAAAAGAATGAAAGTTGGACTCTTGCCTTACAAGATATACAAAAATTAACTCAAAATGGATCAAAAACTCAAGTGCAAGAACTAAAACTATAAAAATTTTAAAAGAAAATATAGGGGGAAAGCTTCATGACATTAGATTTGGCAATGATTTCTCAGATATGCCAACAAAAGCACAGGCAACAAAAGAAAAAAATAATAAATTGGACTTCATCAAAATTGGAAACTTCAGTGCATCAAAGGACTCTATCAACAGAGCATAAACGCAATCCACAGAATGAAAAGAAAACATTTACGAATCATACATCTGAAAAGAGATTAATATCCAGAATGTATAAAGAACTCTTACAACTCAACAACAAAAAAATAAACAACCCAATTAAAATATGGGCAAAAGACTTGAGTTGACATTTTCCCAAAGAAGATATACAAATATCCAATATGCACATGAAGAGATGCTCAACATCACTAATCATTAGGGAAATTACAATCAAAACCACTATGAGATATCACTTTATAGCTATTAGTATGGCAAATGTTAATAAAAAACAAAACAAAATAATATGTTGGCAAGGATGTGGAGAAATTGGACCTCTTGTACACTGCTGGTAGGAATGTAAAATGATGCAACAACTGTGCAAAACAGTATCTTCATTCCTCAAAAAGCTAAACATAGAATTACCATATGCTCCAGCAATTCCACTTCAGAATATATACCCAAAAAAATTAAAAGCAGGGACTTAAATAGACATTCATACACCAAAGTTCATAGCAGCATTATTCACAACAGCCAAAAAGTGGAAACAACCTAAATGTTTATAAATAGATAAATGGATAGACAAAATGTAGTATATCTATAAAATTGAACATTATTCAGCCTTAAAAATGAATAAAATTCTGACACATGCTACAACATGGGTGAACCTTAAAGATTTTATGCTAAGTGAAGTACGCCAGATAGAAAAAGAACAAATATTGTATGATTTCTCTTATATAAAGTACCTAGAGTAGTGAAACTCCTAGAGATGGACAGTAGAATAATGGTTGCCAAAGGTTTGTGGAGAGGGGTAAGTGGAGAGTTATTGTTTAATGGGTACATTATGGGAAGATGAAAGAAGTTCTGAATACAGATGGTGGTGATCATTGCACAACAATATGAATGTACTTAATGCCACTGAATTGTACACTTAAAAATGGTTAAAACGGTAAATTTTATGTTATATATAATTTAACACAACTTTAAAATTTTTTCAGGTCAAGCTCCTAAGCTAATATTGCCTTCAAATTCTTCAAATGTCTCACCCTCTTTATAATACCCAAGAGATGAGAACATGACTCACATCAACCCAAGTGGGTATGAACTTGGAAAGTATACCTCAATCACATTCCTAGATGACATTGCCCCAGCCCAAAAGTTCATCACTGGAGATGAAATCACCTAAAATGACATCATTCCAGTCTAAGACCTTGGAGATAACTTCACCCCCTACACAGAAGACTTCACCCCAGACACTGAGACCACCACCCCCGTGATGCCCACATCTTGCCTTTCCTAAGACACTGACATATTGGACACAGGACATTTATTGCTTTTCTTTCTTTAATATTAGGGATTCTATTGCTTCCTGAGCTCATTGTTTACTTAGAGCATGATGCTGGTATATGTACACTTCTACACTCCTATGCCTAAAGAGAAATCTTGTAAAGGTTATTAACATATTAGCATTGGTGCCATTCTAATGACTAATGGAGATTATTGCTTTCTTCAAGATGCAACCGCCTCTTAGACCACCCCTCGACTGCTGGAGGAGATGACCTCCCACTTTCCAATGCCTTCTCCTACCCCTACCCTCCAACTTTCCACCACTACCTCCTGCCCTACATCTTCAGCCATGACCACCATAACTATGCCTCTTGTTTGGTTCTAAACAAATATCACTAACCTTTACATATATTTTACTAAACTATCAGTTCATAGCGTCCAATAGCATAACTACTAGACCTGCTACCTTGACCCAATAGATACACCAAGATATTGTCATTTTATATATATATAAAACCCATACTTTTAACACACTCTACAACTCCACCAATGGTATAGTTAGATACCCTGAAAATTTCAGATCTGTTTTCTTGGCTAATGTCATATAAATGAGGAACTTGATTATGGCTGGCCTACAAGGACTTTCTATACTTCTACTTGTTTTCCTCCTTTTTATTCTCATAATAAAATGTTTTCTTTGCTGTTTAAGGCAACTTGTGCCCTACGCTCCTCTACTATTCAGGCCACTTAAAATGGATGTCAATACATCAAGAGGTCAATTGTTATTTATTTTTTGTATTAATGCTGTCTTGATCCAATTTTGAAGCCCTGGCTAGAGGCCTGTCAGTTCCTTTTCTCGGATGGCTGACTAAATCCACACCCCAACCACTTCCCTTACAGGGTGTTCACACTCTGGGACACTGTGAACCAGCTCTAATCACTTAGGGAGCAGGTTACAGACAGCTATGGACAGCCCCTATACCCTGGAGCCTGAGAAATTGTTCAAATTAGCCAATCCACAGGGAGGCAGTGAAACCTAGCTAGCCTTACCCCACTTGCCATAAATAAGCTACTCCTTACAGCTCCAACTTGCTGTTACCCAAATGCAATCCCCTGTGTGGTCCTGCCTGACAGCCTTCTCTAGTCTGGAGCTGTAAGTAATTTAAAGTTCTTTCTTTCATCTTTCCTTGTGACAGTGTGTTCTGTCCTGCTATCAAAAGGATCTTAAAATCTTGTAAAACAACCCTAAATTACACCATATACAAAAATTAACTCAAAATGGACCACAGACCTAAATGTAAGAACTAAAACCATAAAACTCTTAGGAAAAAACAAAGGGGTAAATCATTATGACCTTGGATTTGGCCATGGATTCTTAGATATTACACCAAAAGTATGAACAACAAGAGAAAAACTGATAAATTAGACTTCATAAATTTAAGAACTTTTATGCATCAAAGGACGTTAGAAAGAAAGTGAAAAAAACAGCCTACAGATTAGGAGGAAATATTTGCAAATTATATATCTGATAAGGCATTAACACCTAGAATATACAAAGAACACTTACAACTCAACAAGAAACAACCTAATTAAAAAATGGGCAAAAGACTTGAATAAATATTGCTCCAAGGATATACAAATATCCAACAAGCACATGAAAAGATGCTCAACATCATTAATAATTAGGAAAATACAAATCAAAACCATTTTCTTATGATGTCAACCTGCTTATATATCAGTGTTTCATAGGTTCCTAGGGTAAAAAAGATTCCTATCTTTTTTTTTTTCCACCAAAGTGTACACACGCCACTGCTTCTTAAACATATGCATCACTGTGTATCATTTCAGGTGGTCCACAGACTTTGTCAGTTGAGAATATCTGGTCTAGGTCCATCAGTGTGGTCAGCATGTCAGAATTCTTTAGGCACTGGCCTAAATCTGGCTGAGAGGGCACCAGGGTGCATACGAACTGACAGACAGAAACCCTGCAGCACAGCTAGGCTCCTCATAACTGCCTTAAAGGTGAGGACCAAGCAGGCTGCACTTCCTAAATCAAGTGGGAGGCAGCACACAGGGTCCAGGAGTCTTCCACCAAGACACTATTGAATAAGTATGGAGAGCAGGCAGAACTGGGGAGCTCTCCCCCCAGAATTACTTCTTCAAGCCTCTGGAAACCCTCAGCTGCAGGGGTCTAGAAGGGATCTGTTCTGGTTTCCAGTGGCAAGAACACTTCCTCTTTCTGCTGGGGCTGAATTACCCCTATGAGAATTTGGGGGAAGGATGAAGGGAGGAGCCAAAGGCGTTAACTCAGGTCACCACTTGGTCACCTATCCACGTATATTTTTGGAGTGAGCAACAGTCAGGTGCCTGAATGCAGGGAATGAGAGGCTCTGGAATATGGGAGGGGGCAGGGACTCTTGACAGGGCAGGAGAATCAGACCATCTCCACATCCCTCACACCCTCAGCTGCCTTGTCCTTACAGCTCTTGCCTTTGCCCAGAGCTAAACCTCTGAAAAAGAAGAGCATGGGCCAAATCTTCAAAACTAACATTTTAAAATTTTCTGTCAACCATTAGATTCCAGCAAGATTCTTAACACTCAGCAATTGTTTGGAACCATCAAATAAATGTGTGTGTGTGTGTGTTTAAATAGAACATAACAGACCCAACTATTTATAATTTTTTAAATGAATATTTTGTATGTAGCCAATTGCATTCATTTTCTATATGGTAAGAGTTTGTTCTAAACTTAATTTGGTCTCTCTTCTGAGTAAAAAAATTGGAAACTTGTCAGTTGTTTTCTCTATATTAGATACTTTCTTTAGAGTGGAATAGCTCTATCTAATTTTGTGCGTATAAGAATAACCCATAATGAGGGGAGTAAATTAAATAAAACTGAAAATATTAAAAAGAAAAAAATCCCCATTTCAATCACTTGCTTCCCTATTTGACAATCCACCCTCTACCCATTACGTGAAGGTCTGAACCACAGTAGGAATGAACATCCGTAGCTGAGTGGAAAAGCAGATTGAGGGAGTAGGTGCTTTGGAATAAAAGAAGAGAAAGAACAAAAAATTCTTCAGAGATGTACCACTGCCCAGTAGTCTTAAGAGAAGATGCAGCCCCTCCCTGATAACCACAGAAGGATAAATCCATACCACAGGTAGAAGGGGCCTCATTTGACCTCTGGGATCAGCAAAAATCAAAATGAATGACAGGGTGTCATGTGGTGAGGAGGGGGAGGGAGGGGGGTGACTAGTGAAGGGAAGAAGTGGGCTGGTTCCTGACGCACTTTTTGCTTGTGGGAGGAGAACTAGGGACTCGAGACCACTGGTGACGTTTTTCTCACGTGATCAGGAGCCGACGTGTGCAGAAGTCCCTCTCCTCCAGGTACCAGCTCCCTGTTTCCGTGGAGGAAGGCTGACTTCAGACCGAGGGACAGAGGAAAAACTACTCTATAGCCCTGCAGGTCGGTACAAGGCTGGGACCCCTGAGGTGGGGATGGTAACGGACAGAGGCTACAAAGGATCGGGTCTGCTTTCCGGATTCCACCCCCCCCCCCCCCGCAACGTCCATTTCCCATTCATTTTGATGCAAAAAATTGTGTGAGTGTTGAGAGAAAAGTCTGAGTACCATAAGCCGTGGGAAAGTGTGGGCTTCAAGCGGAAGGAAATGTGAGAAGGAGTCATCTCCCCAGAATGGCTACAAATCCATCACCGCCTACGGACCCCTGGGTCTGGATGGCAGAGGGCAAAGACCAGAGCGGGTACAGGACTGGATTCTCTCTACTCCTTTCCCGATGCCCACTCGTTTGGTGCAAGAAATGGAGGGCTTGGTGGCGGGAGGGGGCGGGGGAGGAGCTAGACAGGGGTCAGGGATTGAGAATGGGTACCAGCTGGGATCTCCTAGGAACTAGGAAGCGGACGATTGGGCGACGACTGCTAGAGGAGGAGGACCAGGGAAAGGGACTGGGAGGAGGGGACTGGGAGGAAAGGCCCTGATCCCTGCAGGGTGAAGGGAGGCAGGTGCAGTCGGTGGCCCCAGGAGGCAGAGGGTGGACCCTGCAGCGGGTTCAGGACTGAGTTCTCTGTATTCCTTCTTCACCCCCATCCATTTTGGAGCCAGAAATGTTGGGCTGAGGGGGTCAAAAGGAGGAGATTCTCTACAGAAGAGAGAGAAAGAGGTTTGGTCAGGGTATGAGCTCCGTGTGGAGGAGATGGCTACTGAACTAGGGAGGGTTGAGAGGAGCTGGCATGGACAAAAAATTTTACCGACTTCTAAAAAAATTTGTCTTTTGCATTGAGAATAATGTGGGCTTTCTGTGTATGTGGGGAAGGCGGAAGTGGCAGGAGTGCTCTGAACATTTCTGTCTTGTCTCCTGCCTCCATTATCACCATTTTCAGAGAAGTGGTGGGCTTTACGCTACCTAGGTGCCCTGGGGTGGGGTTTTGGAATACAGAGATCTGAGTGAAACAGGATCTACCTTCTGAGCATCACTGTCCTAAACCCCACTCATTTTAGTGCAAGAAAAGATGAGATAGAAATTTGGGAGGGAGATTCATAAACATAAGAACACTGAAAATAATCTTTCTCTCCCATTGCCCAGTTGTAGAAAAATGGAGGCTCTTGGGGAGAAGCTGTAGAGGGGGAATCAGAGAAGGCAAGGGTAAGGGCAAGGGGGTGGTAGCAGTTGGGAAAGTGTTCACAAATACAGTCAGGAAAGAACCAAAGTCCCACTTGAAAGCCATTCACTTTCTCAATCCCTCATTCTCGTCTCTCTGTAGGTCTTCAGGTCTGTGGTTGTGGGCACCAACCCAGAAAAGAAAAGACCTGCAGTATCAATTCAGGTCAGTGGGAGAGGGTAACTGCCTCAGAACCCTTGGTAGCAGTAGTGACTTAAGCCAGAGCAGATGCTGGGGAGGCCACTGACTGCCACACTTCCTCCAGTCCTCCCTGTGGCGGTTTTAAAAGATATGACAGCTATCATGACCCTAAGGGAATACCGCGCTTTAAGGCTAGTGTGGGATAGAGGAGAGAAAAAGGAAGTGAGAGAAGGGAGGTGTGGCATCTGTGATGCCCCTTGAAAAGAAGCTCTGAAATCGGAGAACTGGCCGTCATTCTATTCTGTCTGCAGTTTTATACATCTTACAACTGCAGTCAAGGGAAAAAAGGAAAAAAGAAAAAAAAACTGCCCTGGATTACTGCAGGTCAGTTTAAGTTGGGACTACCCAGTTAAAACTGCTATGAGCATAGCTAAGAGCAAAGTTCAGGGACCAATCTGCTCCTACACATTTCTCAGCACACCTCCCCTTAAATGTAGGGAGAAGCACATGTGAAAGTTTCTGCAACATGTGAACATATGTGAAGTGGGAAGGAAAGGAAGGAATGTAAGTGTGGGAATGCACCTGGATGGTGGTAGGGTAAAAAAAAAAAAAAAAAAAAAACCCTAAGTCACAAAAAGCAAGTACTATCTGGACCTGCGTTCCACCCCCTGAGCCCTCAATGTCCTGTGTCTCCTCTTTGTCTCCTAGGACAGGCAAAGGAGGAAATTTTTCAACATGGAAAAGGTCTACAAAGAAAACAAAGGAAAGCTAGAAAATGAGGAAAAGCCAGAAGATGAAGGAAGTACAGAAGATGAAGGAAAGTCAGATGAGGAAGAAAAGCCAGACGAGGCGGGAAAGCTAGAGGATGAGGGACAGCCAGGTGATGAGGGACAGCCGGGAGATGAAGGAAAGCACGAAAAGCAGGGAAAGTGCGAAGATGAGGGCAAGTCACAGGGCGAGGGCAAGCCAGAATCCCAGGCAAAGCCAGAGAGCGAGCCGCGGGCAGCCGAAAAGCGCCCGGCTGAGGATTACGTGCCCCGGAAAGCAAAGAGAAAAACGGACAGGGGGACGGACGATTCCCCCAAGGACTCTCGGGAGGACTTACAGGAAAGGCATTTGGGCAGTGAGGAGATGATGAGAGAATGTGGAGATATGTCAAGGGCTCAGGAAGAGCTAAGGAAAAAACAGAAAATGGGCGGTTTTCACTGGATGCAAAGAGATGTCCAGGATCCATTCGCTCCAAGGGGCCAACGGGGTGTCCGGGGAGTGAGGGGCGGTGGGAGGGGCCAGAAGGAATTTGAAGACATTCCATATGTTTAATATCATTTGCCTTTAATTCTGATTTCTCTGGTGGGAATATTGCCAGTCCTGCTTTTCCTGGCAGGCATTTACTGTGCACTGTGCTTTTAACCTTATGCTGATAATTTCCTTTAGGAGTCACTCTTGTTACCAGCACATTTTTGACCCAACCACAGCGCTCTTTTAGTAAAGAATTTTCGCCCATGTGCATGGAAGAGATATTCATGGTGCATTATAACATAATAATAAAACATTTTTCAGAACACCGATACAGTATCAGCCCATTTTTTGAAAAATAAATATAGTTACATAATACATTCATGTGCACGGAAAACTATGCAACTGGGTAGACCAAACAGAAATAATGGTTTTCTCTGTGTGGTGGAACTGGAGAAGATTTTTTTTCCCCCTCATATGTACTTTTTCCCTTAAAAGACACAGGTTACTTTTGTCATAAGGGAAATAAAAGATAAATAAAATAGAAAAAAAAATACATACTAGGCAATCAAAAGAATTGCCCAGGGAGCTCATAAAGGCAGTAGAGACACTTAAAATTCTTGATGTCAGGACATAAAATGATAGGTAAAAGTTGCATTACCTCTGGGATTCAAAGTCAGAGGAATCAACCTAGAGGTTGCTACCAACCCATTACTGTAAAGGACAGCCTTGTCATCTTTGAAACGGGGATAAAATTTATTTCCCATGACTGTGGAGTACATCAGACGTGGCAATGAGTGCAGAAGTTGTCTTGAGCTGACTCTTACCCTCTCCCCTGCACTAGAAACACAGGGTCAGACACTTCGGAGAAGGCTGAGGGAGGTCTCACCTGTGCTCAGAAACAAGTCCAGACAGCTGAGATGTGAGTGCCACCCTCCCTTGAGTAATGCCATATCTGCTGGGAGTTGTGCTGCCTTTCTGGAGTCCTGCACCCTCCTAAGACCCCTGCTGCTGCTGGTGGGCTAGAGTTCTCAACATAACAAAGCCCTTTTGATTTCTCTGGAGCTCCTGGTGAGTTGAATCTCCACTGTATTCCTTTCTGAACTGTGGAGAATGTTCCTCTCCTCACTTTATAGTTGTGTTAATCCTGACATGAAATGTGACAAAATGCTTTGTAAAATCTTAACTAATATATTTTTCAGACATCACAATCACCCCACTAGACTTGCCCTTCTCAAAGCAAAGAATTTATCTCACTCATTTTGCATACCCCACAGCACATAGTAGAAGCTTAAAAAAATAAATATATTAATTATTGAGTCAGTTCTTGGCCAAATTCTACCTCTGATTGAATGCAAAGTCTTGAGCATGTCATTTCATTATTTAGGGATTGAGACTTGCCACTTTAAAAGGAACACAACAGGAGAGGGATCATACCACAATTCATTGCTAAATGATTTCACCATTGGATATAGTAGTGTTTTTCAGTTTGCTAGCCACTAACAGAACACGTGCACCAAAATCACCTGGCTATCTTGTTGAAAATGCAGAAACCTGGCTCCCATCTCACCCAATGCATCAGAATCTCTTCTGATTTTTCTCTATAATGAGTGTGTGTTTATGTGTGTGAGTATCTTTTGCTTTTAGCTCATTTTGATTTTTATCAAATGGGTACATACACAAAATTTTAAAATCCAATAATGCAAAAGAGTTTATTATTAAAAATTACAGTCTGCCTTGCCAGTCCATTTCCAAGAGGCAACTACCATAAATGTTTTTGGTTTCTCCTGGTATTTATCTCCATATTTCTAAATAATGTATATATACTGCTATTTCTTTTTTTAATGGCTTTATTGAAATGTAATTCACATACCATAAAATTCATCTTTTTAAAGCATACAATTCAGTGGTTTTTAGTATATTACCAGAGTTCTGAAACTATCACCACCATCTACTTCCAGGATATTTTCATCACCCTAAGAAGAAATTTCATATTCATTAGCACACAATGGTTTGACCATTTCCCCCTTTCCCTAGCACCTGGCAAGCACTGATCTCCTTTCTGTCTCTATGGATTTGCCTATTCTGGATATTTCATATAAATAGAATCATCTCGCTTCTTTCATTTGCCATTGTGTTTTCAAGTCCGCACATACCACTACTAAACATTTGTGTACAAGTTTTTGCATGTAAATATGTTTCCAGTTCTTTTGGGTATATACCTAAAAGTGGAATTTCTGAGTCATGTGATAATTCTATGTTTATCTTTTCGAGAAGCTGCCAAACTGTTAAGCAACTGTGGCATTTGACAATACCATGAGCAGTGTATGAGGTTTTTAATTTCTCCATATCCTCATCAACATTTGTTATGGCCTGTATTTTTGATTAGTGGATGTGAAGTGATATCTCATCATAGCATTTCTCTAATGGCTAATGATGTTCAGCATCTTTTCATGTGCTTATTGGCCATTTGTATGAGGATACTTCAAAAAGTTTATGGAAAGACTCATGTTATCTTCCAATTCTATTTCTCCACGAACTTTTTGAAGTACCCTTGTACATCTTCTTTGAAGAAATATGTATTCAGATCTTTTGCTCATTTTTAAATTGTATTGTCTTTTTATTACTGCATTGTAAGAGGTTTTTTGTTTATTCTGGACACAAGTCCCTTATTGGATATGTGACTTGCAACTGCTATTTCTTGACTTGTTAAATTTAGTCACTATCTATTGACTTTCTGATATGATAATGGAGTAATTCTCTCTTACCATAGTAATCCCCACTCTCTATTGCCTGCCTCCCAGTATAGCTTTACCACACACAATGTGTATTTTAACAAGCATCCCAATGAATGTGTTGCTTAATTCTGAAGGCTAATTGTGTGTTTGTCAGGTTAGGCTAAACTTATGCTAGGCTAGCTAACAATCCCAAAACCTCAGTGGCTTAACACAACAAAGGCTTATTTCTCAAACTTCATAAAGGTTGGGAAGGAAGAGGCCGTGTTCCTCATAGTTTCTCAGGGATCCAGACTAACTGTGATGCCACTGCAGTAGAGGAAAAGAGTACATGAAGATCTTACACTTGCTTTTCTACACTGTGGTCAAAGAGGCAATATAAATCACCACTGTTCACAGCCTACTACTTCATATTTCTAGCTCCTTTAATTCTGACAAGCAATTCTGATAGAGGTGTTATTATGCCTTTTATAGAGATGACAGAACTGAGATTCAAAGTGGATAAATGATTTATGCAAGGCCATATACCAGTAAGGGGAAGAGCTTAGATTGAAATCCGGGTTTGTGTGGCTCTAATGCAATAATTTTTAGTTAGTTTGCTTTCCTAATCCCTGGAATTTGAATTTTATCTTAACCTTATTGTCTGACCAGTCCGTTAAGATGTCAGAAAATTAGTAATATTTACTCAGATGACAAAAAAGAGCAAGGCTCGCAATGGCATTGCTTCCTCTACCATCAATGCCTTAAAAAGGCATTTTCACACCAATTCCAGCTTGATTGCACTGGCCTCCAAATCGTGAGCTGTGTCTGCAATGAATGTGGGTGTTCAGACAGGTGGTGATACCCCTTTTCTTTTGAGTTGTAAGACTGCATGCTCCTGTAGGCAAGATCCCTTTGTCGGAGTGTTTTATACTTTTGGGTTCAGGCTGACTTAAACATCAGAAGCACTGCACCAGGCAAACACTGAACTGCAGTCACCACGAAAACATCGAAACAGATCCAGGCACAACCTTGCCCTTCCGTAAGTCTGAGCAAGATGGGTCGGGGTTATTTTCCCAACTATATCCACACCTCAATTGTTCTGGTGACTATTTCACTGGACTCTGAGATAAAAGTTTAACCTTGCTACCTTAACCCCAAATTATCTGGTTAAGCCCAAATTGCAGCTTGCTCTAACAAGGACAAATGCTTTAAACGGTTATGCTATAAAGTTTTATTTCTATGCTTACAAAAGTCTCCTACATAACCCATAGAGAAAAAGGACAGGAAAAGAATGCAAATCTTTATTACTGACAATGAAGAGAGTTCTTGTCATTGGAGACTGTTGAACCTATCACCCATCCATGCTGAGCCAACAGACAATGGCCAATATTGCTATGGATTATTATATCAGAGATATCCACTTTACTTCTCCATCACTTTCCTTTCAAACCTAAGAAATGTTTTTGAAATATGAAGAGAAATGTTCCTGAGAATAGGCCCCAATTCTCTGTTCACTACAAGTCACTGGAGCAAAACAGTCTGTGCTGCTTATGGGAATCAATGGGAACTTTTAATTGAATATAATATTTAAGTTGTAAAATGAACAAAACAATTTCCTGTTATAGTTCCAAATGGAGAGCTGAAAGAAATGTCACTTACACATTAACAACAGAGAAAAAATGAGAAAAATTGCAAAATAAATTTTCTTCAAATCATTGGGAAACTGGGGTCTTAGGGCAAAAATTATCCTAAAATATAGAGAGAGACACTTGGAGGAAGAAATAGTACCCAAGTATTTGCTTACCTGTAATAGATACCACCAAATGCCATGTAGACCAGTAAGAAAATCCAGCTTGAAATTGTTAATGAATTTCTAAAGACTAAGAGAGGGCTAGCATGAGAGTGTGCAAAGTCAAGTCCCTGAGGGCCACAGACATAAAGGAGCTTGCATTCTCCCAGTCTTTACTCCAGAAACCCCACTAGGTGTTTCCAGGGAAGATCAGTGAGACTGTGAAAAAGCTTGCCCCATAGTGCCAGCTAAAATGGGGAAATAGCAGTCACTGCTGAAATTCCAAATAGGCCCATCTCCCCTATCTCTCCTAGTAAACAAAAGTCTTAATATGAAGAAGAAAAAACAACAAAACCCATATCCTGAAGTCATAGCTGGAAACCCACTGCATCTGGGGAAAGGAGAGAGAAAAACAAAATTCCCTGAGGGGAAGGGGGCAGGCATGTGTGATAGGCTCAGCATTACATCTAGAAGAGAGGCATGAACACATGTGAAGGCTACTCCATCAAAACTCAGGCTCTTAGGGCCTGCCTAAGACGAAGACATGATCAGAACATCAGGGAGTGTCCTTGCTGCTCCCCAACACCATGCTAACAAACCTCCAGCAAAAAAAAAACCAGTGGAGGGCAACAAGAGACAGATTCTTTCTGGGGAGCAGCACAAAGAGAAAATTCAAAGCCAAGTGAAATGACCTAGAGTCAAATGGGAAGAAACATCAAACTCAGCCCAACTTCTGACTAGATTAAAGCAAACCTCCACACTAAAAGCTTAGCAGAAGAAAAGGCATGGACATACCCAAGCATTAAATCTATTTACCTCAGTAATTATTGTCTTATACACATCCAGTTTTCAAGTAAAAATTATGAGAAATAAAAAAAGAAAACAAAACAAAACATTCTGAAGAGACAAAGCAATCATCAGAACTAGAATCAGATATGACACAGATCTTGGGACTATCAGATAATTTAAAATAAATCTGTTTGATGTTCCACTTCTGGCATGGCAACTTGAGGAGCTTTGAGGATCCAATTCCCAGTGAAAGTTACCTTTAAAGGAACATAACCATTTAAAGTCTTTGAAAATGGTGCTAAGGGAATACAGAAAATGAAGAAATATTTCTTCAAAAAGTCTTCTAAAACTTAGTAAGGACAATGAGAATCTCTGGCATTTGAATCAAGATTCTCTCTTTCCTTTCTCCCTCCCAGCTCAACATGATGAAAACACTCCAGAAGGGCACAGCCAAGAACACAGGTCTCTCTCCTCCGCAAGCTCACACTTGAAGGGTCACAGTAATCTTTCCAGGAGGTACAGAATTTATATTCTGCCTTGAGCTATCTGTTGCAGAAGCAAAGTTCTGAGTGAATGCAGCTGAGAGGTGGGGACTCCCTTCTCCACTTATCAGACGGAGGCTTTAACTCCAGCACAGAGCGCTGAGAGTGTTGGGGCCCCAATTGCCTGGGAAAGGCAAGCTGAGAATATCTGAAGGTAATGCCCATCCCCAGTCAAGTGCCCCACTCCTAAAGCAAGAGAGACACTCAGAGAGCATTGTACCACTGTCCCCATCCCCAGCTCCAGAGCCTGGATTTTACCCAGGGGGAGAGGGAGGCTTTAAAACAGAGAGCTCCAAACCTCTTTCCAAAAGGACCAACTTCATTTGCCACACAGTGTGGAGAGGTCAAAGGCTAAAAGTGCTACAAAAATGCTGTAAATTTAAAGGAGGTCAGTAGATGCATTAGATATAAAAGGGTGGTTCAAAAAGTTAATGGAGGTCCATCCCCGTGGCTCACTCGGGAGAGTGTGGCACTGGTAGCAATGAAGCCACGGGTTCGGATCCTATATAGGGATGGCCAGTGCACTCACTGGCTGGGCGTGGTGCAGACAACACCTTGCCAGGGGTTGCAATCCCCTTACCGGTCCAAAAAAAAAGGTTCATGGAAAGATTTGTATTATCTTTTAATTCTATTTTTTCATGAACTTCTTGAAGTACCCTCATATAAGCTAAATGTTAGACCAACTAGTTTATCAGAGAGAACCAGGGAAAAACATAGATAAGTAGGCTCCTCTTGGGGTCAAAACAAATCTCAAATACTGACCTCAAAAACTGTCTCTGCAAAGAAGTCTAAATTTAATTCCGTGAATCTGTGGAGCATCTTATGCTCCAGTGCATTGTCAAAAACAATAGACAAAAGGGCAGGGTTGGCTGTTAGCTCTGTTGATTAGAACACAGTGTTATAACACCAAGGTCAAGGGTTCAGATTCCCCATAGCATCCAGCTGTGAAGACAAAACAAAACACAATAGAACAATTGGCCATCAATTAGTGGAGCTTAACAGCCAGACTTGCTCTGGAAAAGAGGATAGACAAAACAAGATTGCAAAAACCTAGATTGATTGTGGACATACTCAATGCTGTGCACTACGAGGAGCAACATAAGAGGTTTCGCACAATACAAATGTGAGGAAAAGTAAGTATCTTTAAACTAATCCAGCCAGGGGCGGAGCCCGTGGCGCACTCGGGAGAGGGCGACGCTCCCGCCGCGGGTTCGGATCCTATATAGGAATGGCGGGTGCACTCACTGGCTGAGTGCCCGGTCACGAAAAAGACAAAAAAAAAAAAAAAAAAAAAACACTAATCCAGCTAGAAACTAAGCAAACAAACAAATAACAGTAATAAGCCCCAGAGGGAGAAGATCAGTGCATGGAGTTGCTAAAATATATTATCTAAAATATTGTTTCAAATAAAATTATGAGAGATGCAGAGAAATAGGCAAGTATGCTCCATATATGGGGAAACAAGCAGAAAACAGACGCTTCCTGTGAAAGTTACCAAGTGTTGAACCTAACAGAAAAAGTTCTCAAAATAGCCAATATAAATATGTTCAAAGAATTTGAAAAACTCTGTGATTAAAGAAGTAAAGGCAGGCATGATGACAATGTCACATCAAATAGAGAAAATCAATAAAGAGATAGATACTATAAAAAGAACCAAATGGAATTTCTGGAAAGTACAAAGATTAAAATGAAAAATTCACTAGGAGCGCTCAACCGAAGATTTGAGCTAGCAGAAGAAAGAATTCATGAACTTTTGGATTGAGAGAGTTTATGCAATCTTAAGAGAGAAAGAAAAGAAAGAAGAAAAATAAACAGAGTCTCAGAGAAATGTAGGACACCATTAATTGCACCAACACATATATAATGAGAATACCAAAACAAGATTACAGAGAGAAAAAAGCAGAAAAAATAAAAGAAATAATGTCTGAAAGCTTCCTAAATTTGATTAAGAAAACATTCATATACATATCCAAAAAGCTCAATGGATATCAAGTGAGGTAAATGTAAAGAGATGTACAAACAGACACATCAAAATAAAAACGCTGAAAGCCAAAGACAAAGAGTAAACGTTGAAAGAAGCAAGAGAAAAATGACTCATCACTTAGAAGAGAACCCCATTAGCAGCTAACATTATCAAAACAGTAGATGCCAGGAGAGAGTAGGATAACATATTCAAAGTCCTCAAAGATAAAAACTGTCAACCAAGAGTCTTATATTCACAAAGTTATTTTTCAAAAATGAAGGCATTCCCAGATAAACAAAAAAAAATGAGAAAGAGCATACTTACCTTACAGAAAATACTAAAGGAAGTTCTCTAGGCTGAAAGCAAATAACCCGAGACAGTAGTTTGAGTTCACACACACACAAAGCACACATAAAAGGTAATTATATAATTATAAAAAACAGTGCAAATGTATATTTCTTCCCATACTTCTCTTAACTTATTTTAAATAGCAATTATTTAAAACAATAGGTTTACCTTATTGTTGAACTTAAGAAGGTTAAATAAGAAGGTTAACATAATATAGAAAATAAGAAGATTAACATAATAAATTCTATTAATATATACTTTTATTTCTTTCTTTTTTCATCTTCTATAAAAGACATAAAATTATAAAAATAATAATGATGACAATGGTTAGGTTTATAACATTCATAGATGTAATATGTAAACAATAATACCACAAAAAGTGAGAAAAGTGAATAGAGCTACATAAGAGTGAGTTTTCTGTAATTCACCAAAGTTATTATAAATCTTAAGTAGACCCGATAAGTTAAGATATACATGCAAAGTTCTAGGACAATGACTAAGAAAATAAATCCAAAAAGATAATTAAAAATCAATAAAGAAATTAAAATGCTTCATTAGAATAGGTACTCTTAATGCAAGAAAAAAGCAGGGAAAAATAAAAAATAAATGAGACATGTGATAGACAAAAAGTAAATTGGCAGACATAAATCCAATTATATCAATAATAACATTAAATGTGAAAGATTAAACAATTTAAACCAAAGGCAAAGATTGTCAGGTTGGATTTTTTAAAAATCCAATATATGCTGTCTACAGGAGACACACGTTAGATTCAAAGATACAAATAGATTAAAAGTAAAAGGGTGGAAAATATATGAGAGTACTTCAGAAAGTTCATGAAAAAGGAAAATTAAAAGATAATACAACTTCTGGGTATATACCCAGAAGAATAGAAATCATGATATTGAAGGAATGCCTTCACTCCCATGTTCATTGCAGGTCTGTTTACAATAGACAAGACATGGAACCAACCTAAATGTCCATTGATGGATGATTGAATAAGGAAACTGTGGTATATATACACCATAAAAAAAATGAAATACTCTCATTGCAACAACATGGATGAACCTGGAGAAACTTATGTTGAGTGAAATAAGCAAAGCACAGAGGGATAAATACCTCATGTACTCACTCATATGTGAGAGCTAAGAGAGAAAGAAGAAAGGAAGGAAAGACCACAGTGGTGTGTTGGTCTTGCAGAGGGAGAGAACATTCCTTGGGCTACATAGTGGAGTGGGGGGGGAGACAAAGGGGGAGGGAAGTTGGGGATAATTAGTTGGGGACACTGGGTACAAATGTAATTTGTGGTAATGGGTATGCTGCCAGTATGAATCTGGCCCTCACATCATGGGCACAAGGGGTGACAATCGGCTTTTTATCTCATGAATATTCAAAATAAAAAAAAATAATACAAGTCTTTCCATGAACTTTTTGAAGACCCCATGTATTATACAAACAACAACAGTAAGAAAACTGTAGTGGCTATGCTATTATCAGACAAAATAAAATTTAAAATAAAAAAAGTTTCTAGAGATTAAAAAATGATGTTTTATAATGATAAAATAGTCCATTCATCAGAAAGATAAAACAATATTACACATAGATACAACTAGCAACATGGCTCCAAAAACTGACAGAATTGATGGGAAAGATATACAACTCAACTGTAATAGTTGGGGAGTTTTATACTCTACTTTTAATATTGGGTAGAACAATTAGGCAGAAGATCCAAAAGAAAATTTGAAGATGTAGAAATGCTATAAGTAAACTATGTGAATAGGATAAAGACAAACAACCCATGATCTTCTCCATAGATGAAAAAAAAAGAGAGAATTTGACAAAATCCAATACCATCTCCTGAGAAAAACATGTAACAAACTAGAAATAGAATAAGAATTCTTCAACCTCATTAAGAGAATCTACCAAAAAACCCACTGCTAACATTATACTTAGTGGTAAAAGATTGGATGTTTCCCTCTAAAATATCGAAGACAAGGATATCTGCTTTCAGCACTATTCAACATTGTACTGGAGGTTCTAGCCAGACCTATTAGGCAAGGAATTAAAATAAAGGGCATCTACATTGGAAAGGAAGAAGAAAACCTGTCTCTATTTAGAGATAACATAATCTTGTATTTCGAAAACAATAAGAATTGCACAAATAAACTATTCAAATTAATACTCAAGTTCAGCACTATTGTAGAATACTAGATCAATATACAAAAACCAACTGTATTTGTAATACAGAATCAATAAGCAAACTGAAAATACAATTAAGAAAATAATTTAATTTACAATAGCATCAAAATGAATAAAATACTTAAGTATAAATTTAACAAAAGAAGCACAAAATTTATAAGCTGAAAACTACAAAGCACCATTGAAAGATCTAGATAAAAGAAAAGACAAACTATGTTTAAGGATGGGAAGACTAAATATTGTTAAGGTAATAACACACAACATTGATCTACAGATTAAATTCTATTCTACTGATACAAATGTCCATTTTTATACTAGTATCACTGTCTTGATTATTGTGCTTTGTAGTAAATTTTGAAATCAGAAGTGTGACTCCTCCAACTTTTTTGTTTTGTTTTGTTATGTTTTGAATATTCAGGTTCCCTTGCAATTACATATGAATTTTATAATCAGCTTGTCAAATTCTAAAATAAATCTAGCTGGGATTCTGATAGGAATTGCATTGATTAAGTAGATCAATAGATTTAGTGTATTTCTTATTTCTTTCTATATACTCATGTAAGATCATGTCATTTCCAAATAGACATTGTTTTTCTTCTTTTCCAATTTGATGCCTTTTATTTCCCACCACTCTTATTAGATATAGTACTGGAAGTCCTTTCATGAAGTAAAGCAAGAAAAATAAGTAAAAGGTGTCCAGATGGGAAAGGAAGAAACAAAACTTTCTGTGTTCACAGACAACATGATTGTCTATATAGAAAATACTAAAGAATTCTCAAACTCACTTATTGGTTCTAGAATCTTTTAGCAAGGTCAAAGGATAAAAGGTCAACTTGTCAATTGTATTCCTATATACCAAAAATGAACTACTGACATTTGAAATTTTAAAAATACCATTTACAATAGCTCCAAAAAATGGATTACGTGTGTGTAAATAAAAAAAATATATATGTGCAGGACCTATTTGCTTACAATAATAAAACAGTGATCAAAAAATTAAAGATGACATTTTAAAAGGGAAACATATTCGTGGTTTGGAAGAATTAAAATTGTTAAGAAGCCAGTACTCCTCAGCTGGGTGTATATCCCAATGAAAATCAGAGCAAGCCCTTTTTGAAGACATTCACAACTTAGTTGTAAAATTGAAATGAAAAGCCAAAGGAACTAGAATAACAAAAACATTTTGAAAAAGAACAAAGTTAGAAGACACACACTATCCAATTTCAAGACTTTCTATAAAGCAGCATTAACCAAGACAGTGTGGTAATAGAGAAATAATAGATATATAGATCAATGAAACAGATTAGAGAGCTCAGAAATCAACCCACACAATGATAGTCTACTGATACTTGACAAATGCACAAAGTTAATTCAATGGATAAAGATTTTCTTTTCAACAAATGGTACTGGAACAACTGACCATCCATCTGCAAAGAAATGAAATAAATCTTAACCTACATCTAATACCTTACACAAAAATTAACTCAATTATAGACCTAAATGTAAAATGTGAAATTAAAACATTTCTAGAGAAAATCTATATGATCTTGGGTTTAGTGATGAATCTTTAGTTACAACACCAAAATCTAACAACTTGAAAAATTTAAAGATTTACATTACACTTTTAAATCTTTACATTATAAAGATTAAGAGCTTTTACTGTAGGAAAGACACTGTTATGAGAATAAAAATACAAGCCACAGACTGGAAGAAAATATTTGCAAATCACATTTCTGATAAAAGACTTTTATCCAAAAGAAATAAATGACTCTTAAAAACCAACAATGGAAAAACAATCCCCAAAACAGGGTGGGGGGGGGAGTAAAGATACGAACAGAGATGTCATCAAGGACTATATAGAGATAACAAATAAGTACATGAAAAGATGCTTAACATCTTTAATGAGGAAAATACATATTAAAACCACAATTAGATACTACTGTACACTTACTAAAATGGCATAAAATGAACAAACAGACAAACAAAAACCCAAAATGAAACAATAGCAAATGCTGGTAAGGATATGGGATAAAAAGAATTCTCATTCATTGCTGGTGGGAATTCAAAATGTTACAGTCAATTTGAATAACATTTTGGTAATTTCTTATAAAATTAAACACACAATTACCATATAATCCAGGAAGCTCACTTCAAAACGTTTATTCAAATGAACTTGTTTATTTATTTGCTTATATTTTATTTTTAATTGAAGCATAATTGACTATACATAATTTGGGGGGGTACAACGTTGATTACCATCACCTGTGTACATGTGTTGATCAATCAGTATTATTAGCATATTAATTTTTACAAATTGTAATTATTCTTTATGCCCCTTACCCAATTTCTCTCCCCCCCCCCACCTCTAGTAACCATAGATTTGTTCTCTCCTTCTGAAAGATCAACATATTATTGCGGTCTTTTCTCTCTCTCTCTCTCTCTCTCTCTCTCTCTCTCTCTCTCTCTCTCTCTCTCTCTCTATCTATCTATCTATCTATCTATCTATCTCTCTCTCTCCCTCTCTCTTTGTCTTTTTATCCTTACTTCTTTCTTAGGACCCATCTATGAGTGAGGACATGTGGTATTTCTCTTTCTGTATCTGGCTTATTTCACTTATAATTTTCTCCAAGCTCATCCATGTTGCTGCAAATGGCAGAATTTCATTCTTTTTTAAGACTGAGTAGTATTCCATTGCATATATATACCACATTTTCCTTATCCAGTCATCTGTAAATGGACATTTAGGTTGGTTCCAACTCTTTGCTATTGTAAATAGAGCTGTGATAAACATGACAGTGCAGGTATCCCTTAGACATGATGATTTCCATTTGGGTATATACCCAGAAGTGGGATTGCTGGATCACATGGTAGTTCAATCTGTAGTTTGAGAAAACTCCATACTGTTTTCCATAATGGCTGTACTATTTTACAGTCCCACCAGCAGTGTAGGAGGGTTCTACTTTCTCCACATCCTTGCCAGCATTTGTTATTCTTGGTTATTCAAGTGAATTTAAAATTTTGTTCACACAAAAACCTGTACAGAATGTTCATAGCAGCTTTATTTACAATTGCCAAAAACTGAAAACAGTGCAGATGTTTTACAACTGGTGAAAATATAAGGAAACTGCCAATTCATTTATGCATCTCAAATGTATTTTGCAAACTGAAAGGAGCCAGACTCAAAAGGATATGTATTCTATTTACAGTATATGACATTATTAAAAGGGCTAACCTATAGGAATATAAAACAGATGCTGTCAGGGGTAAAGATGGGAAGAGTGGTTGACTACAAAAGGGTCACACAAGAAAAATTTTAGAGTGACAGAGCTCTTATGTATGGTACTGTGGTGGTAGATGTATGACTATATGAATGTGTCAAATTCCACAGAACTGCATAACACAAAAGGTAACTTTTGCTCTATGTCAATTTGAAAATACATAAATCAGGTTGTAGGAGGGACCCAAAATGGAAAGCACAGTGGCAAGTGAGTCTCACTGTATTACAGATGCATGACAATACCTCACTGAAAAGGGTGAGGGAAACAGGAGCTGACCTAAGTTGCTTTGGAAAACACTGTTTTGACCAGATACTGTCTGTAATAATACGTTTATGTCGCTTATAACAAAATACCTGAAATTGGGTCATCTATAAAGAAAGCAAAATTTATCATTTACAGTTTCTGAGGCTGGGAAATCCAAAGTCCATCTGGTGGTGGTGACAGCGACCCAGGGATCTCACATTGCAAGATGGTGGAAACAGAGAGAGCAGAGACAGAGAGAGAGACACTCTCCTCTTCTTTTAGAGCCCTCAGAACCACACCCCTGCCCACCATTTTTAATCCATTCCCAATGGCATGGTCCTAAAATTCAATCACTTCTTCAAGGCCCCACCTTTCAATTACCATAATAGGATTTCCCACCCTCTTAACAGTCACAGTGAGGGGTAAGTTTCTAACACATAAAACTTGGGGGACACAATTCAAGCTTCAGGGAGTTTTGGGGGGACATAATTCAGTCCACTACACTGTCAGATTCAATATAGAACTGTACATAAATGCTGTGTACTGGTTGCGAAATCTGTTTTTCAAAAGGGTAAATGATAGCCAATCTTAAACTACTTTATCTATATACTAGAGTTAAGCAAACAAGAAATAAATTATAGATAAGAAGAATGAGGCTTCTCACTGTCAGAGGTTTAAGTTAAAAATAAGCAAGAGGTGAGAAAACTAAATTGATACCTGTGGTAATAGATTAGAGTCAATGTGTCAGTATGAACCTTTGAATGTGTATATATAAAATAAATGTATGTATGTGTGTATATACAGTTTAGTATACAGACACACATGTATCTCCTTGCTCTGTCAGCTGAGAAGTCCTAGATTCAATGACATCCCAGTAGCAATCAGCATACCCAGTACCAAGAACTTAATTACTATTTATGATTATCTAATAAAAGTAAGCAGAATTCCCTAGAGAAATTTTTGATCATGGGGCTGGGAAAAAGAAAATACAAGATGAACCTGGAACATCTTGTAGTGCCAGAAAGCAAGGAAAGAGAAAAAGGATGGAGTATGCCAACCTGAAAGAACTCCCAGTGACGAAATCTGGAACAATTTAAGCAACAACAACAGATTGTAGCCTAAAGAATGTTTTAAACTCCATGAATCATATTCATAGAAAGAAATAATTGTATCAATAATTAAATGGGGTGGGAAAGAAGAGGAAGACCTTTTTTTACAGAATAATTTGAAATATTAAATGCAGAAGAAATGAGGAATAGATAAAAATGACCATGAGGATACAACAACAGTAACTGCTGCAGGCAAAAACCACAGGACATTTGCATAGTCTTAAATTATCTGCCCTCAAATATTTATTAATTACTGTAGTTGTTTCCAAGCATATATCCACAAATTCAAGCATATATCTCTCTTCTTTAATATGTATGAGCTAGACTTAAAAACTTGCTTGTGACAAATAGAGTATAAAAAGGGGAAAACAGTAACTGTACAAGTGGAAAAACCCAGCAACCATAATTAAATGATAAAAGTTAATATTACCAGTGATAAGTTGTGCCGATATCACATAACCCTGACATTATGATAAAAAGAGCACTTCACCTCTGTGATATTCTTCATCCATATCAATAACCCCAATCTAATCACAATAAAACTTAAGAAAGCCCAAATTGAGGAACATTCTACAAAGTACTTTACTCTTTCTTAAAAATGTTTTGTTTTGGTTTTATTGGTTATGAATATTCATGGAGTACAAAGCAAAATGTCATCACTTGTGCCTAAGATGTGATGGCAAGATCCATCCTGGCAGCATGCCCATTACCACAAATTGTGATTATACCCCATGTCCCCCACCCAATTATCCCCTCAATTATCCCCGACCTCCCTCCCCGTACCCCTTTCCTCCACTCCACTTTGTACCCCTAGGTATGTTCTCTCCCTCTGAAAGTCCAACACACCACTGTGGTCTGTCTTTCCTTTCTTCGTTATCTCTTAGCTCCCACTTATGAGAGAGTACGCACAGTATTTATCCTTCTGTGCTTTGCTTATTTCACTCAGCATAAGTTTCTCCAAGCTCATCCTCAAAAAGAATGAGAATAACAAATGCTGGCGAGGATGTGGAGAGAAAGGAACTGTCCTACACTGTTGGTGGGACTGTAAATTAGTACAACTACTATGGAAAACAGTATGGAGGTTTCTCAAATAACTACAGATAGATCCTCTATATGATCCAGCAATCCCACTTCTGGGTATATACCCAGAGGAATGGAAATCATCATGCACTTCCATGTTCATCACAGCTCTGTTCACAATAGCCAAGAGATAGAACCAACCTAAATGTCCATCAATGGATGATTGGATAAGGAAAACGTGTTATATATACACCATGGAATACCACTCTGCCATAAAAAGGAATGAAATTCTCCCATTTGCAGTACCTTACTCTTAAAAAGTGTCAAGATCATGAAAAACAAGGAAAGACTAGCAAACTGTTACAGAGTAGAGTAGACTAAAAAGACATGTTACCTAAATGCAACATTGTATCCTAGACTAAATTCTGGAGCAGAAAAATTCACTAGTGGAAAATCTAGTAAAATCCGACTAAAGTCTTTAATTTAGTTGATAGCATTGTACAAATATCATTTTCTTAGTTTTTATAAATGAGTCATAATTATTAGACAATGCTGGGTATAAGGTGTACAGAACTCTTTGAGCTATTCTTTAGAACTAAAATTATTTCAAAATAAAAAGTTCTAAAAATAGACCAGTTTTAAGAATCCAAAATAACTCTCTTAGTGAATGAAAGTGACTGAATAGTTGAGGAAACAAGCTAAAATATCATTAAAGGAATTCATTATTCAGTGAGAATGAGGGGGGGTTGACAGACCACAGTTGACAACAGTTAATAGAAAAAAATAGATCATTCCGTGTTTATGCTCGAAAAATTGGAACTAGTTAATAAATGAGTTGCATGCATATTTACGTAAGAGTAATATGTATGTGTATGGAACTATTTTTTAAATAGTGTTTTGCCACTTTTTTTTGCTCAAAAATCTAGCTTTAGTACAAGTCCATGTCACCAAAATTTTTTCACAGTGTGGATAATTTAACTATTTCCATATTAATGGAAATTTTAATTGTTTCCACCAACTTGACGTTTCAACATAACGGTAGTTACAAAGTTGAACCAGATATTCGTCCTTACGACACTTTCAGACTAGTGAGGGATATAAAGTAGAAAGCCAACAAAACTGGGTGAAAGCATTAGGATAGGTAAATATAAGGTCTAAAGGATCATTTAGCACAGGCAACTAATGCAGAATCAAGAGATCAGTGAAGGCTTCCTTTCCATTATAAGTTTAATTTTTAAAAGCACCTGGCCTGCAGCAACAGCACCCCATACAACTGTGCTTCTGCACAGGAAAAAAGCTGCCTGACCAAAGCCATGGTACAGCTGAGGCATGCCTCCCCACCAATCCAGCAAGATGGTCTACATAGATCTCAAGCCTTAAGTAAAGCAATTTCAAGTATCTTGCTGAGATAGATCTTGATCATACATATTAAAAGTCTGAGCAGACTAACTCAGGGACATTTGAAAAGGCAGCGGTTATAACATAGTACTTGAGGTGCACGACAATTCATAAGTATTATGCCCTAGATAACTAGAAACTCTTTGCCACAATCATCTACAATGTGTGCAGTATTTAGCTCTGAATTCAGGCAGTGGGCAGAAATATGTGAAAGAGTGCTTCAAATTAAGTTCATTTACCTGGATTTGGCCAGTGGCTATTCTGAATAGTTTGCAGAATTTGTGAAACTTATCCATGTCAAATTTGCAGGACATGCCATTATGTCAGAGAATGTGGTGACAGGAGAGATGGTAGAAAAGTTTATTCTTTCTGGAGCACAATTTAAGTGGAAATCAGGCCAGGTTCTGTGTGTACCACTTGCACCAAAACACGGGTGAACTACCCTCAGTTGTGCAAAGTGATGGAACGTGCTGAATCTACTTGCTCTCCGAAGGGGTGAGACATCTCAGATAGAGGCTGCTAGTTATATTTATATTAAAAATTCTCTCTCAAATAATAGAAAATATATCCCTCAACTGTGGAATAAATTCTTCATGCTTAAATATCAATTATATAACATTAAGCCAACAAAAATATTTCTTCCAAGATTTCTTCTCTCTGGTGGGCTCTATTGTTAATGGAGATATCCTGCTGTGACCAACATAAACAATGGATCTCCCTCTGTCACTTTCTCCTGAATCTCTAGCTGGCTTCACTGGCCAGATTACCTTTCCAAGCATCACCATACCTCCAAGTACTCGTGGATTCTGGATTGCAGGGGTTTGAGTTTCCTTTAAAAATTAATGTTTTTTTGTTTGTTTGTTTGTTTGTTTGTTTTTACGGCAATGATGTTCTCTCTGCTTTCTGATCATAACAATTATGCGTATTGATAGTACTTTTTTTAATGAAACACAGTGAATGATACCAGAATATCTCTAGAGTGCCATAAATGAATAAAAATTCTACCTGCTAAATAGCCTCACAGTCAATGGTGAGATTCAGGGAACTCTCTCCTTTCTGAATGTTTCATGAGGGAATGAGAGTTACTTCCCAACAAACGTATTTTTTTCACAAAACCAAAATATTTCCCCAAATTTTGGAACTCAAATTTTTTTGAGTTCCAAAAACAATTTTTACTCAGTGGAAAGCAGGCTTTTCTGTGGACTCAACTGATTAACAAGGCACTGGATCCTACAGAGAACATGAGGGGAGGAGAACTGTCTAAAACCTTCATTTGAAAACCGACTGGAAGCTTCATTTGGAACGGATTGGTGACCAGGAGTCATCAACGAAAAAGTCAGACATCGAACATTTGATAACTTGAATTCAGCCAGAAAGAGAAAGAGTAGTGGATTACTTACACAAAACTGCCAACAAGAGAAAACCGGGCCTCTTTGCACGGATTATTTGGGGAGTCAATTCTTTAAAGGTACCATTTTAGTAAGATTAAAAAATATATATAACACATCAATATGTTGTGAATACTGTCGTTTCATTTGTACATTTTAAAACTTTTCCAAAGTCTTTAAAATGGATATAACTAAATTAATTTGTCCTTCACATTGTTAAATATTGCTTATGAGGCATCCTTTTTATTAATATCACTTTTTAAAAGTATAATGATTATTTATAACATAGAAGACACAGAAAACTATTCAAAAGGACTAGTAAAATCCCATATTCTCACTCCTAGATTCTTTTCCGGCCCCCTCTCCCCGCATTTTCGCCCATTTTAATGCTGGATAAAATTTCAGGGAAAATGGACTGTAGGGTCTTGGGGGAGGTGAGGTGGGTGTATAAGGGAGCAAGAAAGAGAAAGATAATTCCTCCAAAGAAAGAGAAATGGTCGATTAATCCTAAAAGGCTGATCCTCCCTTGTAATCTGAGAAAGGTGAATGTATTATACTCCAGGGCGAAGGTACCAGTTTTATTGTTTCGGATTGGCAAATACGAAAAAAGATTGACAGTATCAAGTGAGAGAATGCACGGGGCGGGCTGCAGTGTTAAGGGGAGGGGTAACTGAGCATTCTAGCTCATTGATGACGCGGCCCTCACGTGACCAGGAGTCGACGTGTGCAGAAGTCCTTACAGTCCAGGGCCTGTTTCCCTGTGGCAGCTCCCTATTGCTGGAGCAGGAGAAAAGTGCTCCGGATCCTGCCAGGTCAGTATAAAAGGTGGGCTCTAACTTGGAGAGCCTGGGGTCAAGGAGGCAGAGAGCAGAATGCAGAAGGGGCCGGCGCTGCTTTCCGTACACTAATGGTCCTCCGAACTCCCATTTTGTGCAGGAAATCTGGGGGATATTTGGTGGGGTGGTGGGGAGTGGGGGTGGCGGGTGGAGGTTGAAGAGCGAGAAGGGTAGCTAATTAAAAGGTCCGGAGAGAGAGACCTGTAAACCATGTAGAAAAGACTTGCCTCTCCCACTCCCTGCTTGCAGGGAAATGGTGGGCAGGGGGGAGGGCGGGGTTGTCCTAATAGGAGAGAGAGGTTGAGGGCGTGGGAAACTTTACCAAGGCCTAGAATCATGAAAGGGACCCGTGATCCGGGTACTAGCTTGCTCACCAAGCACTCCTGTCTGTCTGCAGGACTCTTGGTCTTTTGGGTGCGACACAAATCGAGGTGAGGGAAGAGGGAGGAAAATCCCCTGGATCCCTGCAGGTCAGTGTAAAGGTGCAATTGCTTTAGGTTCCTTTTGGTTGGGAGTGGAGGTGTGGATGACACCAAAGCACATCCCGGGTCGCTGCAGCCTCTCCCCATCCTGATTGAACGCCAGAGGCCTGGCCAGAGCCTGCAGCGGAAGTGGGACGGGGGAGGGGGAGGCTGAAGAGACGTGGAACGGGGAGGGGAGGACAGGGAGTGGACCAGCCATCTCAGGTGAGAGGCAGGAGGTGGGGATGGCTTGGGAAAGCCTCAGAAGGCGGGAGTGTTGGAGACTAGAGGCGAGGAAAGGGTTAATTGCTTCGGAACTGCTCCCATTTCAGCGCTAGGAGAGGCTTGTAGCAGAGCCTGCTGGGAAAATGGTGGGCTGGAACGGGAGGAGAGAAGATGGAGCTGGAGAGCAAGGGGGAGGGAAGGGAGGAAGAGCAAGGGGTGGAGTCAGGGGAGTTCTGAGCCTGAGGATCTAGTTTTCTAATTAGAAAACTTTTGACAATTAGGGACCTGATTCAGAAAAGTCCAGTCTCTGTAACAACCCATACTCTGCTGGTCTGTTTGCCTGGCACCTAGTCGTCTTGTCTTGTTTTCTAGGATTACTTTATTCAAAAAAAGAAATAATAAAAAATACTCAACATGCAAAAGTCTTGTGAAGAAAATGAAGGAAAACCACAGAACATGCAAAAGGCTGAGGAAGACCGCCCTTCAGAAGATGTACCACAGGAGGCAGAAGGAAATCCTCAGCCTTCCGAAGGTGTAAGCCAGGAAGCAGAAGGAAACCTTAGCGAAGGGCAGACTCAACCTGGCCAGGGATTTAAAGAGGACACTCCCGTTAGGCATTTGGACCCTGAAGAAATGATAAGAGGAGTAGATGAGTTGGAAAGGCTTAGGGAAGAGATAAGAAGAGTAAGAAACAAGTTTGTGCTAATGCATTGGAAGCAAAGACATTCACGCAGCCGTCCTTATCCTGTGTGCTTCAGGCCTTGAATCCTTTTTGGTCTGATATTAAAATCTGGCCCCTGCTTTCTTTCTGTTAGCATTTTCTAATGTATCTTTGACCTTCACTTTACTTTTAATCATCTGGTGCAATTTTGTTTTAGGTAGTTTCCTTGTTACCAGCATCTCATTGGATTTTGGATTTTGGATTTTGACCCATTTTCCAGGTTTATTTTTCATTCAAGAAATTTCACACATATGCATGGAAATATGTTCATTCCGTATTGTAAAGTAAAACATAACAGGTTGTAAAGCAGCATATTTAGTATCAGCTCACATATGTAGGATAAAATTTCAAACTGTGTGTGTGTGCGTGTGTGTATACATACACACATATATCAAAAACTTAATCGTGCTTATGTCTGTGTGAAGTTTGTTTATATTCTGTTGCTTTTCGCTTATATGTATTTTTTAATGAACAGGTGTCTCACACACAAAAAAAAGAATTGTTTTTTTTTTTTTTAATGAGTCAATTTGCAACCAGCTTATAAGGGCAACGGGGGCACCTAAACTCTTGATGAATGAACTATTAAAAAGTAATGTAAACCTCAAATTACCTCTGGATCTCTTAGCCAGAGGAATAAAACTGGCAATTGTTGCAGATACACACGTTTAAGACTCAGTCTTTTCATGGGGAAAATATTTGCCTCACAGTGCTGCTGTGGGGAAGAAATGAGGCAGTATCTGAGCTGTGCATGGTGGGATGTTGTTCCCATATGTGCATACTGAACCCCCACTTGCTATAGAACCACCACTTATTTAAGGGAGGGCCTGGAGTGACTCAACCTGTGTTCAGGAACCAGTCCAGTGGGCAGAGGTGAGGACTCCCATGCCAGTCCTCTGCTGTTAAGCTTACCCCTGTTTCCCCCACTGAGTCCCTCCATGCCTGCTGGGCACTGCTGCCTCTTCTGCTGGGTCCTTTGCTCACTGTTGCTAGTTCCCCGGAGTCCTTGAGAGCCAAAACCCCACTGAGTTTCCTGGAGTCTGTGGTGGGTTGAACTCCCACTCTGTCTTCTAAAGCCTCTCTCTCTGCTTTATAATGACAATTAACACAAGTGGGACTGCTCTAGGGTTGCTTGGGCCACAATATTTTGCACAGTCCTTAGCAAAACAGTCCCTTGTGTTTTCAATCACAGGACCCTTCTTCACCATAGGAGTAAAACATGAATAGTTTATTTAGGAGTTGGTCCAGTGTGTAACTTTGAGTGAAAGACATGTAGTCAGATTTGCTGCTCTAAGTCTAAAGGGTAAGGTTTTGTTCTTCTCTGGTGAGATGATTTCTTCCTGAAGGCTCCTGGCAGGCCTGCCTTACTGGTTCAGAAGACTCTTGGGGGACATGTGTAAATTGCACAAAGTGATGCAGGCAACAGATCTAAGAAATAGCCCTCTTCATGCTATCCTATCCCCTGTTAAATTTTGTAAAAACAATTACAAACTTGCAAAGGCACTAAGAACGTTATAAATGTACTTAGAGTAGAATGGCTACCATATAAATGTTAGGGATTATATGTCTCCTGTAGAACAAAAAAAAAGTTATCTTCTCCTGACATCCCCATACACTTGTATGAACAGACACACTGTGTTTTAACATTTAATTGATTTTTTGATTGATTATTACTGAGGAGCCAGCAAGTTTGTTCAAATTTTGTTAACTGACTGAATAATCTTCTACAAGTCCTTTTAATTCTCTACAGTTATGACAAGCAATTCCAAAAAGAAACAGGGCAGATAATGAATTGTACTCCAAATGTTTTATCCATAATCACCTGTATCAGAAATAGCTGGGGAACATCTTGAAACTGCTAATTTCTGGGCCCCACATGAGACCCACTGATCTACACTCTGGAGATGGGCTGTAAAAGTGACTGCTAACAAGCTCCTCCTGGTGATTATGATACACATGGAAGTATGAGGACCACTGGTACATACAGTATGCTTTTTATTTTTACAAATATGTACCATAAAATAATTAGGAAAAAAATATTCGCGAATGCTTACTGAAATTCAGGAAGTAGAAGGCCTACACATTTATTTTTTTTTAAGTATGCATTTTTAAAGGAAAAGATTGACAGATGTATATATAAAATTTAAAAGATTCCTTTTAACAAAGACAAGATAAAAAGCCAAGGGAGGGAATGTAATAAAAGATAACTTTTTTCTTGACTGAACACCATGTTTAGCCATGCATTCCCTCCTTCCAATATGAATAAAATGCATCAGAAATAAATTCTGAGTCCTCTTTCTGTGATCAGCTCACAAAACAGTGAACTGACCCTGTGTCCTTGGCTTTGTTTTTGTTTTTATTTTTCACCATGTGATGCCATTTTGGGACCTCTTCACGTCTCCAGACAGTTCTTCAAGGTTGTGGCAGCCTGATGGATGTTGATCAGACGGGAATTCCCGCTGGAGTGAGATAAGGTTCCAGGGGTTCACCGTGCCAGTTTTTCAACACAGGATAAATCCATTCCCCTGGAACTCAGAGAGGTGATGCTCAGGCAGGATGTGGAAGGGCTTACCCGGGCCACACTCTTCTCCAGGTGGGTCTGCCTCTGGTTTCTGTGCCCCAGCCGGCACCAGGCAGCAGGCCCTCCCAGGCTGATGGCTGCGCTGTCCTGGACAGACACGCCTGGAGGAGGACAACTATCCCATTGCAGGTCAGAGCATTTTGCCTTTCAGTCCTGTTCCCTTTCTCTTTTGGGGAACGTTTTGTAGGGGGGAAGATAATGCCCCAAAGCTTCCTAACCGAAACATTGGTTGGGATAGTCTTCGGGCAAGCAGATGTCTGAACTGGGTCTAACCAGGTAACTTGGGGTTGAAGCACAAGAGGCAGACCCTTCTCTCAGAGTCCAGCGAAGTATCCTCCAAAACAATAGAGGCAAAAATGGGGTTAGACAGCAGACAAGATCTCACCCATCCCTCTCCAACCCACCTTGCTGAGACTCCCAGAGGGCCTAGGATGTGCCCTGGCCTGTTTAGATGGTTCTCCGATGACTTTCGTTCTGTGTCTGCCTGGTGCAGTGCATGAGGTCTGAGTCAGCCCAGGCACAGAAGTACAGGAGACCCCAGGTAAAGGGAGCTTGCAAAGATGTGTGGTCCCACAACTCAGGAAAAAAGAGGAGCCACCTTTTGTCTGAACGCCCCCGTGCATTACAAGTCCAGTCCATGATTTGGGGGCCAGGACAGTCAAGCTGTGCATGGGTGTGGAAATGCTTTTTAAGGCATCTATGGTGGAGAACACAATGAATTGTGAGCCTTGCCTTTCAGGTCTGCCATCTGAGGAAGCATTACCAAATTTCTGACATCCTAAAGGATTTTTTGGGCAATACAGTAAAGATGGAATTAAAATCCTTGGGTTTAGGAAGTGAAAGTGGTTAAGTGTATGGCTGCAGAGTCAGATAAACCTGTGTTCCAGTCTGGGCTCTTCTCCTTACTGGTGTGTGAGCTTATATAAATCACTCATCCTCTTTCTTGTACTACACCTACTTTCTTGGAGACCAGGGCATTTGTGGTGTTCCCAGACATAAGACTCTTAGATGAAACAGAAAATTTTCTCTCCACCACCGTCATTACTGTCATCACCACTATGATAACTAAGAAATGGTGCTGGGCACTTTGCCTTTCACTCCTTTCCCCTTTCTCTTTTGGGGAACATTTTGTGGGGGTAGATAATCCCCAAATCTTCCTAACTGAAAACATTGGTTGGGATAGTCTTTGGGCAAGCAGATGTCTGAACTAGATGTCAATGGATTCTGGTTGGGCTCAGGTCACATACTGTGAAGGTTTGATGTAATCAGTTACCAAGCCCTGGGAATCTATCATCTAAAAGAGTAGACCCAGTATAATAGGAAATCGCTGGCTAAAAATGAAATTTCTGCTTATACAAAGTGCAAGGTCTGATTGGTTTATTCATCTATAAAATGAATATAACCATATATATAAGCCACAAAACTGGGCTATGGGAAGTAAAAGCAGAAAACCACATGAAATGTCTGGCATATAATAGGACTTCAGAGAATGCTAGATCTGCACTCATCATTATCATCAGTGTCATCATCATCACCACCATTATCATCATCATTATCAACAAGTGATGTTAAGATAATACTCAAATAGGAACTCTAAAAGCCTGTGCTTCTTTGGCCCTATCCCACCCTTCTAAAACAAACGCCGAAGCTCCTTCCTTTCATCCAACCTTTTCCCTCGCATAAAAGAAGCAACATCTACATAAGGAAAATAGAATACATTCTATTCATTTGGAATTGTAAAAGCAATCACCGAATTCTATATACATGTACATTATTTGTGCACTCTGGTTCTATTTCTGTATCGCAGAATGAGAAAAAATTATTTTCATATTCCATGAAATTTGAAATCAAGAGGAAAATTTTACTGTCATGAATTACAAAATATGATGTAAAAATGTCATTGCTGTGGAAAGCTGTTCCTGACATACTGTTTCATGAAAAAGCCAGTTGTAAAACACACACACACACACACACACACACACACACACACGCAAACACACAGGTTAAGGATAAATATCAAAATATTTGAAGTTAACATTTCTAGGTGACATTATTATGGGGAATTTACAGCTTCATCTTTATCCTTCTCTATATTTCTAATTTTAATTTTTTTCAATGAGTATGTGAAGCTTTTACAATCAGAAAAAAGTCATAAAGGTGAAAACAGTATAATTCAATTTCTTCTTTATTTTTTAGCTGATATAGAGGCTGTGAGTCCTTTCAATTCCTTATTTGCTTTCTTTTTCATCTTCTGAGAAAAATCTGGCATAAGTGTCAGACCTCTGTGAGTCCTGGCTGAGAAAGTTCTCTTGTCAACTAAGTTTATGCTGTAGTTCTGTCTTTGGTCACATGGTGGCATTTCATAACTACTTTCTGAATACGAGGGCAC